>NC_136501.1:109797427-109832427 GCF_053919585.1 Euprymna scolopes
TGAGAAAGATGACTTACGAGGATATTAGAGGCAATAGCTGAAAAATATCAGCAGGAGCTTTGAGAAAGATGACTTACGAGGATATTAGAGGCAATAGCTGAAAAATATCAGCAGGAGCTTTGAGAAAGATGACTTACGAGGATATTAGAGGCAATAGCTGAAAAATATCAGCAGGAGCTTTGAGAAAGATGACTTACGAGGATATTAGAGGCAATGGCTGAAAAATATCAGCAGGAGCTTTGAGAAAGATGACTTACGAGGATATTAGAGGCAATGGCTGAAAAATATCAGCAGGAGCTTTGAGAAAGATGACTTACGAGGATATTAGAGGCAATAGCTGAAAAATATCAGCAGGAGCTTTGAGAAAGATGACTTACGAGGATATTAGAGGCAATAGCTGAAAAATATCAGCAGGAGCTTTGAGAAAGATGACTTACGAGGATATTAGAGGCAATAGCTGAAAAATATCAGCAGGAGCTTTGAGAAAGATGACTTACCAGGATATTAGAGGCAATAGCTGAAAAATATCAGCAGGAGCTTTGAGAAAGATGACTTACGAGGATATTAGAGGCAATAGCTGAAAAATATCAGCAGGAGCTTTGAGAAAGATGACTTACGAGGATATTAGAGGCAATAGCTGGAAAAATATCAGCAGGAGCTTTGAGAAAGATGACTTACGAGGATATTAGAGGCAATAGCTGAAAAATATCAGCAGGAGCTTTGAGAAAGATGACTTACGAGGATATTAGAGGCAATAGCTGAAAAATATCAGCAGGAGCTTTGAGAAAGATGACTTACGAGGATATAGAGGCAATAGCTGAAAAATATCAGCAGGAGCTTTGAGAAAGATCACTTACGAGGATATTAGAGGCAATAGCTGAAAAATATCAGCAGGAGCTTTGAGAAAGATGACTTACGAGGATATTAAAGGCAATAGCTGAAAAATATCAGCAGGAGCTTTGAGAAAGATGACTTACGAGGATATTAGAGGCAATGGCTGAAAAATATCAGCAGGAGCTTTGAGAAAGATGACTTACGAGGATATTAGAGGCAATGGCTGAAAAATATCAGCAGGAGCTTTGAGAAAGATGACTTACGAGGATATTAGAGGCAATGGCTGAAAAATATCAGAAGGAGCTTTGAGAAAGATGACTTACGAGGATATAAGAGGCAATAGCTGAAAAATATCAGCAGGAGCTTTGAGAAAGATGACTTACCAGGATATTAGAGGCAATAGCTGAAAAATATCAGCAGGAGCTTTGAGAAAGATGACTTACGAGGATATTAGAGGCAATAGCTGAAAAATATCAGCAGGAGCTTTGAGAAAGATGACTTACGAGGATATTAGAGGCAATAGCTGAAAAATATCAGCAGGAGCTTTGAGAAAGATGACTTACGAGGATATTAGAGGCAATAGCTGAAAAATATCAGCAGGAGCTTTGAGAAAGATGACTTACGAGGATATTAGAGGCAATAGCTGAAAAATATCAGCAGGAGCTTTGAGAAAGATGACTTACGAGGATATTAGAGGCAATAGCTGAAAAATATCAGCAGGAGCTTTGAGAAAGATTACTTACGAGGATATTAGAGGCAATAGCTGAAAAATATCAGCAGGAGCTTTGAGAAAGATGACTTACGAGGATATTAAAGGCAATGGCTGAAAAATATCAGCAGGAGCTTTGAGAAAGATGACTTACGAGGATATTAGAGGCAATAGCTGAAAAATATCAGCAGGAGCTTTGAGAAAGATAACTTACGAGGATATTAGAGGCAATAGCTGAAAAATATCAGCAGGAGCTTTGAGAAAGATGACTTACGAGGATATTAGAGGCAATAGCTGAAAAATATCAGCAGGAGCTTTGAGAAAGATGACTTACGAGGATATTAGAGGCAATAGCTGAAAAATATCAGCAGGAGCTTTGAGAAAGATGACTTACGAGGATATTAGAGGCAATAGCTGAAAAATATCAGCAGGAGCTTTGAGAAAGATGACTTACGAGGATATTAGAGGCAATGGCTGAAAAATATCAGCAGGAGCTTTGAGAAAGATGACTTACGAGGATATTAGAGGCAATAGCTGAAAAATATCAGCAGGAGCTTTGAGAAAGATGACTTACGAGGATATTAGAGGCAATAGCTGAAAAATATCAGCAGGAGCTTTGAGAAAGATGACTTACGAGGATATTAGAGGCAATAGCTGAAAAATATCAGCAGGAGCTTTGAGAAAGATGACTTACGAGGATATTAGAGGCAATAGCTGAAAAATATCAGCAGGAGCTTTGAGAAAGATGACTTACGAGGATATTAGAGGCAATAGCTGAAAAATATCAGCAGGAGCTTTGAGAAAGATGACTTACGAGGATATTAGAGGCAATAGCTGAAAAATATCAGCAGGAGCTTTGAGAAAGATGACTTACGAGGATATTAGAGGCAATAGCTGAAAAATATCAGCAGGAGCTTTGAGAAAGATGACTTACGAGGATATTAGAGGCAATAGCTGAAAAATATCAGCAGGAGCTTTGAGAAAGATGACTTACGAGGATATTAGAGGCAATAGCTGAAAAATATCAGCAGGAGCTTTGAGAAAGATGACTTACGAGGATATTAGAGGCAATAGCTGAAAAATATCAGCAGGAGCTTTGAGAAAGATGACTTACGAGGATATTAGAGGCAATAGCTGAAAAATATCAGCAGGAGCTTTGAGAAAGATGACTTACGAGGATATTAGAGGCAATAGCTGAAAAATATCAGCAGGAGCTTTGAGAAAGATGACTTACGAGGATATTAGAGGCAATGGCTGAAAAATATCAGCAGGAGCTTTGAGAAAGATGACTTACGAGGATATTAGAGGCAATAGCTGAAAAATATCAGCAGGAGCTTTGAGAAGATGACTTACGAGGATATAAGAGGCAATAGCTGAAAAATATCAGCAGGAGCTTTGCGAAAGATGACTTACGAGGATATTAGAGGCAATAGCTGAAAATATCAGCAGGAGCTTTGAGAAAGATGACTTACGAGGATATTAGAGGCAATAGCTGAAAAATATCAGCAGAAGCTTTGAGAAAGATGACTTACGAGGATATTAGAGGCAATAGCTGAAAAATATCAGCAGGAGCTTTGAGAAAGATTACTTACGAGGATATTAGAGGCAATAGCTGAAAAATATCAGCAGGAGCTTTGAGAAAGATGACTTACGAGGATATTAGAGGCAATAGCTGAAAAATATCAGCAGGAGCTTTGAGAAAGATGACTTACGAGGATATTAGAGGCAATAGCTGAAAAATATCAGCAGGAGCTTTGAGAAAGATCACTTACGAGGATATTAGAGGCAATAGCTGAAAAATATCAGCAGGAGCTTTGAGAAAGATGACTTACGAGGATATTAGAGGCAATAGCTGAAAAATATCAGCAGGAGCTTTGAGAAAGATGACTTACGAGGATATTAGAGGCAATGGCTGAAAAATATCAGCAGGAGCTTTGAGAAAGATGACTTACGAGGATATTAGAGGCAATGGCTGAAAAATATCAGCAGGAGCTTTGAGAAAGATGACTTACGAGGATATTAGAGGCAATGGCTGAAAAATATCAGAAGGAGCTTTGAGAAAGATGACTTACGAGGATATAAGAGGCAATAGCTGAAAAATATCAGCAGGAGCTTTGAGAAAGATGACTTACCAGGATATTAGAGGCAATAGCTGAAAAATATCAGCAGGAGCTTTGAGAAAGATGACTTACGAGGATATTAGAGGCAATAGCTGAAAAATATCAGCAGGAAGCTTTGAGAAAGATGACTTACGAGGATATTAGAGGCAATAGCTGAAAAATATCAGCAGGAGCTTTGAGAAAGATTACTTACGAGGATATTAGAGGCAATAGCTGAAAAATATCAGCAGGAGCTTTGAGAAAGATGACTTACGAGGATATTAGAGGCAATAGCTGAAAAATATCAGCAGGAGCTTTGAGAAAGATGACTTACGAGGATATTAGAGGCAATAGCTGAAAAATATCAGCAGGAGCTTTGAGAAAGATCACTTACGAGGATATTAGAGGCAATAGCTGAAAAATATCAGCAGGAGCTTTGAGAAAGATGACTTACGAGGATATTAAAGGCAATAGCTGAAAAATATCAGCAGGAGCTTTGAGAAAGATGACTTACGAGGATATTAGAAGCAATGGCTGAAAAATATCAGCAGGAGCTTTGAGAAAGATGACTTACGAGGATATTAGAGGCAATGGCTGAAAAATATCAGCAGGAGCTTTGAGAAAGATGACTTACGAGGATATTAGAGGCAATGGCTGAAAAATATCAGAAGGAGCTTTGAGAAAGATGACTTACGAGGATATAAGAGGCAATAGCTGAAAAATATCAGCAGGAGCTTTGAGAAAGATGACTTACCAGGATATTAGAGGCAATAGCTGAAAAATATCAGCAGGAGCTTTGAGAAAGATGACTTACGAGGATATTAGAGGCAATAGCTGAAAAATATCAGCAGGAGCTTTGAGAAAGATGACTTACGAGGATATTAGAGGCAATAGCTGAAAAATATCAGCAGGAGCTTTGAGAAAGATGACTTACGAGGATATTAGAGGCAATAGCTGAAAAATATCAGCAGGAGCTTTGAGAAAGATGACTTACGAGGATATTAGAGGCAATAGCTGAAAAATATCAGCAGGAGCTTTGAGAAAGATGACTTACGAGGATATTAGAGGCAATAGCTGAAAAATATCAGCAGGAGCTTTGAGAAAGATGACTTACGAGGATATTAAAGGCAATGGCTGAAAAATATCAGCAGGAGCTTTGAGAAAGATGACTTACGAGGATATTAGAGGCAATAGCTGAAAAATATCAGCAGGAGCTTTGAGAAAGATGACTTACGAGGATATTAGAGGCAATAGCGGAAAAATATCAGCAGGAGCTTTGAGAAAGATGACTTACGAGGATATTAGAGGCAATGGCTGAAAAATATTAGCAGGAGCTTTGAGAAAGATGACTTACGAGGATATTAGAGGCAATAGCTGAAAAATATCAGCAGGAGCTTTGAGAAAGATGACTTACGAGGATATTAGAGGCAATAGCTGAAAAATATCAGCAGGAGCTTTGAGAAAGATGACTTACGAGGATATTAGAGGCAATGGCTGAAAAATATCAGCAGGAGCTTTGAGAAAGATGACTTACGAGGATATTAGAGGCAATAGCTGAAAAATATCAGCAGGAGCTTTGAGAAAGATGACTTACGAGGATATTAGAGGCAATAGCTGAAAAATATCAGCAGGAGCTTTGAGAAAGATGACTTACGAGGATATTAGAGGCAATAGCTGAAAAATATCAGCAGGAGCTTTGAGAAAGATGACTTACGAGGATATTAGAGGCAATGGCTGAAAAATATCAGCAGGAGCTTTGAGAAAGATGACTTACGAGGATATTAGAGGCAATAGCTGAAAAATATCAGCAGGAGCTTTGAGAAAGATGACTTACGAGGATATAAGAGGCAATAGCTGAAAAATATCAGCAGGAGCTTTGCGAAAGATGACTTACGAGGATATTAGAGGCAATAGTTGAAAATATCAGCAGGAGCTTTGAGAAAGATGACTTACGAGGATATTAGAGGCAATAGCTGAAAAATATCAGCAGAAGCTTTGAGAAAGATGACTTACGAGGATATTAGAGGCAATAGCTGAAAAATATCAGCAGGAGCTTTGAGAAAGATTACTTACGAGGATATTAGAGGCAATAGCTGAAAAATATCAGCAGGAGCTTTGAGAAAGATGACTTACGAGGATATTAGAGGCAATAGCTGAAAAATATCAGCAGGAGCTTTGAGAAAGATGACTTACGAGGATATTAGAGGCAATAGCTGAAAAATATCAGCAGGAGCTTTGAGAAAGATGACTTACGAGGATATTAGAGGCAATGACTGAAAAATATCAGCAGGAGCTTTGAGAAAGATGACTTACGAGGATATTAGAGGCAATGGCTGAAAAATATCAGCAGGAGCTTTGAGAAAGATGACTTACGAGGATATTAGAGGCAATAGCTGAAAAATATCAGCAGGAGCTTTGAGAAAGATGACTTACGAGGATATTAGAGGCAATAGCTGAAAAAATATCAGCAGGAGCTTTGAGAAAGATGACTTACGAGGATATTAGAGGCAATAGCTGAAAAATATCAGCAGGAGCTTTGAGAAAGATGACTTACGAGGATATTAGAGGCAATGACTGAAAAATATCAGCAGGAGCTTTGAGAAAGATGACTTACGAGGATATTAGAGGCAATAGCTGAAAAATATCAGCAGGAGCTTTGAGAAAGATGACTTACGAGGATATTAGAGGCAATAGCTGAAAAATATCAGCAGGAGCTTTGAGAAAGATGACTTACGAGGATATTAGAGGCAATGGCTGAAAAATATCAGCAGGAGCTTTGAGAAAGATGACTTACGAGGATATTAGAGGCAATAGCTGAAAAATATCAGCAGGAGCTTTGAGAAAGATGACTTACGAGGTTATTAGAGGCAATAGCTGAAAAATATCAGCAGGAGCTTTGAGAAAGATGACTTACGAGGATATTAGAGGCAATAGCTGAAAAATATCAGCAGGAGCTTTGAGAAAGATGACTTACGAGGATATTAGAGGAAATGGCTGAAAAATATCAGCAGGAGCTTTGAGAAAGATGACTTACGAGGATATTAGAGGCAATAGCTGAAAAATATCAGCAGGAGCTTTGAGAAAGATGACTTACGAGGATATTAGAGGCAATAGCTGAAAAATATCAGCAGGAGCTTTGAGAAAGATGACTTACGAGGATATTAGAGGCAATGGCTGAAAAATATCAGCAGGAGCTTTGAGAAAGATGACTTACGAGGATATTAGAGGCAATAGCTGAAAAATATCAGCAGGAGCTTTGAGAAAGATGACTTACGAGGATATTAGAGGCAATAGCTGAAAAATATCAGCAGGAGCTTTGAGAAAGATGACTTACGAGGATATTAGAGGCAATGGCTGAAAAATATCAGCAGGAGCTTTGAGAAAGATGACTTACGAGGATATTAGAGGCAATAGCTGAAAAATATCAGCAGCAGCTTTGAGAAAGATGACTTACGAGGATATAAGAGGCAATGGCTGAAAAATATCAGCAGGAGCTTTGAGAAAGATGACTTACGAGGATATTAGAGGCAATAGCTGAAAAATATCAGCAGGAGCTTTGAGAAAGATGACTTACGAGGATATTAGAGGCAATAGCTGAAAAATATCAGCAGGAGCTTTGAGAAAGATGACTTACGAGGATATTAGAGGCAATGGCTGAAAAATATCAGCAGGAGCTTTGAGAAAGATGACTTACGAGGATATTAGAGGCAATAGCTGAAAAATATCAGCAGGAGCTTTGAGAAAGATGACTTACGAGGATATTAGAGGCAATAGCTGAAAAATATCGGCAGGAGCTTTGAGAAAGATGACTTACGAGGATATTAGAGGCAATGGCTGAAAAAGGAATATGCAAATTAGAACGCCTGTGCGAGATTGCAAGATAAGCAAAAGGACAAAAAGGACAGCTGTATATATCCTCCAAAATTGAAAATGGTCTTGAACCATTTTACATTTTGGAATTCTTAATTTTTCTTGCTTGATGAGATCTATTATGATCGAAACGGTCTACACATCGTATAAATATATATGCGTGTATTTACATAAAGATGCCATAAAGAAAAATGAAAAAAAATTGACAAAAAAAAAATGAAAAGAATGTGCTCTTCAAAAAATATATATAAAAAGATCATAAAAAGTTTTCGATCTCTCTAAAAAAAGGATAAAAAAGGGTAAAAAATGGAGAGCCTTCATTTCAACCTATTGGGAGTTTCTTCAAAAATAGTTTAACAACTGGATATAAATCTGAAGTGGTAATAATTTTACTGGAACTGTAAATTGTATAGTGTCAGGAAAAAAGTTAGCAAATTTGTTCGTTGACATCATGAGTTGCGTATCGGTATAAGTGGGGTGGGTGATACAGAGAGAAGGGAAAGTAAAGGAGCGAATGAAAAGTTAATATACATCTTACGCACACTATATATATATTAGATATTAAGAGGAGATTATATATATATATATATATATATATATATATATATATATATATATATAAATACCCGTTCACATACACCTTTCACGATAAAGCTAGAACCCAGAATTAGATAGAATCGAGCAATTGTATCGACAACAGACAACGCCAGACGCAAAGTTCATTAAGATAGTTACTGCTGGTATACAGGCGGTAGAGATCACATCTACAAACATTAACTGAAATTAGCCGACTCCCCAGACACGATTTCGGAACAACCTATATCTTAGTTGTATAGGAAGCGTTGCTTGTCACATCGTAGAATGTAGAACTGGATAAAAATATAAGAATTTTAAAAAATGGAGGCATAGCCAATAGATTGCGCGTGGCTCATATGGTTAGGTCGTCAGTATTACACAATTCATGAGTGCGATGATCTGTGTTCGCGCCTATGTCGGAGCACGTCACTGATGAGATGCAGTACATCGAAACCCACTTTGGGTCTGGCGTTGTCCGTTGTCGATGCAAGTGAAAGGTGTATGTGAACGGGTATATATATATATGTATATATATATATATACATATATATATATATACGTGTACGCCCACCGACATACACACACATATACGTATGCATACAAGAGTGCACACACACAGGAATAACCATCTCAATCTATAGATACACAAACAATCGCAACGAACAAATTTCAGATCTACACTCAGTTGTTAAACTATTTTTAAATAATCTCCCAACGTGTTGAAATGCTCTTTTTAATCCATTTTTACCCTCTTTTTTTGAGGAGTTTGACGTATTTCACAAACACTGCTTTCGCGCAATATGGAGGACATTCGTTGATGGGACAGATGCTGAAGCGTAGATGACAGTTCCGGACCTATCAGGTTTGCGACTCTCTTTTGAACCGTGTCAAGGAGTCAGACACAAGTATCAGATACATCATCCCAAATGTGATAACAGTACTCCATATATGAGCTCCATAGATGTACAGGATACTTTTAGGCGTAAGTAATTTTCTAGCACGGTACAGAGAGCCCATCTTCTTCGCAGCAACCTTGAAAATCCTCTGAGGTGTATCTATTACAGTTCATGTTCCCTGTAAACGTTAGGCCGCGGAGTTTAAAGGAAGTACTTTCTGGTAATATGTTCTTGGTCATTGATATTAGTGGTAGAGAAGGTTTCTTGTAATTATTGAAGGAAAAAAGCTTAGTCTTGGCAGCATTGAATGTGGCCATCCATTTTTATCCCCATTCCACTACAGATTTGAGGTCATCCTCCTGTGTTTCTGCTATGTCCTTAGATTTGTGTCCATGTGTTTTCCCGTCGTATCTGTTATAGAGAGTGGTATTATCAGCAAATATACCCATATAAGAGACGTAGCGAGCCTGTCGTTGTTCTATCGTTATTTTTATGGCAAGTGCTCGTCTGAGCTCCATTCTCTGTCCCCCCTCGCCAATCTTTTTCAAAAAACACCCGACTAGCTGAAACCACCGTCAATAATTTTCCCCACTCGCTATCTGTGCCTAAATCAAAACGTAGATTCCATGAATAAAGCTTCTTTTTTAGAACTGCACGCCTGTGGAACTCTCTTCCGCTTGCCTGTTTCGCTCCCGATTCAACCTGGATATTTTCAAGTCCAACACAAACAAATTCCTGATGAACCGCCCCCTAAATAATGACACCTTACCAATTTTCCAATACTATTGCTACACTATCCCTTTGATTACTGTACACACAATAACTCTTATCCCCGAGTGGCCATTGGGCCTTGATAAGTAGTGAACTCCATGTAAAAAAAAATATCAGTAACAATTTTATTAGGGAGGGCATTTATGAATATCAAGAAGAATAAAGGTCCAAGCATAGACCCTTGTGGTACTCCAGCATTTATGTCATATTGTTTAGATGTACGACCGTCGTGGAATCTCTGGATTTTTCTCGTACTTAAGTAGGATTTAATTACATTATGTATTCTTCCAGTGATACCATATGATCTAATTTTCCTTATAAGACCATCGTGCCATACCCTGTCAAAAGGGTTACCGCTCTACCTTCCCCTGTTTTGGCAAGTGAACGGTATATATGTTCAGAGATTACAGTTAGGATATCTGCTGTGGAACGAGCTTTCCTAAATCCATATTGTTTGTCTCTAAGGAGCTTAGCAGCTGTAAGGTGATGGACAAGAGATTGATTAATTAGGGACTCAAATATTTTGGCGAAAAGCGGGAGGAGGCTAATGGGGCAATAATTTAATGCGCTAGTTGTTTCGCCAGAATTCTTGAAAACTGTTAGCACAGGAGCGGTTTTCCAGCAGTCAGGAACTAAGGTTCGTTACGGCGTTTGTTAGAAAGTTTGGAGAACTGGAGTAACCTCAACGGAGCATGTTTTCAATAGCACAGCCGAGGTGGGATCAGGTCTACATGCTTTTGAGGTGTCTAGTTTTTTTTTTTTTAAATATCATGTACCTAAGAATAACATGTTAACATATATTATTAGATTTTATTTAATACATTAATCATATTCTAACTCCATGATTACATTTTGTTATTGCAAAATTAAAATATTCTAGTAGAGAGCCATAAAGTTAACAGATGCCAGCTTTTATTATCTTAGAAACAGCTACATTGTAAACATCTGATGATTCCGTTAAAGTTTCTTGTTTATTCTTACATTTTCCTCCGTTATCTTGTTGCGTCCCCATTTTGTAATTGTACATTTCCCAATGGTACTCGAATAATGCAAGTGCTAAGTCTGCGTTATATTCACTGTATAATTATCTATTTATATTTTTCAATGCCTTAAACTTCTGTAAAAAAATATTTGTCCGAAGACACTGCTTCTCTAAGAGAGGTGCAGTAGAAACTATTATGCAGATATGTAGCTATTAAAACGCATAAATATCATATGTTTTATTAATATAGAAACTGAGACATGTGCATGCGAGTATTTTTTTTTCTAAATAGTTTACTTAGTCTAAGGAAAAATACACGATCTAAGATAGAAACAAAAACCAATAGAATATGACGCAAGTACGATAACCATTAGACAAGCTTGACACAGCTTCACAAAGTGTTTTCAACCCTACTATTCTTAATATAAAGAAAACAAATAAAAATTCGATGACGTATCACACGTACCGATTTTTCAATTTTTACTCCTTAGCAGCCGTTTTTTTTTTTCGGATGAAAACGGATTAATCAGTTTTCCACATGCCTATATACCCCATATACCAAATTACAAGCCTGTAGATCACAAATATGTTGAGTATATAGGTTGAGAATTGTCCTCACACATACATTCTCACTTATATATAGCAGTTCAGCCTAGCTTAGCTCGGACCCTATGTACTGTTCATTACTTTATGTGTATAGGTATATATATATATATATATATATATATTTATATATATATATATATATGTGTATATATATACATATATATATACATATATATACACACATATATATATATATATATTTTTTAAAAGGTTTGATAACCTACATCTAAAATTTCAAGTGTTTTGCCACAAAATTGGCGGAGGCGTTTGGTAGGGTTTGCCAAACCAAAATCTTAGCAGCCAAATTTCTCCCGAAAACGGATTAAAAAGTTTGCTGAATGTTTGAATACCTTTATGTAGAATTTCAAATGTTTAGACAGAAAATTTGCTGAATAGTTTGCTAGAGACTGCAAAGGTATAAATCTGTTGAACTTTGACCACGTGGTAGCCAAATTTTCGGCCAAACAACGAATGTCTGAATACATTTCAAAGGTTTGGACTAAAAATTATCTTAGTGGTCAATTTCTTTTAAATTTGACCACAATAACATAATTAAAAAGTTTGATCCATGTCCAAGGAATCTACATCTATAATTTCAAGTGTTTTGACCCAAAAATCAGCAGAGGAATTGGTAGAGTTTTCAAAGGTCAAATTGTGGAACGCTGACTCCTTGCCAGCCAAATTTATGTCTGACAACCGATTAAAAAGATTTTCCAAGATCTCAATATTCCTTATGCCAAATCTTGAGACTGAAATTGACAGAGTAATTAGCGAAAAACACGTACACAATCTCACAGACACACACACTTACAATTTCACACACATATATATATATATATATATATATATATATATATATATATATATATATATATATATATATATATATATATATACTAGCAAAAGTACCCGTCGTTGACTGGGTTCAAAAACAGCCTGCAGAAAATTGACTCTGATTTAATAAAATATGATAGGTTATAAAAAGAAGGGTTGTAAAGAGTTAGCTTCGAATGGGTATCAAAACCAAAGCAAAATACGATGAAAGTAAAAATAAAGTAGATAAACCCCATAATTTATTATACCATACCTGCTCACACTGAAACACTTATCACAATATTCTGTGGATCTATATTAAAAAAAACTTGTTAAACTTTGTGACATATTTCCATTTTATGGAGGTCAGGTGCGAACGAACACCCTATAATTTTATTATACCATATTTCTTCAAACTGAAACATAATTATCAAAGTATACTTACGCAGATAGATATGAAAAGTCTTTATTAAAGTTTGTGCCTATTTCCATTCGATGGAGGCCAGGAGCGAACGCAGACCACACAACTTAATTATACCATCCTTATTTAAGTTAAAACATACTTATCAAAGTATTCTCATGTACATCTATATCAACAACACTTGTAAACTTTTTTTTAATTTTTTTAATTTTTTATTTCCATAATTTGTGGACCAGGCGCGAACGCAGACCCCACAATTTTAATGAACAACCGTTCAGCCAGATATGTGATTAGTTTTTTAAAATAGTCAACCATATAGGATCCTATTCGTCACCAGACACACACACACGTACACACACAGGTAGTCAGCTTTATATTATAATATATATATATATATATATATATATATATATATATATATATATATATAAATATACTTATGATCAAAACAACAAATAGACCAAGAGTTAAAGAAGGAAGAAATCGATTTTTCAATATTTTCCCTGAAGTTCTGTTACTTTTAACTGTAAATTTCTATTTTGCAGATCATTATTACAATAGCATATAATAATAAGTGGAAAAATTAATCCTAAAAATTGGAAGAACGCATCTTTACGAAAATATAAAAAACCGAATTGCAGGATTAAGGCTGTCCAATATGACTTACAAGCAGATTTTTGACATTTTAAGAACAGAAAATGTGAAAACATATTTATGTAGTGAAACAAATTGGTTAAAGGTTCGAAGTCGAAAGCTTAGTAAAAGGGAAATCTGGATTTGGTCGCTCTAGACCAATGGTTCTCAACTGAGGTCCATGTGGACCCCCATGGTACATGTAACGTTTATATTGGTTCAGTCTTACTTCAAGATAAACTGTTGATATATGTTCTTTGGTTTTCTTTAGATTACTGAAAAATAAAATAACCTATAAAAGTTCACCAAAAATACATTAAAAAGAAAATAAAGTTGAGAACCTTTGCTCTAGAGCATCCACTTTGTAGGATGACCACAGGCTTAAATTTACTATTTCGAAGGATAGAAAGAAAACTTATGTTGACAATAGCAAATAAATTCAAAGCAGGGACTGGAAATTCTCTTTCTAGATATACAATATCTAGACGAATGAAAGAAATGGGATTTTTCTCCAAAGGCGTACAAAGAAGCCATTTTTATCCACGAAGAACATCAATGATAGAAACAGATTTTTCTCGTGTTATGGCAAGGAAGATACAGACTACTTCAGGAATTTTTCTGGTTAGAGTTATCCAGATTTTGCCTTGTTAATGATGCTCCCGATGCTCCCGAGCGATGCAATCGAAGAACTAAAGAATTATTTTCGATAAGTTGCATAAAAACGACATTAAACACGGGAATGTAGGGATAATGGTATGGGAAACTTTTACTGCAGCAGGAGTTGGGGAACTTATTAAATGTGAGAAGTCAATCAATGCAAAGGAATACATTCGAATATTAGAAACAGGATTGTTACCAAATATACAGAAGCTGGGAATATCTCAGAACATTATTTTTCAACATGATAATGCCCCTGCACACACTGTTAAACTCACAAAAATGGTTTTATGATAATTCAATTGATGTGATATTTTGGCGACGTCAAAGCCCCGATTTAAACATAATCGAGAATATTTTGTCCATAATATCTCGTGCATTGGTCGGAAGAACGTTTTTTCGAACAATGACAAACTGTGGGAAGTTGTGCAAAGCGAATGGAATAGCATCTCCTCTTCACAGTCTTCCACTTTGGTTGAGAGCAGGTCTAAAATGATTGATCTTTTAAAGAAATCTAAATGAAATGCGATTTCATCCTAAGCATTTATTAAAGTAAATGTCTTGTTCTGTGTTATTAGTCTCGTTCAAGTTTCCTTGTTCAATTGCTCTTTGTTTAATATATCTTTTAATGCAAAAATTTTTTTAAAATTTGTTTGGCCCATTTATTTTTTTGCTCATGATATATATATATATATATATATATATCCCCAAAATTTTGCCTGTATTCCATTATTCAATAAATAATCCATTCTATATCTACCAATATATAGTTTTGTGTCTTCATTTCATACTCTTGTTGTCCTATATATATATATATATCCGCGCGAGCTGTTTTATCGTGTCTAGAAATATTAAATTTAATTCTGACATAGTTTAACAAATTGCTTTGTCTTGGGTGTTAATTATTAATGGTTTTGACTCTAACAAATCGTTTCCACACTTGAAGTGTCTGCGAGTCCGATGGGGTATTTCATTATTATGCGTTTTATATAAATTATGATTGTTATCTCCATTAACAAGTACTTGTTTGCTAATTACTCTGCAATGTTACCCGAACTTGTTTTAATACCATTAGTATAATCTAGTACATCTGTTGCAGGTGATAATGCAGGTTGATATGCCGTAAACAAGGAAAGACAGTCGTTCGATTAAAGTGCGAGAACCAATAAGCAACAAATAAGTAATAAATCGAACGCGTTCCTTCTTCGATTTTTCATTCACACTGTTCCTTATTTACCTTCTCTAGTCATCTGCTGTCAATTAGTTGACAAGTTTACGGATGTCGACTCAAACACAGATTTCAGAAGTATGACTCACTAATGTGACACGCCATGCAGGGCAGGTGCTATTTGACCTTGGCGGCCGCCCTACATAATGTTGTGTAATTATGCCTTTTCTTCCACGTGACAGGAAGTCTCTTCCTTGCCACACCCTATTTCTCTGGCGATCGCTCATGTGGGGGGTCAATGGGTGACGAAATGAATGGGCCATAATTTTACATCCGGCAAACGTGATAGCGACACATTCTATCGATATGTATCTAATAACATTTTCTTTTTGTTCGTTTTATGCATTGCTATCCATCTATATAAGAAATAGATACTTATTAGAATATATCAGATGCATTCATATAGGCGCACGCACGTGTGTGTATATATATATATATATATATATACACCTTTACAAAATATATAGTGTAATATAAACCTTCAAAAAACAAAAAAATCAAGTTTTCTCGGAGCTTGAACGAGATAGTATTCTAGTTGAAAAAGTGTTGATGTATATCAATATTTTCTTTTAATCTATTACGATATATATCTAATTTAGCTTTTAAGTAAATAATACATCCATACATATATATATATATATATATATATATATATATATATATATATATATATATATAAGTGAACGTGTCTGTGTGTCTGTGTATCTGTCTGTGTACATTTCCCTACGCAATAGCTCTGTCGAAATTTGGCTGTTAACGATTTGACATTTGAGCAACTCCTCCGACAATTTGGGGTCTAAACATTTGCAATTTTATATCTAGGTTCCTTGCACATGAATCTAACTTAATAACTTGATTTGAGTCCAAAACATTAAATGTTAAGGGGTCATAATAGAGGTCAAATTTTAAAAAATTGACCGTTTTTTTTTTTTTTTTTTTTTTTTTTTTTTTGCTCAGCATACACTTCCAAACACACGGGCAACGCCGGTACTCATGCTAGTATATATATATATATATATATATATATATATATATATATATATATATATATATATATAAGCCTGAAGAGTCCTAGAGTGGATGAAACGCGGAATATTCAGTGTAGCTTAATCACCATATATATTTTATAACTTACTAACTAGCTCTACCTACGTATTGAGCACTTTTGAAGTAAATACTTAATGTTTACGCATAAATTTATACTTTCGTATATTAATTTTATGTGAGTAAATGAAGTAGTTATATATATATATATATATATATATATATATATATATACAACCAAATAAATCACAAATAAATTATATTTAAATTCCCAAGATATTGTTAGTGTTACCGTTTATTTCCTTCAAAGTATAAAAATGTTCAATTCTTGGCAACACCTTTTTCGAAGCGTAGAAACAATCGTATAATTATAAAGTAAGTTTTTTAATACTTTTCGCCTTGTCTCCTCAATTAGATTTAAAACAAAAAGAAGGTGCGTAATTGTATTAGTTTTATTATATTTACGCCGTCTTTGAAAAACAAATATTATTTCTGTAACGTCTAAAGTTATCGGATCGTTGATACGATTCGGCAGAGGAAGCATGTGTAACTAAGCAGATAAAACTGTAATAAAAATGTATATCTGCTTTGCAATAGATTTGAGCACTACGGCATGTCGGTGAAGCAATGGTGATGATAGTTGGGGTTTGACATAGAAAAGACCTACACTCCAGCTTTATATTTAAAAAAAAGTTAATAAACAAAAATTCCATAAAAATTAAATTTTACTTGAAAATACTATTAAAAATAGCATGGCTACATAGATGCACAAGCACTGGTTTTTCAAACTCTAAACACTAAACACTTGTTTAAAATGGCACAGCTACAGCAAGAATGAATCTCTTTATAAGTAAATTTATGTTATCGAAGAAGTAGCTAAAGTCTGCTAAAATGTCTAAACTAAACACTACTATGCCTCTGATTTGGTTTTGTTCTCTCTCTTCAATACATTGAATGCAACTCTACAAAGTGTTTCATTATTTCTTATACCTAGCGCTTATTGTTTTACATCTGAAACTGGAAGATACACTAAAGCAGTTTCCTTCAGTTATAATCCATTTATTTATTTTACTTTTCAGATTAGAATGTCAGTAAAAGCACAACGTTCAGGTTTAAACATTGGTTCACAAAATCTTCTGGTCCACCTTGTCGTTTGGGTGAAACAGCATCTCCAACTTCACGACACATCATCCAGTTTAGTTATTTCCTCGAAAACGGTAATCCCCACTTAAAAATAGTGGGATTTTTATGTAAATTACTAAGGAATTAATTAATATTTGGCAAGCAGTTAATCCACAATTGCCCTTGTTAGAGGAACGTTATATATTTTGTTATAAGAGGGCCAAACGGATTGACAGGAAATCTCTTGCAGCAACCAAAGTGAAAAGAATGAAGGAACTGCAAGACAGAATGTTTGATATATTTTCTTGTAGTTGTAAACTTCCTGTCTGGAGATATTATGACTTTGCAGTAAAGTACAAGACAGAAAATTGTCAAAAAGGCACACAATCTGCACTCGTCCTCCTAACAAGCAGGTAAAATCAATTCTATAGATTCACCTGCAATTATTTTCCTTTTTTGTGGAAAATAAAATAATACATTGGTATTTATTATGTAATCTGGCTCTATTATTAAACATGCAAATTTTCCAATTTTCAGGTTCCACTAGAAGAACTGCCATTTACAGCAATTTTTAAATTAATTGAAGGAACAACAAAAAGCCTAAAAACATTTACTGGTCCTTTGGGTAAACTTTGTATCAATAGTTATCAAGATTTGCCTCAAGTACAATTCTAAAATATAGTATCCCTCCCGATCATCATTATCTGACAGCAGAAGAAACAAATAATTTAAGTGTGAAGACCAGAGAGTATTGGCATTTATCGAGGAGTTTAACTAAGATATGCAGCTTAGAGAATTGGGCCCTTGAATCAAGCAAGATGGCTAACATAAGCCACAGGGTTAATGTATTTATGGATCAGAGGTGTCCATCCTCAAACAATATGATAAATTAAACATTCTGGTCAAATTTATCATCCACGTGTATGCAGTTAATTGGTTTGAGATCAAAACCGACAATAATTTTTCAACAGTATATTTTAATATGATTCAGAGAACAAAACAGTTAAATGAAATCGAAATTACAGTTTAAACAGTTCTGAATACTGTGCTTTCGCACTACTTCCGGAAAATATCATATTATTGATGATAAACTCAGATAAATTAGATGTGAGAGAAGAGGGCATTTATACGATTTTATCCATTAGGAAAATAAATATTTATCCATTAAATTTTATTAGTTTTCTTAATTTACCCACACAATATTAATATTCCATCACAAAAATATAAAAAATAAGTGTTTTCTAATAATTGTTTTTTGTGTTGTTTTTTTTTTTTAAATAGTGAAGAACTCAAAAAAAAGACTGACAAACATTACTGCTACCAATTATTCAGCCAAACACTGGTCAAGTGATTGATTTTTCTAAAAAAGTTGTATATGGGTAGGAAGCAAGACATAGGCACATTATTATGAAACCATCGTGCCAGCAAATTAGACCTTCATTTTTCTTGAAAAAAATTATACAGAACAATTTAGTTCTATTATAACAGTTTATATTATTGCGTTTGATAAAATAAAATAAAATACATGGTTCTCTAACTTGTATCAAGTTATTATATTGTTACAGAATTACAATATTGTTAAAAACATTTCAACATATCTTTTTAGATTGTGAAATTTAACAGACTTAGTTGCTAATTAGCTTTTTTCACAATTTTTGTTTAATCAATGCAGTATAATGTGAGATATTTTGCTAGTTGTGATTCATAATTAAAATTATAATTCATGTATTTATTTTTCTTTCAATGTATTTCATTACTTTTAGTTGGATTTTTTATAAAACTAGTGAAATTTCAAAGTCAGTGTTGTGAAAAATGCTATGAAAATGAAGGATTTTTCAGCATTTTTCTACACGATTTTTAAAATTAAATGCTCAATTTCTGTTCCAAATAGAAATCTAATTTTTGGTATCTGTTCTTATCACATCAAATCCCAACTATAATCACTAGTGCAATGTTGATTTTCTGAAAAAAAGTTGCAAATCTATTGAGAACTGTCTTCATGTTTTTACTAATTACCATTTTTACTATATATATCAAACGCATATCTTTTTTTTAATTAATTTTATTGGAATTTTTCCCCCTTTTCCTTTTACACATTTATGCATTATTCCATAGATTTCGGTCTTTTGGATTATTTTGGATCATCTCCCAATTAGATGATTTCCTTGGATTTTACTTGTGCGAATGGAAATTCAATTAACTTTCTTGGATTTATATTTTTGGACTTTACCGTCATTGGATAATTTACTTTTCACCAGACTATCCATTCGCGTGAGGTCACCTTTTTCTTCACCATGTTCCCTCTGCTTCACTCTATGTTATCAAATAAGATATTTGACTTACTTGCAGTTTCATTAAATACTTTTGGATGCAAAATCCGATCCCGCATTTTACTAATTCCTACCCTCTGGTGAGAAGGAGAGTATTTATTCGAAACTCCGCGGATTAAGGACTATCCACTTATTAAGTGTTTCCTTTTCAGATTAAATATCTTTTTAACTCTTTTTCAAAGTGTTTTTTAACATGTTTTATAAAATATTTGCTCTTATTATAAGCTCTATCTCCTATTTTGTTTTATTGAGCTTTTACATCTGGTTGCGATTACTTTATAAATATTAATTCTTTAATATTTATAATATACTTTAGTTTTACCATATTGGATCATTTTGGTAAATTTAATTGTAATTTTTATTTTATATATATATATATATATATATATACATATATATATATATATATATATATATATATATATATATATAAAGCAATTATCGTAAAATTGTGTTGTCTTTTGTGTTCACATATAATTACATTTTTTATTGCTGACAGTGTGAAGCATTCTGAATAATAGCCAATTACGACACATTTTCTTTCACGGTATGTGTTAGCAACAAACAATAATCACTTTGTCATGCGACATTTACGACACCTAACTACACACACTGGGAACAGAATACGCATGCGCACAAACCTCACTCGAATATACACGTTTGACATAAAATCATCAACCCACTTATGACACGTAAACCCTATGTTCAATGTTGTTTGCCTTTACAATATAATTTTTTATCCTCGTTCAGTATTATTACTAGGTATTTGTATTATTTGGATATGTGGAATATTGTACGGTATTTTCTATATGACTATATACAGTTCGTTGTTTATTTTTATAAAAAGCCGTTCTTAGTGAACACCAGGAATATTTCACCTTAATATTGCCTTAATATTGCCTTAATATTTGCCGCGTTTTTTTCAGTCGGAGGTTTTAAACGTCACGCTGAAGAGACACTCTCATCTCAGCCTAAACAAGAACTTCATCCGCTCGAGGCAAGGGAATGCAAGCCCCGACTATTTGCTGTACTTGTTTTGTTAATTCCCCCCTCCAATTGCGTAATGATGCGACACAAGAGTCGAAAGGTATCATTGAAGGACCAGAGTGTTAAGAGCTTTAGAAGAGATGCACTATTCTCTGAAAAGAATACACGTGCGGATCTCTCGGTATTCCCTTATTTTTTTTTAATCATGCTCATATTCATTTATTTTCTTTTAAAGTTGATGAGTTCCTTTTTTCTGAGGAGTCAAGGGCGCAGTAAATTCAAAAATTCAGATACATGAATGATTCTACGCTACAAAAAAGGTGATGTCAAGAATTGAACATTTTAAAATACTGTCTGAAAAAAATGGTAAGACGAACACCTTGAAATTTGGAATTTAGAATTTTAGTCATTTATTTGTATATATATATATATATATATATATATCGATTATTATATTTACCCTAATATATAGTAGTAAGATACAAATTATATATATATATATATATATATATATATATATATATATATATATATATATATATATATATATATATATATATACATGTGTGTGTGTGTGCGTGACTTGGGTGACATCAGCTTAGATCAAAACCAAAGCATGCAATTGTTCACTCTCATTTCCTAGCTTTGGAGCAATTTCCATATATATATATATATATATATATATATATATATATATATATATATATATATATATATATATATATATACACTAGCAGGCCGCCCGGCATTGCTCGATGATAAAATACGCTTACGTATGATATTTGGATTGAAGCGGATTTCGTATTTATTATTATTATTATTATTATTATTATTATTATTATTATTATTATTATTATTATTATATTGAACCCAATATATAGTAAAGATTTAAAAAGTAACCCCCCCAAAAAATCGGACTCCTGCGCCAGCACCGAGAATCGAAACCAAGACGCTTAGCTTACGATTTACATTTTCCTTTGACGTTAATACCTGAGGTAGGAAAATATGTTTGCTGCACGGTTAAAAATTAAAACATCAACCAATAGCTATTAAGCTACGCATGAATATACGTAACACCGTAGATCCATCTTCACCTGACAAATTTCATTTCTTAATTTGTCATACGTCTACACCGTTTTTCTTTGGTTAAAACCCAAATATACAGTTTCACATGGGTTCGAATACCCTATATATTAAGTTTCATGTCTATAGACCAAAAACTGATAGAGGAGTTTCGTAAGCTAATTATATATATATATATATATATATATATATATATATATATATATATATATATATATATATATATATATAGTTTTTATTAAATAATGCAGCTCTGAGAAGGTTTGTGCTCTTTTAGTCGGTGTAATAGTTAAGTTGTGCTTTATGATAGATTCACTGATACCAAACCGAAATCTTTCATTGCAAAAACAAAACGACGTTTATATACTTACTCTTGCCAGGAAAAAAAAAGAAAACAGTTTTGTCTTGTCTAGGAAATAATGGCTAATTTCGAAAATCAAAGTTATCATTCCGACATTGCAACATCAATTTTATTTTTCTAATTCGATTTTACGACTCGGAAATTACCGTTCAAGATATTTGGTGATTGTCGTATCGGCTTTTTTTTAGACAAAAGCAGTATATGATTAAGACTGTCGCCTTTCACGTAACGTTGAGGTGAAATTTAATCTGCAACGCTACATTGAAACAGTCGTGTGATTGAGTTCGTTATTCTTTTGTCATAGTTCTTCTTGAAATTCTGATGGAATAAAGCATCCAATTAGAATTTACTTTGAAGATGTGAGGAAATATTTGCTTCCATATTTACATTTATAATGCGGATGAGACACGGAATTGTTATCACATACTTTATATATATATATATATATATATATATATATATATATATATATATATATATATATATATATATATATATAACAACTCACAGTATTAATGCCGGTGTCCCTCAGGGATCCATCCTGGGCCCAACTCTTTTCCTGATCTACATTAATGATCTTCCAAATCATATCCTTACATCATTTGTAGACATTTATGCTGACGACACTACCATTTATGGTACCACATCTAAGACAGTAAACGAGCAAGTTCTCTCCAATTCTCTCTCCTCTGATCTTGAGCACGTAGTACAATGGGGAAAGGAGTGGCTGGTTACTTTTAATGCATCTAAAACCAAGCTTCTCTCTTTACATCATCAACATTCTAATCCACATTTGTCATCAATTGAAATGAATGGCTCTCGTCTTCAGGAGGCCTCAAGTTTTGACAAGCTTCTGGGCTTGACCATTACTCCTGATCTTAAATGGAACACGTATATCAAATCTGTTGCCAAGGCCGCTGGAAAATGGTGGGATCTTTCTATCGATCCAGTAGATATCTCACTGCTGATGCTATTCTCTATCTATATAAGAGCCAGGTACGTCCAAGGATGGAATACTGTTGCCACATCTGGGCAGGAGCTGCTAGAAAGGACTTGTCCTGCCTTGATAGAGTTCAAAATAGACTTCGTAGCCTCGTAGGAGATGTCCTTTTCTCCTCCTTGCAACCTCTATCTCACAGAAGAGATGTTGCGAGTTTGTCTCTGATGTATCGTTATTTTCATGGAAAGTGTTCAACTGAGCTTCAATCTATGGTCCCCCCTCGCCAAACTTTCACAAGAAACACTCGTCTAGCTGTAAACACTATCAATAATTTCCCCCACTCTTTATCTGTGCCTAAACCTAAACGTAGATTCCATGAACAAAGCTTCTTTCTTAGAACTGCACGCCTGTGGAATTGTCTTCCGTTTTCCTGCTTTCCGGCTGACTACAATATGGTTTTGTTCAAGTCTAAAGTAAATAAGTTCTTGATGAGCCGTTCCATATAAGTTATTAAATTTACCAAATTTTCATTACTAATGATTACTACATTGACCAACTTCTACTGTACACTCTTTAACCCTTATCCTTGAGTGGCCTCTTGGCCTTGATAATGTGGTGATGCCTTTGTAAAAAAAAAAAAAAAAAACTTAATTTACTCACATAAAATTAATATACGAAAGTATAGATTTATGCGTAAACTTTAAGTATTTACTTCAAAAGTGCTCAATACGTAGGTAGAGCTAGTTAGTAAGTTATAAAATATATATGACGACTAAGCTACACTGAATATTCCGCGTTTCATCCACTCTAGGATTCGTCATAAGCCTGTCGAATCCTAGAGTGGATGAAACGCCGAATATTCAGTGTAGCTTAATCGTCATATATATTTTATAAATTACTATATATATATATATATATATATATATATATATATATATATATATATATATATATATATATATATATAATTATTTCCACAGCCCAAAGAACGCCGAAGCCCACAAGAGCCATGTCAGCCAACGAACTGAATGTCTAAGACTCGAGTTTCGCCCTCATTCGAGCTCATCAGTCAGACATATCCGCACCCGGGATTGTAAACCCGAGCCACTTGCATGCGAGGCAAGCACTCTACCAACTGACAAACGCCTCGCACACAAGTCTTACATTTCCCTTTCGTTGGCTGGCATGGTTCTTTTGGGCTGCGGCGTTCTTTGGGCTGTGAAAATAATTATATATAATCTCTGACATTCTGAATATATATATTATATATTATATATATCATATATATATAACTACTTAATTTACTCACATAAAATTAATATACGAAAGCATAGATTTATGCATAAACTTTAAGTATTTATTTCAAAAGTGCTCAATACTAAGGTAGAGCTAGTTAGTATATATATATATATATATATATATATATATATATATATATATATATATATATAAGAGAAAGAAAATCAAAACTGTAAGTTGAACTTTACAATCAACATTTATTGTTCGACTAACTCTCTTTGGGCTACTGCAATGTCTGGAAATAAAATAAATGTCATTATTTCAGCTGTTTTGAACGCTTTCCAATCGGGTTATATGCATCTTCACGCTGGTCTTATTTTGGAATCCATTCTCTCGAAAAAACTATTTTGCATTTCGGATCAACTTGAGAGGATTTTCATGCAAGCTAAAATATTATGCGCAGTTTGTGTCTATATTTTTTTTACATATCCAACTTTTTTTCACGTCTTTTTTTATTTGGCAATTTATAACTAAAATAAATTGCGGTTTCATTTAATGCCTTTTGCTGATTTCTTTATGTCCTCTGGTGTGAAGAATAACAAGATTTTTGAAACTCCACGGAATAAGGACGTAAATTGTTTTTTGGAGTATTCAGTCGAACAACAAATTTTGATTGTTAGGTTCAACTTACAGTTTCAATGTTCTTTCTCGTATAATAAGCTTTACTCTCTATTACGTATTGAGCTTTTTTAATTCGGTTGGGATTAAATTTTCTATACATAAATACTGTTATGTATATTAGTTTGAAGTTTACCATTGCGTAAACACTACATCCTTTTGCGTTCATTAATATATATATATATATATATATATATATATATATATATATATATATATATATATATATATATACTAGCTGACCGCCCGGTGTTGCCCGGCCGTACAATACCCTAAAACCCGTTATTTTAATTTATGCAGATTGCGTGTGTATTATTATTGAATGACTGCTTTATAATATTATAAATTACGCAGAAAAAATTGCCCAATGGACTAAAACGCAAAAACAATTAAAAAATAATTTTGATGATATCGTTCATCAAATTCCCTCGATGTTTATATATAATATCACCTAGACTGATGTTTGGCTTTGACGATAAATGCCCTGGAAATTGATATTTTAAACAAAAACATTTTCTTATTTCGTTTACAAAGTTAGAATGTAACATGTGTTATATATATATATATATATATATATATATATATATATGTATATATATATATAAAATATATATATATATATATACACACAATAAAAATTGCAATTATATAAGATATTGATTGTACTATGAAACCATATTCAAGTTGTCTGTTCTTTATTATTGTTGTTCTCAATTTACAAATTCCTAGAATAATCAATGTTTCGATGATCTTTTAGCACTTCACCATATTTTAGCATTGGTTTGCATATAAAGATGACACGCTGACAAAAAAATGCAAATCATCAAAAATGGCTGCCAATTCTTTATTACTGTGCAGATTAGCTTAGGATTTTATATCTGCGTTAGTGTTGCCTTAGTACCGAATTCTCATTGACAATTATAGGAATTAGAACAAAAATATCGATTTGTATATAATTCATACACGGGGTGTGTACATATATACCAAGTTAAAGGTATTCAAAAGCGATAATGAATTTGAGGTTATTAAGAGTGCTCAATAAAAGAAGAGCAAGATATATTTTAATAATATAAAACAGTTTACATGGTTGCGGCAGAGGAAATGCTTTTCAAACACTTCCTCAAACAAAAATGTCTTTATATATTGCCGCCTTGAGTAATGATAGCACATAAATTTGCATTTAGTTTCGCTCGGTTTTCACGTTCGAATGCCAGCGCTTCTCTACAAGCCAACCGTCGGCGCTTATCCGGTACAAATGGTTGGTAAAAACCAGAAGTTCTCGTCAGGCGAATTAATAAATCGTGGCTTTCTACAGAAAAAACAACAGCCCTCAAAACTTTGATGAGGACTACTAGTTTAAACCGATTATTTGTCCGAAACATTAGCATGTCCAATGTCGTGATCGTGTAAATTTGTTCGCAAAAGCAAACATACTCTTTAGCATCTGTCCAAAGTTTGCTATCAACAGCGAAATGGTATTCGGGCATTCTAAAGAAAGCAGCGAAGAGTTGATCTTGCTAAAGAACGAAGGTAAAGTTATCCATGGTGTTTTATATCGTGTTTTAATAAAACGTTTTGCTACTGTCGATGTAAAATTAAGTGATCAAGCTTTTGAGAAATAATTTCTAGCATTGGGTTGCTGTCAGTATTTCTAAAGTTGTCTGTTGTCTTTCTGCGGCCTTCTTCTGTTGTAGCATAGGGTTTGTTTTTTTTTTGGCTTTTGTTTTTTTGTTTTCTTTCTTTTGTTTTTTTTTTTGTTGTTTTTTTGTTTTTTTGTTTTTTGTTCACCATGTTTTCGTTAGAACGCATCTTCTTTCATTACCTATTGCTGCTGGAACATTCGAGGAATATTTTTTTTTTTTTTTGTTGTTTTAGGTCAACCATCTTGTCTACTTTTTTCCAGCACTAATTTTATTACTCTAGACACTGAAAAAAAAAACGCGGTAATATAATGAATTAGCAGAAAGACCCGACGTTTTCCGGATTTATTAAGGATCAACGAATGCTTCACTCCTATATCTTATTCTCATCGATATCGGTGAAATCGCCCATTTTTACAATCAAATCGATTGATTGTTATCTTTGTTTGGGGACCTATCGCCCTGCACAGAGAGGTAGCTCGAATTCCTTCCCGCACTGACTTAGTCAATAATACATTGAACTGTAGATGCATACACATATATATATATATATATATATATATATATATATATATATATATATATAATGGCAGAAACACTAGAGGATGACCTCCAATCAGTAGTGGAATGGGGACAAAAATGGATGGTAACGTTCAATGTCACCAAGACAAAACTGGTTTCATTCAATAATTACAAGAAACCTTCTCTACCACCTATAGCAATGGCCAACGACTCTTTATCTGAGAGTACGTCTCTCAAGCTCCTTGGCCTAACGTTCACAGGAAACATGAGTTGGAACAGTTACATCGAGGGCATTGCCAGGGCCGCTGCAAGGAAGGTGGGCTCTCTCTACCGTGCTAGAAAACTTTTAACACCCGAAAGTATCCTGTACCTCTATAAGGCCACTATTCGCCCATGTATGGAGTATTGCTGTCATATTTGGGCCGGTGCATCGGCTACTAGTCTCTCGCTCCTTGACAGGGTTCAAAAGAGAGTCGCAAATCTGATAGGCCCTAAACTGGCATCAAAACTTCAGCCTCTGACCCATCGTCGAAACGTTGCATCCCTCTGCCTGTTCTACAAGTATTATACTGGTGAATGCTCTGAAGAACTGCAAGCACTTGTGCCCCCACGACGTGAACACCCTCGACAGACCCGACAAGCTGCAAAATCCCACCCCCACACTGTAGAGATCCCTAGATGTAAACGATCTTTCCACTCCAGTAGTTTCTTCCCCAGAACTGCTAGACTTTGGATTTCCATTCCAGGTCACTGCTTCCCCAACTGTACTGACATGCATAAGTTCAAGTGCAACGTGAACCAACATCTCGCTGCCCTAATCCCTACATAGTACCCCAGTAGATGTTTCCCCTGATAGTAGCCCCCTACACCAAAGTGGCAATGCACCTTGTTTGGAGTGAAAATGTAATAAAAAAAAAATATATATATATATATTAAATTTATTTATACAAACATTAATGGCATTAATGTTTGTATAAATAAATTTAATATATATGCTCTGTTCACTCACTGAGCACTGTATATATATATATATATATATATATATATATATATATATATATATATAGTCATCCACATACACTACTGTTTCACAGCTCATCAGTTCGGCTAGACAGGCAACTTCCTCAAGCCGGGATTGAAACCCGACCGTCTGTACGACAGTCAAGGTTCCTAACCATTACGCTATTGACGGCAGCTGAGCTTAACGATGTTTTGATATCGTCCGAAATACCTCCGCTCGATTTGTTTACAAAAAAAGCGTTCACTTCTCAATATGTTCAAATCAAGACGAGGAGCATTATATATATATATATATATATATATATATATATATATATATATATATATATATATATATATACAGAGAGAGAGAGAGAGAGAGAGAGAGAGAGAGAGAGAGAGAGATGGCTATACAAATATATGCACGGTCATCAGTTTTTATTATAGATTTTATTTTTATTACTAATGATTATATATTTTTACTCTCGATTATATTGTTTATTATCGATTATATTTTTTACTATCGAATATATTCTTTTACTATCAATTTTATTTTTTTACTCTCGATTATATTTTTTACGATCGATTATATTTTTCTATCGATTATATTTTTACTATCTATTATAATTTTTATTATCGATTATATTTTTAATATCGATTATATTTCTTACTATCAATTATATTTTTAATATCGATTATATTTTTCTATCGATTATATTTTTACTATCTATTATAATTTTTATTATCGATTATATTTTTTACTATCAATTATATTTTTTTAATATCGATTATATTTTTTTACTCTCGATTATATTTTTCTATCGATTATATTTTTACTATCTATTATAATTTTTCTTATCGATTATATTTTTATTATCGATTATATTTTACTATCGATTATGTTTTTATTATCGATTATATGTTTTTACTATCGAATATATTCTTTTACTATCGATTATATTTTTTTACTCAAGTTTATACTTTTTACTATCGATTATATTTTTCTATCGATTATATTTTTAGTATCTATTATAATTTTTATTATCGATTATATTTTTATTATCGATTATATTTCTTACTATCAATTATATTTTTTAATATCGATTATATTTTTTTACTATCGATTATGTTTTTTTAATATCGATTATATTTTTTTACTATCGATTATATTTTTATATCGATTATATTTTTACTATCTATTATAATTTTTATTATCGATTATATTTTTACTATCAATTATATTTTTTTAATATCGATTATATTTTTTAATATCGATTATATTTTTTACTATCGATTATATCTTTGTATCGATTATATTTTTACTATCTATTATAATTTTTATTATCGATTATATTCTTACTATCAATTATATTTTTTTAATATCGATTATATTTTTTAATATCGATTATATTTTTTTACTATCGATTATATTTTTGTATCGATTATATTTTTACTATCTATTATAATTTTTATTATCGATTATATTTTTTAATATCGATTATATTTTTTAATATCGATTATATTTTTTAATATCGATTATATTTTTTCTATCGATTTTATTTTTACTATCTATTATAATTTTTATTATCGATTATATTTTTATTATCGATTATATTTTTTACTATGAATTATATTTTTTAATATCGATTATATTTTTTTACTATCGATTGTATTTTTTTAATATCGATTATATTTTTTTACTATCGATTGTATTTTTTTACTATCGATTATAATCAATTTAATTTGCTTTTGAACAAATGTCTTCATTTTGTCTTCCTCTACTTTTCGCCTTCGCTATCGTATCTTTTTTTAATTCCCAGGCGAATTTCCGTGGAGATAGCAAAACAAAAAGAAAGTAATTTACATCACCTTACCTGAAATATACGATTCTGCGCAAATAAACTCCATTGAATAATTAATGCCGTAGACGCCGCTGTTTTAATTAAAAACAGAAATATCTTATTAACAATTCAGACTTGTGTCTTACGTGCAATAATTTAGAAATCAAATTACACTCAAGGAAGCGGCTGAGAAAGGCGGGAAATCACTTGGAAATCTTTTGAGGACAATTTGTATGCTCGCACGAGAAATTATAAGCTTTGTCCTTCGTATGAGATTGCAAATTATTTAGTTGTTCAAAAGTAATAGAACAAGTACAGAACGAAAAGAAAAAAATGAATAACACAATTTAGCGCCATTCAATTTGTATTATTAATTTAATATCTGTTTCGTAAAATAATTCTAAGGCAGTAAGTCGCCACACTACGTGTTTAAATAAAAATAACTGAGAACTAAATTTAAAATTCTACAAAGATGTACTATAACTTATAGGTTCAAACCTTTATATAAAACAAGGCCGATAGCCATTAGTCGCGTGCTCTTGTATAATGAATGAATGCATGAATGTAGGACTGACATGAAATTCTTAAAGATAAACTAAGATGACCGAAAAATGGGCTGAAATGACTTAAATAAATAAAAAGTAAATGACTTGAATGAACTTAACGATGAATTGAATGATCTTAAGAATGATTTGAATGCTTAAAAATAACTGGAATCCTTCAAAAAACAACTTGGAGAATGACTTGAATGGCTTTGACACTGATTGGTTGAAAAGTGGGTGATCATTTTACATTAAATTAATACAGAAAAGTGGTCCCCCACTTTACATCACAAACATAAGTACACCATGTAATAAGAACAGATACTACACTTTGATCTTGGCCAAAAGGCCAGGAAAAGCTGTGTTTATTTGCTCCCCACCGAGCAAATTAGGCACAAGGCCGATTTTTAATGTGAGGAGTGAAGGGGAAATGGGGACCAACTCCCCGGGGAGTAGGGGAGCCGAATAGTGACAACTGATATGAAGGGCCGCCCCACATTGACCAAGGTCTCATATGTGGAGTTGCCTCCACATATGGTCCCTGCTTGCAGAAGCTGCCGGAACAGACACCTTGATCTTGGCCAAAAGTCCAAGAAAAGCTTAAAAAGCTAAGAACAGCATCTATTAACAACAGACTTTTGATCTTAACCAAAAAGGCCAAGCACAAAAGTGTTACGCAGAGACCACCCGACCGACCGACCGACCGACCGACCCACGGAGCGACGGAGTGACTTATAGAGTCGCTTGCACGCGACTAAAAATCATCCATCTTCAATGAACAAATCTCAAATTTTCGATGAATAGATATCAGCGCAGATCTTTAAAAAGCTTTGCACTTCATACGCGGCTGTAAATATTTAGTTGCTAAAAAGACGGTACAAATACAGGTGCACTACGGGTAGGTGCCCAATTAGAGCAGGTGATCGTCGAGTCCGTACTGAATATTATTATATATTTTATTTTTTACATGTTTCAAATAGAAATAAAAGTGTGTTTGCTTATTTTAACGTTTCTATATTTTCCCCACTTTTGTCTGCCGTTTTTCCATCCCTTATATTCTGTCTAGGTTTTTTTTTTTAATTTACACCAAAAAAAGGTACAGTGGCATTTTGATGTAGGGAGTTACTTTCGGGAAAAGTAGTTGCAGGGATACTATGTAGTGAGTCGAGCAGCAAGGTGTCTATTCACATTACACTTGAACTTCTGGATGTCAGTACAGCTGGGAAAACAGGAACTCGCAAGGGATTTCCAGAGTCTAGCAGTTCTGGGGAAGAAACTATTAGAATAGAAAACTTTCTTTCATCTAGGGATCTCTATTGTGAAGGGGTGGGATTTTGCTGCTTGTTGGGTTTGTCAGGGGTATTTACGTCGAGACGGTACAAGGGTTTGTAGTTTGTCAGAGCATCCACCATTAATGTACTTGTAAAACAGGTAGACGGATACAACACTTCGTCGATGGGACAGGAGCTAAAGCTTTGATGACAGTTCGGGATCTATCAGTAAATACTCTCTTTTGAACCCCGCCCAAGAACAAGTACATAGTAGCAGGTGAACCAGACCAAATTTGCCAACAAAATTCCATACATGGGCGAATGGTGTCATCTTCCCTTCTTTTAAACAACAAGAACGACATGTTTCTCAACTGGGTTGTGACTTGCGATGAAAAGTGGGTTCTTTACGACAACCGGCGACGCTAAGCTCCGTGGTTGGATGCTAATGAATCTCCACGACACTTCCCGAAGCCAGAGTTGCACCAAAAGACATTTTTTTATGCAGGCGAAACTATTATGGCGGAAGTACTGTCAACAAATTCAACAACAACACGCAACATTAGTCAACAGAAAAGGCGCAATTCTTCTCTACGACAATGCCCGACCGCACGTTAATAAACCGACCCTGCAGAATTTGCTACGAAACCCTGCCTCATCTGCCATACTCTTGAAACCTCTCACCCACAGACTACCACTTTTTCAAGCATCTCGAAATGCTTAAAAAACCTAACAATGTTCTCAATATCTGTTCCAACTCATGTTCCCTGTGAACAGTAAGTCTAGGAGGTTAAAAGAAGTACTTTCAGGTAATGTATCTTTAGTCATGGCTATTAATGGTTTAAAAGTTTTCTTTCATTTATTGAAAGATACAAGCTTAGCATTGGATGCGACCATCCATTTTCCCCCATTCGACTACTGATTGGAGGCATTCCTCTATTGAGTACAGTTCGATTCAGCTAAAGTTTGTCGAGTATTTTCTGGCTTTTAGCTTGATATACAAACACACATATTAACAGACTTCTATTAGCTCCGTTTTATTTTTATGAGACAGACAAACAAACACTCGAAACGAGAGAAACTCGATTAAAAAAAAGAATGTCCTTTGCAAATCTGAGTTATGTGACGATAAATTTAATGGATTGTATATATTGTTTTGTGTAAGTTTTTATTTAAATTATCTAAAATTGATATCACTTGGTGGAGATGTTTCACCAAAAAAGGGGATGAATTTCTTATTGTATATATCATGAGGGATTAAAGCTCAACCTAGAGGGATCCTTTACAATATTTAAAGGGGTTAAAGAAGTATTAAAGGAGTTTTTAGATGAAGACATCAGGATGAACAAAGCTTAACATGTATGGCTAATCATAATTTATATGAAGAGAATTCTAAACAAGGCATAATACATATTGGCAAGATTATAAATGCTTCTTATACCTAAGCATTTCGAAGCTTATGCTTCTCTTAAGGATAGAAGTGATAGAGCTAGGTAGCACAAAATATACTGCGAAATTTAGTTAAGATAGAGACGATGTGCGTTTGCAAATCTGAAATATTATGATATAGAAAATACAAGGAAGCCTCATTTTGCCTTTTATATAATAGACTAGCGGGGATGCCTAGCGTTGCCCGGCGTTGCCCGGGTGTTTGTAGGTTTGTGTTGAGAAAAAAGTTTTAGTAGGCATGTAGGCTCGAACCCGAAGCATTGACGCAAAGGTGGAAAAGAAAGTGTGAAAAAAAGTCTGACAAACGTTTTTATTTAACGATAAAAAAATTTAGTGACAGGTGCGTATTTTTTTTATTTAATATAAAATATATATATATATATATAGACAATATCACTTATATATATAATATATATATAATATATATATAATATATAGAGAGACAATATCACTTATATATATATAATACATATATAGACAATATCACTAATATATATATAATATATATAGACAATATATATATATAATATATATATAGACAATATCAATTATATATATAATATATATAGAGACAATATCACTTATATATATATATATATAATATATAGACAATATCACTTATATATATATAATACATATATATAGACAATATCACTTATATATATATATATATAAAACGAAGCTAAGAATACGTATGTAGCAGCGACAGCTCAAGTATGCAAATGAACAGATATTTATAAACACATGTGGCGGCTATTGGATTTGAGCAGACGTAGCCTGTCGGGCAGAAGATCAGGCAGACACGCGCCCGACTGTTGAAACGCCGCTCAATTGTCTCGGCCACCGTTAACCGCTCCCCCCTCGGTTCCATGTTGTCGCTAAGTTTTCTCGTGCTATACGGGAACAGTGATTTTAGTAGTTGCAGCCCTTTTTTTTAAAAAGGAATATAAACATTTATTTTTTCTGCAAGTTGTTCGCGTCTGTTTGGAGCCGGAGAGCGCGGGGGAACGCATCAGGAGTAAACCCTGATAAGAAAATCTGGTTTAAAATCCTGATATACTTTTCATTCGCCTGACACTGCAACATCTTTCCAGTAATTCTTGCAGCTGTGCTGAATCATACTGCATTGTTTTCTCTTTCCAAGAGGGGGCTGTATTAATTGGCCAAACTTAAATCACATTATCACCCACCCAGTCCTGCATATGTAGAGCCCATTCGATAGCCACCGCAGATGCAGAATACAATTGTCTTATTAGACAGAATGTTGTCATTAATCAATACTGTACGACGTTTGCGAAAGCTTAGACTGTTCGACTTGATATCCCTGCCCATGTTTTAATTTTCGTTTTAATTTATGTGTATAACGCTATATATTGGATGCACTTAGTTTTACTGCATTAGTTGGTGAAAAATAAGTGTAAAGATGTAAACAATTTTGACATTAAAATTTTGGTGTTTAATCAGATGAGGGGAAATAAACTGGCGTTTTTGAAAACATCTTGAATTTATTAACAAATCGAGATTTCGGTTTTGCGATGGACAGAAACGTTTGAATAAATAATATTTTTTTAATAAGAATAATTATTCTATAAGCACGTATTTGTTTATGTGTGCTTTTAAATGTTTGTTGAAGCGTTCTATGTATGTCCGCTTGTTACAAAAGAAATAGATCTTAATTCATTTGCTTCCACCGTGGTTGTTAGGATAACGACATCATTCTAGGTGTTGAGACCGAAGTGAAACTGTTGACTAAGGTTGGTTGTTTGTTTTTGTTTTACGGCATATCAACCTTTTTCAGGTTATTTAATGCCGAATCTAGTTATTTTGAGGAACGATTTTTAATGGAGTATTTTTTTTAAA
>NC_136501.1:109837427-109842427 GCF_053919585.1 Euprymna scolopes
AAAATGTTTGTTTCAATATTTCCATTTTTTAATGTCGTCACTAAACTGTATAAGTATCGATAGTCTTATCAACACCCCTTTTTTCTATTTATTTAAAAAGAAAATACAACTTTATACAAATTCCCTATTAGTTTTTTTTTTTCGGTTCTCTTATACGATGATCATCTTTATTTAACTATTACGTGTAATTATATTCATACAGATATTCTATATGATTTACATTTGCGTAATATTTGCGTAGAAATGAAGAAAATAAAATTTACTGTGTATTTATCGTGTTGCCATAACAACGTGACGTAGCCAAGGACGGTAGTGGACGTGAGTGTGTGTGCGTGTGTGCGCGTGTTTTCGTGCTGTATTGTTTGTAGTAGTAGTAGTACTAATAATCTGTCCAGCGTTTGCTTTCTGAATGGCGGACGTTGAGTCGGAGGTTCGATTTTTAGATTGTAAGTTAGTTTCGTATTTTTCTAATTTGTAAATGGCAAGTTAGAAAAAAATTAAACCCTTCCAAGATGGACAATAAATAAAGCCATAATATTTTATGGTAAAATTAAGAGCCTACGAACCATAGTTTTTTAGGAGATGTGATTATTGGATTAACCAATCAGAAATCGTCTGTGGCACACACATCTCTGTTTTTATAGATATATAGATAGATATATATTAAGTAATGTGATTGATAATTTAAAATTTAAAAATCAAATCATAATTAAATTAAAAATCCGTTTCATAAGAAGGAACAACATCAAAATCAATTATCTGTACGATCGTTTCGGAAAACAATGCTTTTTATTGTGGTATACATCAAGTTACGTACAATAATTACATATAGTTTTTTAATAAGCAAGGTCTCCTCGTAAGCAAATTTTGAAGGGTTTTTAATGAATTTAAAAGACACCATAAATAAACCTAGCATTAAAACTGAGGCAGATGAATCTGAAAAAATTGAAAACAAATAATTGTTAAATTTTTCGTTCTGACTATCACGACATAGAATGAGTTTGAGAAATATTCGAGTCGAACGCACTCGATGCAACACAATATGCAATTTCCCAGCTGAGACAAAGAAAATTGTTTGTCATATCGAGAAAATAACCAGAAATGTGAGAAAAAAACCTCCGTCGTGTTCAGACCTACTTTTGTCTCGACACAGTGAGACCATCAAAGCCTGTTTACATAGGAGACAAGCGCTCCTACCAAAATAAGAAGACAGAACAACGAACGAAGACCCCACCGAAAGGAATTTCTTCAAGAGTATTCTAGATGCAGTCAACTTAGCGCATAAATTAGTAAAGTGTAAATGGACAGTTAGACAATTGATAATATAAATAATAAGTATAAATTAAGTATGAAAATGATGGCTACACATATATAAAAGACTTAGAAATCAAATAGCTTGCATACCTCCCCCAACTATTTAAAATAAAATAAAATAAAAAAGGTTAAAAAATAAATAGCATAGATTAATTACCTCCCTTGGACCAACGGAAACATGGATTATCTCCCCTAAATGGAAACAAATAAGATAAAGTAATTATCTCCCTTTCACCAGCTAAAATTAACAGAACACAGACAGGAAACCATGCCAAAAGAGAACAGTACATATTTATTAAAATGCATTAAATAAAAAAGTAAAAAATTAGAAAATCCATATTAGAATAAAATAAAATATACAGAGAAAGGAATAAGCTATAGTTAAATAAAAATGAACATCATTACAAAAAAATAAATGCGGCCCTGATTTTTCCTCAGACAGAAACATGGCCGACGAGAGCCTAACATCATTTACGTTTTACCATTAACTGGTCCCCTTTATGTTGGGCTTGAAACCGAAGGTACCAATGTTTATCTGAACTTCTGTACTATTAAACAAATATATATTAAATAAATAAATATATATATATATATGACTACTTAATTTTATTACATAAATCAAAACAGGAACATATAATTTTATGCGTAAATTTTTGGTATTAACTTCAAGAGGTGCCGAGCAGTGCTTATTAACTGTTAAACAACGAAACTGTATGTGTATGTAGATGACAATATATATATATATATATACATATATATATATATATATATATATATATATATATATATATAACAGAGACAGAGATCGTAGATTTATGTGAACTAATAAAGAATTATGAATTCAGGCTGTGAATAAGATAGATTCGTACATCATTTTGTTTTCCTATGCAAGGGTTTGCACTTTCTGCTGAAAATAGATTTGTAGACATTTTACTTCGGATACAAGAAAGACGTCCGCCAGGAACTGGCTTCAAAAAGCTAAAAGATTGCGTTTTTTTGTGTTTTTTGTTTGTTTGTTTTTTTGGTCCGTTCTTTACATCTTTGCGTTAATACCATTTTTCCTTTTTTTTCTAATCGTTTTTTTTTGTTATTGTTGAACTCAAGCTAACGCTAGTTTACCATCGCAATTTTTTTAATCTACCAACGCTAGGGAAATTGATATACGTGATACGAATTTTTACACGAGCAATAAAACATTGTTTTGCATAACTGGGAGAGTCTTAAAATGAAATGTTGCTAAACATTGCAAATCATACTAATCCATATATATATATATATATATATATATATATATATATATATATATATATATATATATATATATATATAAGTATATATATGTAAGTATATATATGCATATATATATGTAAAATTCATATATATATATATGATAAATCCATATATATATATATGTTGAATTCATATATATATGTGTAAAATTCATATATATATATATATATATATATATATATATATATATATGTGTGTATATATATGTTAAATTAATATATATATGTTAAATTCATATATATATATATATATTTGTTAAATTCATATATATATATATAAAAGTTTAATTCACATATATATATGTTCAATTCATATATATATATATATATATATATATATGTTAAATTCATATATATGTATATATATGTTAAATTCATATATATATATATACATATATGTCACATTCATACATATATATGTGTTAAATCCATTTATATATATATATAATTATGTTGAATTAATATATACATATATATGTTAAATTCACATATATATATATGTTAAATTCATATATATCTATATATAAATATATATATATATGTTAAATTCATATATACATATGTCAAATTCATATATATATATTTATATATGTTAATTCATATATATATTTATATATGTCAATTCATATATATATATATACATGTAATTCATATATATATTTATGTTAAATTTATATATATATATAAGTTAAATTCATATATATATGTTAAATGCATATATATATATGTGTGTGTGTGTTAAATTCATATATATGTATATATATATATATATATATATCTATGAAATTCATATATATATATAGAGAGAGAGAGAGAGGTATGTATGTTAAATTCATACATATATATGTGTTAAATTCATTCATATATATAATTATATGTTAAATTCATATGTACATATATATGTTAAATTCATATATATATATGTGTGTGTTATATTCATATATATATATGTTAAATTCATATATGCATATGTCAAATTCACATATATATATATGTTAATTTATATATATCATGTTAATTCATATATATATATATATATATATATGTTAAATTCATATATATATATATCCATATGTGTATATATTCTGTAGAAATATATTTTCTTATAATATATATATATATCAATCCTTATTTACGAAGCCCAATGTAATTACTGAGGTATATAGTGAAGAAATATAAAAAGTTATAATCCAAAATTCATGATGTTAACCATCTTATTATTTATTCCTTTTATTCAGTTGACATTTACAATTCGTGACAGTATCTGTTTCGTAGCGACAAATCCATCACTTTCTTATTATATCAATCAGTGAATCTATTATGCCCTTAACTCATCAGAAGAAATAAAAATAATCAATCCGTCGAAAGGAATTAAAGTGTGATTTGACATGATTAAAATCCGAAAATTGGAAGAGAAGCCCCTAATGCCTTTTTTATTTTTCCATTACGCCATATTGAATTTTTAGCAAACAAAGTCATTAAACCACACTATTCGTTCTAACAATGTTAATTAATTTATGAATCGTAAATCGCGGACATTTTGGAGAGTAGACTTCAATATTGTTTTGTATGTTAATTTGGAAGCAAGTTTATATTTTTTTTTCAGTTCATTTATGATTACATTTTTGTAAATGTTAAAACTCGTACTATAAGTTTTCATATTCTTCTAAGCGGGAACTATTAATCACACCAGGATTCGTCAGGCTTATACATATATATATATATATATATATATATATATATATATATATACAGAGAGAGGGAGAGAGAGAGCGAGAGAGAGAGAGAAAGAGAGAGATTGTTATGGGTACATAGTTTTATAAAATATTTGAATCACACCGAACGTATTGCCATTATTAATTGTTGAGAGTCTAGTTTTTTTTTCACAGTTTAACATAGACGTTTAAAGGAGAAAATTTCCAAAAAATAAATTCCACTTCTAAAGTATATTTCTCCTCAACTATAATTCGTTGTTTAACAAACATAAATAAGTAAAATGGTATTATCAGGAGTAAGGCAGAAAGAAAACTCTATCGAGACGTCTTTCAGCCAACCATTTTCAAGATTAACGTTGGCACCGGTGGTGAAAACATCGTTTAAAAACATGGTCCAAAGACCATAAATTATTAGCGAGGGTCAAGAAATCTGTATATGGAATTTATTTATTTTATTGCTGGATTAATAAATTTCGATTTTTTTTTTTAATCTTTAAGTTTTTAATTAAATTGAACATATCTTGTTCAAAATTGCGTAGTGCTGCCATTACAGGTAAACACATACTGTCAAAAATTGTATAAGTTAACTCAATTAAAGAAATAAATTATAAGATGGTGAATATCATGAATTTTGGAGTATAACTTTTTGTCATGTACACACACTCTCTCTTACTCCCTCTCT
>NC_136501.1:109852427-109857427 GCF_053919585.1 Euprymna scolopes
CAAGAATTAATAATTCATTTATACATACAGACATGTTTACGTAATAATAGTATCGTATGAATATATCTATAATATAAAGCTGAATGTGTGTGTGTGTTTGTGTCTGGTCACGAATAGGCTCCTATATGGTTGACTATTTAAAAAACTGATTACATATAATGATAGAAGATGTATCGAGACACAGAAATGGATATGTTTGATCTGGCAGAACGGTGGCTCATTAAAACTGTTGGGTCTGCGTTCGCGCCTGGTCCACAAAGTATGGAAATAAAAAAAATTAAAAATTAAAAAAAAACGTTTAAAAGTGTTTTTGATATAGATGTACATAAGAATACTTTGATAAGTATGTTTTAACTTAAATAGGGATGGTAATATAAAATTGTGGGTTCTGCGTTTGTGCCTGGCCTCCATAGAATGGAAATAGGCAGAAACTTTAATAAAGACTTTTTATATCTATCTGCGTAAGTATACTTTAATAATTATGTTTCAGTTTGAAGAAATATGGTATAATAAAATTATGGAGTGTTCGTTAGCACCTGACCCCCATACAATGGAAATATGTCACAAAGTTTAACAAGGTTTTTTAATATAGATCCACAGAATATTGTGATAAGTGTTTCAGTGTGAACAGGTATGGTATAATAAATTATGGGATTTATCTATTTAATTTTTACTTTCATCATATTTTGCTTTGGTTTTGATACCCCCAAATTCGAAGCTATCTCTTTACAACCCTTCCTTTTCATAACCTATCATACTCTCATAAATCAGAGTCCATTTTCTGTAGGCTGTTTTTGAACCCAGTCAACGACGGGTACTTTTGCTAGAATATATATATATATATATATATATATATATATATATATATGTATGTATGTATATATATATAAAATTATGTACAGTGATGATCATATTTATTGGCACGGTAAAATAAAAGTTTAATTTTGTCTAATAAATTCTAAAAAAGGGATTAAATTAAAGAAAATAACAAAGTATATTATGTATTTTTAACTGGCCTTTCCGATGCAGCAATCGGATTTTAGAAAAAATAAATAACAAAGGAACAACAAACATAATTGCAAAAAACCCTTGTTCAAAATTATTGGCACGGCTTTGTTTTTCTTTTAGTATCAGTATAATATCAATTTCCGGTTTACGTGCTTTCTGAACTTTTTTTATAGCCATATTATGCTTGTTTAACGCTAATTCAGTGAATAATTTTTTTCAGATAATTTTTAGATAGCGATTTATTTAAACTATTATAAGTGACTAAATTATAATTTTCAATCGCCATGGTTAAAACTAAGGAACACAGCGAAGACGTCAGGAAGCTTGTTGTAGCATGCCATACCAATGGGGAGGGCTATGATCAGATTTCAAAGAAGCTAAACCTTCCCAAATCCACTGTGAGAGCCATAATAAACAAGTTCAAATCGCAAGGTCACGTTATGAGTTTAGAGGGTAGAGGGAGAAAAAGGATTCTTTCCCCAAGAGATGAACGGAAGATTGTTCGACAAGTAAAACAAAACCCAAGGATCTCTGTTGGGGAGATTGTTGATGAACAGAGCACCTCTGGAGTGAATGTATCTCGACATACAGTTGGTAGAGTTTTGAAGAGAGCTGGTTTAAAAGCATGTCGTCCGAGAAAGACTCCCTTATTGAAGCCTATGCACCTGAAAGCAAGGCTAGCCTTTGCAAAACGTCATATTGATAAGGATGTTGCATTCTGGAAACGTGTTCTATGGACTGACGAAACGAAAATAGAGTTATTTGGTCATAATAAAGTGTCTTATATTTACAGAAAATCTGGCGAAGCTTTCCTGCCTAAGAACACCATACCCACAGTGAAGCACGGTGGAGGCAGTTTGATGTTTTGGGGATCCTTTGCTGCCTCTTGACCAGGGCGACTTGTTAAGGTCACAGGTAGCATGAAAAAGGAAGATTATGTTAAAATATTGGATGAAAACCTGAAAGACTCTGCTAAAGAGCACTCACTTGGTCGTCGTTGGTGGTTCATGCAAGATAATGACCCAAAGCATTCGGCTAAACTGACTAAGAAATGGCTTGAGGACAATCATATTAATGTTTTGGAGTGGTCATCACAAAGCCCAGACCTTAATCCAATTGAAAATCTATGGAGAAAATTAAAATTGAGGGTAATGCAAAGGAAGCCTAAGAATCTTATTCAATTGGAGGATTATTGTCAGGAAGAGTGGGCTAAAATTACTACTGAAGAGTGCAACAACTTGGTTGTAAACTATGAAAAGCGACTGAGGAAGGTAATCAAGGCCAAAGGCTATACAATTGATTATTAAATAAATCGTGTCAATAATTTTGAACAAGGGTTTTTTTTGCAATTATGTTTGTTGTTCCTTTGTTATTTATTTTTTCTAAAATCCGATTGCTGCATCGGAAAGGCCAGTTAAAAATACATAATATACTTTGTTATTTTCTTTAATTTAATCCCTTTTTTAGAATTTATTAGACAAAATTAAACTTTTATTTTACCGTGCCAATAAATATGATCATCACTGTAAATGCAACTTTGTGTGTGTGAGTGTGTGCTAATCGAGTTTCTTTGTGAGAGTTTGGCAAGGGGGATCAATAGATTAGTGTTCAGCTGAGCACTTACCATGAAAATAGCGATAGAGCAGAGACAAGTTCGCAACGTCTTTTCCGGTTGCATGGAAGAGAATAAAGTATCACTTACTAGATTTCGAAGCCGGTTTTGAAATCAGACCCGGAAGATGACATCATGTATTTCTCTTCTAGCGGATAATTATATTAGTCTGTTTTCCTTGTTGAATCCCAAGCAACGTCGAGTGATTCTGCTAGTCCTTTATGTGATTCTATATGCGTGTGAGGATGTAGGCAGACTCATCATATCTCGTCTCCATTTGGATGTGTTCCATTCTTCTTGTCACTGTTCCATTCAAAATCTTGCACGGTATGAAATTGATAAGAGTTGAGCTTCCTGGTGCTTCTAATTAAAAATGGTGGCCTGGAATTGATCTGTCAAATTCCGACAAAAGACCACATTCTCATTTCACTATTCTGTTATGCGTTATGCCGCGCTGTCGTCTTCAAAAGAAACAAAATAGATAAGAGTACATAAAATCTCCCAAATATAGTAGTAACAATGCGTTGTGTGATAACCAAATGACATATAAACATACGCACACCATCACACGTAAACTTATATATATATATATATATATATATATATATATATATATATATATAGAGAGAGAGAGAGAGAGAGAGAGAGAGAGAGATACATATAGATATAGATACATATAGATATATAATCAAATAATAATTAATAATTTATACCTACAGAAACCAGTACTCCATGTTTACGTACGGATCAGTCTTGGGGCAGTTGCTTGTCTAGCCGCACTGATGAGCTGTGAAACAGCGAAACAGTACTGCATTTGGATGACTATAATGATTCCTATATTGGATTGAGATTATTGGGAAGTGATATACAAATTACCATTAGTGTATTATGCGAGGCTCTTTGTGTAAACAAATTGAGTTTAGGTATTTGAACAATGTCAAAACATTGTTAATTCACTACACGCGTAGCAGCAGCAGAATAGCGCAACGGTTAGAAGCTCCGACTGTCGTTTGGGCGGTCGAGTTTCGATCCTGCCCTACCGGGGAAATATTTAGGACGCTTAATTTGAAATATTGCCAATAAGTTATCAAAATTTGCAAATGCAAAGCAAATGTTCATTCTGTAAAATGTATCTTTTATTATGAACTAGCGAGGGGTACCCGGCGTTGCCCGCGTGTTTGTAGGTGTGCGTGGTGTTAAATAAAAAAGAAAGCGGGGGAGGGGTAGGATGGAAGCCGAAGCCCTAAGGTGAAGTTTGAAAATAAAATCGGCCAGCCAGAATGAAGCATTGTTATAAGCGTATAAGTGAAAGAGGTTTGAAATCGTCGAGCGTTACGACGACGACGATGACGATGTAAGCATTGTTATAAGCGAAGCAAGAAAAGAAAACAACGTTTTAATTAAGCGGGGGGGGCTAATCAAAACATCGAAAAAAACACAAAATAACTAACGTAAGGCAAACGAACGATGAAAACAGATACGAACACGTGAAAAATGGCTTAAATAAGCCTGTTTCGATATTAAAATTTAAAATATCGGTGGTTACCCAGGTGTTTCGGGGTGTCGCTAAAAATAAGAATTAGACGAGTATCCATGAACCCATAAATTCTTTGTCAATTCGATAGTTGAATTATTCAATATTTACAAACGCAAAAATAAAACAAATTATGCAAACACTTTATCGTTTATGCTAAATGAGCGCATAAAATCAAAGTATATATTTCAAAATAATGCATTTTTTTAACAAAACAAGCTTCAAAACTAGTGCTAGGATGATGTCAAACTATTTCCCGATTCCGATACAATTACCGATGTTGGATATAGAGAAGTAGCGACGCATATTTGAAAGCAGAGGTGTGCACACACGCACATTCTAATACATAATACAATAGAAAAATGCGAGCATGAAAAGTAATATTTTTAAGCTTTAGCATGGAAACGTAAAAGAACTAGTTGTAAAAACTGGAAAACAAAATGACAGGATATTCTAGTAAAAAATATAATTAATTTATAACTTAAAATATTGCATCATTAAGAATTGATTATATTATGTTATAAATTGAATTATTAAAAAATATTATTCATACTGCAATATTTTAAGTTATAAATTTATTATATTTTTTACTAGAATATCTTGCTCTTCCCTTTTCCAGTTTTTACAACTAGTCCTTTACTTTCCCATGTTTACGCTTAACGATATTACTTTTCATACTCGCATTTTTCCTATTGAAATCCATGAATTGTCCAGGCCTTCAGTAAATGTGCTTGTTCTTTGTTTAATTTCAGTCTAATTCTTGCCCCCATAAATACACATTATACACATATGTACTAACAATGTACGGCACTCGTTTGCTTTCAATAAAACCCACTCAATTACTTC
>NC_136501.1:109864927-110047427 GCF_053919585.1 Euprymna scolopes
TAGTATCGGAATCCGGAAATAGTTTGACATCGTCCTAGCACTAGTTTTGAAGCTTGTTTTGTTCAAAAAATGCATCATTTTGAAATATATACTTTGATTTTATGCCTTCATTTAGCATAAACGATAAAGTGCTTGCACAATTTGTTTTATTTTTGCGTTTGTAAATATTGAATAATTCAACTATCGAATTGACAAAGAATTTATGGGTTCACGGATACTCGTCTAATTCATAATAAAAGATAAATTTTACAGAATAAACATTTGCTTTGCATTTGCAAATTTTGATAACTTATTGGCAATATTTCAAATTAAGCGTCCTAAACATTTCCCCGGAAGTGCATTTGTTGTGTTTTCTTTGTTGTGTTTGTAAACAAGCAGAGTTTCGCTTTTAATCTGTTGTATTGATTAATATAAACGACTTTTATATTTTATGCAAATAAAATTTCGTTCTAAAACGTTTGATCTTGATATTCCACTCAACTCTCGAAACTTTAAAAAAAATGAGATAACTAAATAGAAATAAACGTCAAAGGGGGTTTCCAAATAAAATGAAATGAATGTAATCCTTTATTGTGTTTTCTATTGTTTGTATATGTTGAAAAGGGGAAAAGCACTAGTTCATTTCTGTGTACGGAAATGACTACAAAAACCGCCGTGTATTAGATACAGATGTGAAAACTAAATGTGATACAATTACATTCTGCTTCCGTTTAAAAAAAAATTAAATCAACGAATCGGACAAATAAGATATGATTTATTAAATAGTATTTCAATGGAAAATTATTTAACGGACGAGGTGCCTTCAATAAGTTTCCAGACTTTTTAGAGACATTTAAAATTTATATATAATTGGAATTTATTTTGAGATGAGCATTATATGTTAATTTTATTTCGGACTATTAGTCTCATCTTTTTATTAGTTGTTGTTTTTTTTTAATCTTTTTTTATTGGTTCACAACGTTTCGGCCAACTTCCTCTGGCCTTCGTCAGGTGGTAACCGCGACGGATAAGAACTTCGAATCTCCTAACTGCATTCTCAGCCATCACTGCCATCCGTAGTTGTTGTCGTCTCACCACATTTTTGACCAATTACCTCTGGCACGCTTTGGGTGGGATTGAAACCGTTATCTTCAGACAAACATTCCAGATGAACATTGCAACAGCTAGTAAAAAAACAAAAATTACATCTGGACATGAGGAAACATAAGAAAAACAATATATCTATATATCTATAAAGGTCAACGTGCCTGTGTGTGTGTCTGTGTGTGTAAAGTTCCATACTGTCAATTTTTAGTCTACAGACTAGAAATTTGCTATACAGGGTACTGAGATTTGGGAAAAGCTTTGTAATACGTTTTCGGCCAGAAATTTCGCGATTAAGGGGTCAAAGTTCAACGATTTGACCTTGTAGAACTCTACCAATCCCCTCGGACAATTTTGGGTCTAAACACTAAATATAGGTTTCTTGGGCATGGATCTAACTTAATAACTTAATTTGAGCCCCAGACAATAAATTATAAGGGGTCATAATAGGGATCCAAGTTTGAAAAAACTGACCGCTTTTTTTTTGTTTGTTTTTGCTCAACATACACCTCCAAATACCCGGGCAATGCCGGGGACCCATTCTAGTATATCTATAAAAGTGAACGTGTCTGTGTATCTGTATGTGTGTCTGTCTGTCTGTGTGTCTGTTTGTGTACATTTCCCTACGCATTAACTCCGTCAATTTTAAGTCTGAAGACTCGAAATTTGATATACAGGGATATATAGAGATTTGGGAAAATCGGTGTGATCGGTTTTCCACCAGAAATTTGGCGATTAAAGGGTCAAAGTTCAACGATTTGACCTTTCAGAACTTTTTTTTTTTGCTCAACATACACCTACAAATTCCCAGGCAACGCCGGGCATCCATGCTAGTTTGAAATAACATTATGATGGCAACTTAGAAAAATGTAACTGAAACGCATGGAATGCCTTAGACTGTCTTTGAGCCATAATACATGAATCACGCATCATTTTTTGTGTGATTAAGAGATTCAAAAAGGTAAGGGGGTCTGTAAGGGACGGTGAAAGGTGTGGGAGGAATAAAAAAGTCAGAACACGCAAGTTGATTGGCCAAATAAAGAATTTCATGGGTAAGGAAAGCCGTGTGTTTATAACGACAATAATTGCACAGTTTATATCAGTGTGAGGACTGTTACACAATTATTCGCGAGAAATTGAAGATGCAGAAAATTTGCGCGAAGTTTGTCTCAAAGGGTGTTCAGAGAAAATCCGACTATTTGACCAAGTTGGGCATCAAGACAGTTCCTTGCCCTCCCTATAATCCAGAACTTGATCCCTGTAACTTGCTTTTCATCTAAGCTTAAGGAAAACCTTAGAGGCAGTCGTTATGAGACACTTGATGAGATGAAAGAGGCTTTCATGGAGCTGTCCATAAGCTGTAAGAACGGTACAACATATGCATAGCAGGTGAAAGATATTACTTAAAGGGAGACTAGAGATAACCGAGTGTGTTTCTTCAATAAAAGTTCGCATACAAAAACAACGTCTGAAAACTTATTGAAGCCACCAGTCTGAAATGACCGACAGAATTATGCTGACCAACTATAAATATAAAGGTCTCAATCTTTGAAATTAAATTGAAAGAAAGAGCACAATTAAAACTAAACAGTTTAATAAAAGAATAGAAGAAATATTACAACGAAAACATACGATTTTTTTTTTACATAGGCATCACCACATTATCAAGGCCCAGAGGCCACTCAAGGATAATGGTTAAAGAGTGTACAGTAGAAATTGGACAATATAGTAATCATTAGTAATGAAAATTTGGTAAATTTGATAACTTATATGGAACGGCTCATCAAGAACTTATTTACTTTAGACTTGAACACAACCATATTGTAGTTAGCCGGAAAGCAGGAAAATGGAAGACAATTCCACAGGCGTGCAGTTCTAAGAAAGAAGTTTTGTTCATGGAATCTACGTTTAGGTTTAGGCACAGATAAAGAGTGGGGGAATTATTGATAGTGTTTACAGCTAGACGAGTGTTTCTTGTGAAAGTTTGGCGAGGGGGGACCATAGATTGAAGCTCAGTCGAACACTTTCCATGAAAATAACGATACATCAGAGACAAACTCGCAACATCTCTTCTGTGAGATAGAGGTTGCAAGGAGGAGAAAAGGACATCTCCTACGAGGCTACGAAGTCTATTAACCCATTTGCAGACCTGATTATAAAAAAATAGTGGTGTATACTTGGATTTAGATTACAGTCTGTATATGAAAGTTATATATATATATATATATATATATGTGTGTATATATATATATATATATATATATATATATATATATATATATATATATATTTGTCTCGGCAGTCGTGTGAAACCCATATCTTATTTTTCTTTTATTAATGTTATTGGATTTTTTCCCCTTTTCCTTTTACATATTTGTGAATTATTTCATGGATTTCGGCCTTTTGGATTATTTTGGACCATCTTCCAATTACGTGATTTCCTTGGATTTTACTTGTGAGAATAGAAATTTAATTCTCTTCCTTGTATTTACAGTTTTGGATTTTACCGTCATTGGATTATTTACCTTTCACCAGACTATCCATTCACGTGTAATCACATTTTTCTTCACCATATTCCCTCTGCTTCACTTTTTGTTATCAAGTAAGATGTTTGACTTACTTGCAGTGTCATCAAATACTCTTATATGCAAATTCCGATCCCGCGTTTTGCTAATTCCTACCCTCTGATGAGAAGGAACGTATTTCTTCAAAACTCCGCGGATTAATGACTATCCACTTATTAAGTGGTCCTTTTCAGATTAAATATATTTTTAACTCTTTTTTAAAGTGTTTTTAACATGTTTTATTAACTATTTGCTCTTATATATATATATGTATATATATATATATATGTTAACATAATAAATAAAAATGTTATATACGTCCAAATTAAAAAGGGCGACTTTCTAGGTAAATAAAAAAATGAGCTCCGAGGCGGAGCCAATATTAACCGTATGTATCGCTTGAAAAAAAAACAACAATAACAAAATCTAAATTTAGCAGCGATAAAAATAAACAGCATAATTAATCTAGGGATTATGGCCTAACGGTTAAGGCACCGGACTGTGGTAAACATGGTCTGAGGTTCGATCCCTAGAAACAGTTGAACTACGCTGACGAGAGGTAACGGCCTTGAAACACACGTGTACGTAGATTACTGTTTTTTTTAAATAATAAATAAATAAAAATGTTATATACGTCCAAATTAAAAAGGGCGACTTTCTAAGTAAATAAAAAAATGAGCTCCGAGACGGAGCCAATATTAACCGTATGTATCGCTTGAAAAAAAAAAACAATAACAAAATCTATCTATCTATCTATCTCTCTATATATATATATACTAACATTTCAGCCCGTCGTTACCCGGGTGTTTGGAGGTGGATGTTGTGTAAAAAAAGCAGTATTTTTTTTTAACTTTGACCCCTTTTATGTCTTCTTGGCATTTATTGTTTTGGGCTCAAATACAGTTATTAAGTTAGATCCATCTCCACGGTACCTATATCTAAAATTTTACGTGTTTAGACCCAAAATTGTAGGCGATGTTTGGTAGAGTTCTCAAAGGTCAAATCGTTAAACTTTGACCCCTTAACAGCAAAATTTCTGTCAAAAACCCCTGTATATCAAATCTCAATACCCTGTATATCAAATTTCGAGTATGTAGACTGAAAATGGACAGAGCTATTGCGTAGAGAAATGTACACACACACACGTTCACTTATATATATATATATATAATATATGTATATATATATATATATATATATATATATATATATATATATATATATATATATATATATAAAATCAAAAGGATGTAGTGTTTACCTGATATACGCAATGGTAAATTTCAATCTCATATAAATGCCAGTATTTATATGAGATTTAATTTAATATCAAGCATATACAAAATAGAGAGTAGAGCTTATTATAACAGATACATTTTGTTTTTGTTATTACAATGTAGTCACCACTTATCAAGACCCGGAAGCCACTCGGGGATAAGGGTTATTGAGTGTACAGTACATTGTTATTGGAGATTTGATAAAGTGTATTACTTAAAGGGGGGCAGTTCATCAGGAATTTGTTTATGTTGGACTTGAAGACATCCAAGTGGTGGTATGGTGGGAAACAGGCATCGGAACAGAGTTCCACAGGCATGCACTTCTAAGAAAGAAACTTTGTTCGTGGAATCTACGTTTTGGTTTTGGCACAGATAAATAGTGGGGAAAATTTTTGTCAGTGGTTATAGCTAGACGGGTGGTTTTCGTAAAAGATCAGCGATGGGGGCCCAGGGATTGGAGCTCAGACGTGTACCTGCCATGGAAGTAACGATAAACGAAAGACAGGCTCGCAACGTCTCTCCTGTGGGACAAAGGTTGCAGGGAAAAGAAAACGGCATCCCTCACTAAGCCACGAAGCCAATTTTGTACTCTGTCAAGGCAGGATATAGTGTTTTTAGCAGTTTACGTGTGGACATATTTCTTATCCAAGAGACACCCCTTGCGCGGTTGAAGGCTTTTCGTTCATTGACTTGCTTTCGAGTTTGTCCTTGGGTGGGAAAGGGTCGCGGTGGAGGGATGATTTCGTATATACAGAAAAAGTTAAGTAGTAAATCCTAAAACAATTTTTTTCTTCTCAGAGGGGGTGGGGTGGAGCGGGTATTCCAAAAACAAAAACAATTTACTAAGTCCTAATTAATTTTTGTACATTTTTTGTTGGAGTATTCGGTCGAACAATAAATTTTGTTTGTAAATCCCAACTTACAGTTTTAATTTTTTACTCTTATATACTAGCATAGTCGTCCGGCGTTGCCCGGATGTTTGGATGTGTATGTTAAGCAAAAAAAAAAAGTGGTAATAGGAAGGCAGGCTCGAATCCGTACCGCAAAGGAGGAAAAGAACGGGGTAAAACCTAACGTGTATGCTGTTACGACCACCCCCAAACCGGAAGCGACATTTTTTTAAATTAAGACTAGACAATCTAAAGCAGAGAATAACTTTCAAAATATCGGCGAAAAAAGTGCCCCCCCCCTGTAGAAAAGTGCCTCGTGGAAGACGAAGATATTTATGTTTTTAGCCAACTTTTCGGTATTTGTCGTATGAAAGGTGGAACTTTAAAACGATACTGATCTTGGTAAAATCCGTCGCCTCTATGGAAGGTTTAAGGCAGACATGCAAACATATATACACACATACATTTACATATTGATAATTAAAAATTTTCGACCCAAACAGATGAAAAAACTTGCCCTATCTCTGAATACCTTTTATGTAAAATTTCAAATGTTTAGACCAGAAATTGTCTGAGTAATTTGGAAGAGACCGCAGAGGTCAATTTTTTTTTAAACTTTGACCCCTATTATGACCCCTTAACATTTATTGTTTTGGGCTTAAATCAAGTTATTAAGTTAGATTCATGTCCAAGGAACCTATCTCTAAATTATCCAGTGTGTAGACCCAAAATTGTGTGAGAAGTTTGGTAGAGTTCTCAAAGGTCAAATTGTTGAACTTTGACCCTTTAATCGCCAAATTTATGGTCGAAAACCGATCACATCGATTTTCCCAAATCTCAGTAACCTGTCTATCAAATTTCGAGTCTGTAGACTAAAATTTGACAGAGTTATAACGTAGGGAAATGTACACAGACACACAGACACACAGGCACACAGACACTTTCACTTTTATCTCTCTCTCTCTCTCTATATATATATATATATATATATATATATCTATAAAAGTGAACGTGTCTGTCTGTCTGTCTGTGTACATTTCCCTACGCAATAACTCTGTCAATTTTTAGTCTATAGACTCGAAATTTGAAATACCGGGTACTGAGATTTGGGAAAATCGATGTGACGGGTGTCAGCCAGAAATTTGGCTGTTAAGGGGTCAAATTTCAACGAATTGACCTTTAAGAACTCTACCAAACTCCTCCGACAATCTTGGGTCTAGACACTTGAAATTTTAGATATAGGTTCCTTGAACCTGGATCTAATTTAATAAAGTGATTTGAGCCCGAAACTATAAATTTTAAGGGGTCATAATAGGGGTCAAATTAAAAAAAAAATTACTCTTTTCTTTTTTGCTCAGCATACACCTCCAAACACCCGGGCAACGACGGGCTGAAATGCTAGTATATATATATATATATATATATATATATATATATATATATATATATATATATATATACACAGGGTCGCCACAAAGTCACGCACCAATATTAATTAAAAAAGTTAAAAAATTAAAAAAGTTATAGTAGTAACATTCAAATTCAAAGTTCTTTACAAGGATTACAATTGCTCGATATGTTCGCCGTTTGCAGCTATGCACGAGCCAATACGAAATTCAAAGTTCCTGTAAACACGATTCAGTAAATCAGCATCACCATCAATTTGAAGACAAGCATTAATAATATGACTCTTCAGATGATGCAAATCACGAATCTTCGTTGAATAAACAATTTGCTTAATGTGACCCCAGAAATTAAAAAAATTATATAAATAAAAAATAAATATTAACATTGGTGCGTCACTTTGTGGTCACCCTATATATATATATATATATATATATATATATATATATATAGAGAGAGAGAGAGAGAGAGAGAGAGAGAAAGAGAGATTGATAGATAGATAGATAGATAGATAGATAGATGTAGAGAGATAGAAAAACAAAAATATATACGTATAGTAAATATATATGGAAACAAATTTGTGTTTACTGCACACTTTCTACGCTAATATTATGCAAGTATAAATCATGTAGAATATCTGCATGAATAAAATTACACGTAATAGTAGATTAAAGATGATCATTCCACAAGAAAACCGAAAAAACTAATAGGGAATTAATTAAAATGAATGTTTAAAAGAATATGCAAATTAGCTAGATCTTTTGCTAGTGAATGCAATTCTACGACCCATATATGAGAAAAGTGTATTTTCTTTATAAATGAATAGAACAGGGTTTTTTTATATGAATATCAATACACACGAAAGAAACACGCATTTATAGGAGTGTATATATATATATATATATATATATATATATATATATATGTATATACAGGGTATTAAATAGTGTGATAGAGAGGACCTACCTTAGAATCGGGCGAGAATCTCTCGGCAGTAGGCTGAAAGACAGAAAAAAGGACAAAAGAAAAGAGGGCCAAGATGGCGGCTGTTGTCTTTGAAAAATTCCGGTCACGCGTAGATCTCTAGGAATCTCGTGTGGTATATTCAAATTAGGTGTGCCCGAAACATTCTAAAAGGCGAGTCGCTGGGAGGAGTGGTAGAAGCGTTTAAGACATGCAAATAGAGAACGTTCACATATATCTCGTGTTGTGTACAACGAGCTCAACTCGTGGCAACCTATGCTTGACGTTTAGCCAAAGAGTTTGGTTGTTTTGCGTTAGACAAATACTTCTGATAAATAACTAACGTTACAAATGGTTTTTGCACATATATAGTTAATAAAGTGAACAATACAAATCACTCAAACGTAAATATATACAACAGCATTACTAGATTCCAAATATCCGAACTTTATTCACTGTAACTGCGACAATAACCTGCTGCAAACGTTGCTGAATGCCTTGCACGTGTTAGGAATGATTTTTTGTGGGATTTTGTTCCATCACCACTTAATTAATTCTTCACAACTTGGTATGTTTGGAAGCGGACACTTTACTCCCACAGAGAAACCTTTGTCTCCCCAGTTTATTTCAAACAATTTATTTCTCTCTACACAGATATTAGGTTCACATTTAAGGTCTTCGCACTACATCAGGGGCATAATGGCAAAAGTATTCTTCCAGTAAAAATTTATTTAATACAACGCCGAGTCAAACAGAAAATCGAGTACACTCAACATCAAGTACACTCAGCATCAAGCACACTCAACATCAAGTACACTCAACATTAAGTACACTAAACATCGAGAACACTCAACATCAAGTACACTCAACATCAAGTACACTCAGCATCAAGTACACTAAACATCGAGTACACTAAACATCAAGTACACTAAACATCAAGTACACTAAACATTAAGTACACTAAACATCAAGTACACTCAACATCAAGTACACTAAACATCGAGTACACTCAACATCAAGTACACTAAACATCAAGTACACTTAACATTAATTACACTAAACATTAAGTACACTACACATCAAGTACACTAAACATCAAGTACACTCAACATCAAGTACACTCAACATCGAGTACACTCAACATCAAGTACACTGAACATCAAGTACACTGAACATCGAGTAGACTCAACATCGAGTACACTCAACATAAGTACACTCAACATCGAGTACACTCAACATCAAGTACACTCAACATAAAGTACACTCAACATCAAGTACACTCAACATCGAGTACACTCAACATCAAGTACACTAAAAATCAAGTAAACTCAACATCAAGTACACTCAACATCGAGTACACTCAACATCAAGTACACTCAACATCAAGTAAACTCAACATCGAGTATACTAAACATCGAGTACACTCAACATCGAGTACACTCAACATCAAGTACACTCAACATCGAATATACTAAACATCGAGTACACTCAACATCAAGTGCACTAAACATCAAGTACACACAACGTCAAGTACACTCAACATCAAGTACACCCAACATCAAGTACCCTCAATATCAAGTACACTCAACATCAAGTACACTCAACATCGAGTACACTCAACATCAAGTACATTCAGCATCAGGTACACACAACATCGAGTACACTAAACATCAAGTACACTCAACATCAAGTACACTCAACATCAAGTACACTCAACATCGAGTACACTCAACATCGAGTACACTCAACATCGAGTACACTAAACATCGAGTAAACTACACATCAAGTACACTCAACATCAAGTACACTCAACATCAAGTACACTCAACAAAAGTACACTCAACATCAAGTACACTCAACAGCAAGTACACTCAACATCAAGTACACTCAACATCAAGTACATTTAACATCAAGTACACTAAACATTAAGTACAATAAACATCAAGTACACTAAACATCAAGTACACTCAACATAAAGTACACTCAACATCGAGTACACTCAACATCAAGTACACTAAACATCGAGTACACTCAACATCAAGTACACTCAACATCAAGTACACTCAACATCGAGTACACTCAACATCGAGTACACTCAACATCGAGTACACTCAACATCGAGTACACTCAACATCAAGTACACTCAGCATCCAGTACACACAACATCGAGTACACTCAACATCGAGTACACTAAACATCGAGTACACTAAACATCAAGTACACTAAACATCAAGTACACTCAACAGCTAGTACACTCAACATCAAGTACACTCAACATCAAGTACACTCAACATCAAGTACACTCAACATCAAGTATACTCAACATTAACTACACTCAACATCAAGTACACTCAACATCAAGTACACTCCACATCGAGTACACTCAACATCAAGTACACTCAGCATCCATTACACACAACATCGAGTACACTCAACATCGAGTACACTAAACATCGAGTACACTAAACATCAAGTACACTAAACATCAAGTACACTCAACAGCTAGTACACTCAACATCAAGTACACTCAACATCAAGTACACTCAACATCAAGTACACTCAAATCATCTTACCATCAACGCTTACCCTATGTACTCGGAGTATGGAAAATTCCTATATACCAAAACAAAATCACTGAAAAAACAAATCTGCCCTAAGGGAAAAGATAATGAGTAAACGTTGGATAAAATGATGGTTTAAATTATTAAAAACTTGCCATGATTTTATTATCATTATTATTATTATTATTATTATTATTATTATTAGCATTGGAGATAAGGCGTATACACTCGGTTAAAACACAAATTGAAAAAACTACAAATTCCTGATGTTTTAGGCGGCCTTCAAACCACTGCAATTGTAAGTACCATCAACATCCTTAGGAAAACCCTTGATCTTTGAAGCTCCTGTTTTGAAGCCGGGATTAAGGAAAATCCTCTGGAAATGAATCCCAGCCCTTTCCTGAGAGACGATCATTCAGAATTATTATTATTATTATTATTATTATTATTATTATTATTATTATTATTATTATTATTATTAATTTCTTTGGTGACATTTAATATTATCATTGTTATTAATTTGATTTATAACAATTGCAATTATTATTTTCATTATTATGAATCTCTTTAAACAATTATTATTATTATTTTTTTTTTTTTTTTTTATTTTGTTATTATTTATTTCTTTGGTAAACATTACTATTATTATTATTATTAATTTTAATTTCTTTGATAACAATAATCATTATTATTAATTTATTTGATAAAATTATTATAATTATTTTATTATTATTATCATTATTAATGTCTTTAGTAATTATTATTATTATTATTATTATTATTATTATTATTATTATCATTATTATTAATTTCTTTGAAAACACCCATTGATATTATTATTATCAATGTATAATTTCTGTGATAACAATTACTATTTTTATCATAATTATTATTAATTTAAATTTCCTTGATAATAACAATTATTTTTATTATTATTAATCTTAGTTGTCTGGATAATAATTCATATTATTATTATTAAATTAAATGCTTGGATAACAGTTAGTATTATTATCATTTTTATTAATTTGATTAATATTAATATTTTATTATTATTATTATTATCATTATTATTATTATTATTATTATTATTATTAATAATATCATTTTCATTTTCTTTGATTACAATTATTGTGATTATTATTAATTGGTTCTTCAATTATTATTATTTTCATTATTATTATTATTGCCATTGTTATTATTATTATTAATATTTTTCTTTTATTATTAATATTATTATTTTTAATTTTTTTATAACAATTATTATTATTATTATTATTAATAATAATAATAATAATTGTTTGATAACAATTATAATTATTAATATTGTTTATAACAATTATTATTATTATTATTATAAATTATAATAATTGTTTGATAACAATTATAATTATTAATATTGTTTATAACAATTATTATTATTATTATTATTATTATTATTATTATTATTAATTTGATTTTTATTATTTTTAATTTATTTCTGAATAGTATTAATGTTACTAACTTCTTTGATAATTTGTATTATTTTTATTATTAATTTCTTTCAGAACAATTATTATAATTATTAATAATATAATTATTATTATTTTTTTATACAATTATAAATAATAATAATAATAATAATAATAATAATAATAATAATAATAATAATAATAATAATAATAAATTTTGTAGGCCACGTTGCTTTTCTCTGGCATTACCCAACATAACAATATTAATAACACTATTTAACTCAGAGCTGAAGAGAAATGACAGACAAAATTATGCTTCATAGGTGTCCGGACTAAGAGTTTTTATAAATAAACGTCTCAATCAGTGCAGTTGAAAGAAGAAGAAAGTGCATGGTTTAAACTAGAAGGTTTTGAAAAAAGAAAATGTTGAGCCAATCCTGGCATTGGACAGCTTTGTCTGCAGGAGTCCAAACCCCTCAAGCTATGTTCTTTTTCACGGCAAGTGCTTGACTGACCTTCAGTTTATGATCCTAGCTGGAAAGCTTTCACAACAAGCAGTCGTCTAGCTATAATCATTGTCAATCAATTTCCCTACTCTGTAAAAACATCAAAATTTAAACGAAAATTTCATGGACGAAGATTTTTCCCAATTATTGTCCATCCGTTGACCTCTATACTGTGGGCTTTTTTTTCTGGCTACAAAATGGTCGTATTCAAGTTTAATGTAAGCAAGTTCTTGTTGAGCCGTCTACTTACATAATCAAATTCGACCTTGTTTCTCTCACTATCAGTTACTATACTATAAACTTTACACGCATCAATATATGTCCTCGAGTGGTATTCGGGTCTTGAATAATAGTCAATCTTTTGTAAAAAAAAAAAAAATTCTAATCGATTTAGAGCCAATGTGAACATAATGATCCCGCGCTCATATTGAACCCGGCTCAAGAGACTTAACTATTCGTGTCTTCAACCACAACACCAGGCGGGCCGCTCTTTACTGGCTATAACAAAATATGGCAACGAACTGGAATGGAAAAAAAAGTGTCCTTTAATCATTAGGCCGTATTGATGAAGAGTGAATTGGTTTTAATTTCAATCTTTCTAAATTGATTTCCTTTAATTATATAAGCATTTAACAACGCCAAAGTGAACCCCATTTTTTCCTTGCGTTCAAGTTTGATGTCAGGCTTAATTCAAAGTTCAATTATTTGATCTTTTTTTTTCGCGCAAATCTCATGTTTTTAATAAAGTATTGATTAGAACATTGATACTTGGAATTCTTTGGCGTTTGAAGATCAAGAATATGCAAATACTTTATTTTTAAAACATTGATAGATTCAGCGTACATATCGCAATGGCTAATGCTTTTATGTCGCCCAATCAATAGAGATATACGAGAGGCGTTCCAGAGGTAACGCCTCCTATAGTTTTATTGCGCTCGAATGGATCAAAGGGGATTACAAATTTTATTGTTATTCAAAATAAACTTACGCATTCAACATCTGAAAGTTTAACCTCTCTGTTGCAGATATTGGCGGTGTGAAACTCTAGGTTAAAGATGAAAATGTGGCACTAATTTGAAGGCGAATTTAACCAACTTCTTTCGAAAAAAAAAATTTCATGTGAGTATGAAATTCACAAGCGATCCCTAGTTGCATGTATATCCGCGTTAGGAGAGACGATTCTTTTTAAACGCTTGCAGCGATGTGTCGACGTCCCTCTACATAGGGCGCCTGATATTCTTAAATTGTCACCTATCTGGTATTCCCCATGCTCAACGTTGCTTATTTCACTGATCTAACGTGATTAAAAAAAATATATATATTGATCTCATGCGTCATTGAATTCCTGGCAAATATGCATTGAAAATTGTTGGTGGTTATCTGGAAAAATAAACTCTAGGTTACAAAAAGTCGCTAGTTTATTTGTATCAATACCGTCGTCGTAGCTCTTCAACTGTGTGTGTTGTAAAAAATAGTAGAATTTACTTTCAGAAAGAATCTTGTATGAAAAAGCAAGCTGGAGACGCCCATGCAAGTCATTGTTCATCGCTGACAAAAACGTTTTGAGAATGATGTTGCTATGTAGACAAATAAATTCTGGAACAGTAAAAGTCGCTCGTTTTTTATGTAAACCACTTCCGACTTTGTAGCTCTTTAACTCTTGGAGTTAAAAAATAGGAAGGTTTATTTTTGGACCGACCCTTGTAATATTCATTTGAAGCAATTCATACGCGCCCTGTTTGCAATTAACACGCAACTGATTAACAAGATTGCGTTGGAGAATGAATTTGGTGACGTCTCCTGGGATGCAGTCAACGCCATTGTTAGGCGATGCCTTCAAGAAACTTTCACACTTTTTTTGTAAAGGCTTTAAAATATGTCATAGACTCGTAGAAAATCCAATATGTTATAGCTATACATCGCATGAGATGACTGGCCAATTTTTATGATTCCAGATCCAAAGGAACAGCTACACCAGGACTTGGAATACACCCTACTAAAGCCTAATTGTCATAGCGGGCGACTTTTAATAAATGCCTTTTGGACGCGTGGAAACATTAAAAATACGATATGCAAAAAAAAAAAAATATTGTAGTAGACTTATTAAATGCTTCAGACTTCTTTTGGACTAACTTGCATGAATCGAGCATCAGTTTTTGGAGTGGCATAAATGATTCAAGGAAGGCAGAGATTGGGTGAGGGATGATAAGAGGTATGGGAGAAGTAAGTAAGTCAGAACAGCATAGTTTGATTGGCCAAATAAAGAATTTCATGGATAAGGACCGCCGTGCGTCTATAAAAAAACAACAATTGGACAGTTTGATGTCAGTGTGGGAACTGTACACACGTTTATTCGCGAGCAACCGAAGATGCGAAAGATCACTGTCTGACTGACGTAAAGAACATTTAAAATTAAAATGTTTAAATCAAACATTATTTCACGCGGTTAATGGATACGATCTTTGCTAGCCGAGCCAGAGATGGCTCGTGTTGCCGAGTTCGAATCTGTCGACTGGTGTTAATCGTGACACCCTACACTGAAGATTCCCGAAAGGATGAAACACTGGTGTCTGTAGGTATTTAATTATTATAGTAAAAAAGTAATTAAATATATAAATATATATATATATATATTGTATTTTGTGTACAGAAAGTTGTTAAATTAGACAAGTCATTGGTACCGTCGGTTTCAAACCCAATAATTAGGACCGTTTAAGATATCCATATCAAGCTTTCCTCAGCCAATGGTATGGATATCTTAAACGGTTCTAATTATCGGGCTTGAAACCGACGATACTAATGACTTATCTCATCTAACAACTTTCTGTACACAAAATACAAATATAAATACGCTCTTATTTTCGGATTTTCCTTTTAATTGAGCATTCTGCTGGATTTCTTTTTTCCAAAAAAACTAATCATATATATATATATACATATATATATATATATATATATATATATATATATATATATATATATATATATATATATGAATAAAAAAGAATACGAAAAGTATAAAAGCTTATAACTTTTCTTTATTCGTTTTCAATTGGTGTCGTGCAGGAATACAAAATAATATAAAATAATATTGTGAAAAAAAATTAAAAAACTTTTTTTATAAGTACATATTTTCGACCGATCCTTCAGTCTTCATCGGTGTAGTGAAAGTATGAGGATGCACGGGGAAAACGGGAATGGAAAAGGAAGGAAGGTAGAGGAGGAGGAGGAGGAGGAGGAGAAGAAGGAGGAGGAGAAGGGGGTATAGCCAATGAGAAGGTGCCACATCAGTCTTAAATATATAAACATATAAGTACGCACATACACACATGCACACAGTACATATACACATACAAACGAAAAATTAAAAATTAAACAGTAAATAAAAATGAGGAACGCGTCTTTAACTGTCTAATCCTTTGAATTCTAACGATATTATTTATTCTAAGAGAGAATAAGAATTCCAAGGATATAAGACGTTATGAGGAGAAACGCTATGATGCTCATTAGTAATTTAACGGCTATTTCTGGTTCGAAAAAAGAACGAAAACGTCGTTTCTAAATTCAACCGTTTTAAGACAAAAACGAAACGCTACTTTTGAACGGAGCCATCGATATATATATATATATATATATATATATATATATATATATATATATATATATCGATGGCTCCGTTCAGTCTCGAAAGACAAAGGATACCCCCTGTAAAAAGTGCAGCTACGCGTTAAATTGTGAGGCAATCCTCAACCACACCTCTCCTGAATTTGCATCCAGTGGCAAGAAGAAGTCAAGGACGACTGAAAACAATGCCGAGATAAGCGGAGAGCACATACAGCACCTGGAAATCTCAAACGGCTAATCATTTTGTACTGACCAAGTTCAACGATGCTTAACTTCAATGATCTAACAGGACCGGTGTGTCAACGTAATTTTGTATATATATATATATATATATATATATATATATATATATATATATATATATATATATATATATATATATAAATATAAACAAAAAAAACTTTTCATTACGCATCCAATATTTGATTTAAAACTGCCATGTTAATTTCGAAATAAGCAAGTGAAGCATGCCTGGTCCCCCGTGAACGTGAATATAAAAATGACTAAGTTCAGTATTTACCCCCCGCCTATTTAGCCCCAATATTCCCCAGGGGACGTCAAAACCTCGTGAACATGAAGAAACAGTGCAGTTTTAGGCCTTAACATATGCAAATTTGAGTTCTGCACTATGCAAAAAAAAAAAAAAGAAATGACTAAGTCCATCATTTGGGCCCCACCCCTCATTTAGCCTCAAATGTCTCCAGGGTCTTAACATATTTAAATTTGAGTTCAACACCATGCAAAACTGCTAAATAAACACACACAGAAAATTTTGGACAAATATGCTAAAATCGTCCCAAAAAAACAAAGTGTTTTTATTAGCCTTAAAAGAGCCCCTGGGACACACCCAAGAGTTATCGCGAAGTATAGACAAACAAAATTCTATGGAAACCAGTTAGTTACAACTTTTCAGAAATTTTTATAAAAATCCAAGGCATAATTTCTTTTTAATAAGTACAAAAGTGTTAATTTCAGTCATTTTAACTTGAAAGGCACTCCTGGGGGTGGGGAAGCCAAGTGTTTCGCGGAAAATCCGTCATGTTACTTATTTACTCATTTGTAAAATTTCCAAAAATTCCAAGCCGTAGTTATGGAGAACGGACGAACTGAGGAACGGACAAGAGTGAATTAACAGGTTCACCATCCTTTTGTCGAGAGACCAACAAAAATTTACATAATATATATTTAAAATGTCTAACAGCTATATGACGTTAAAAAAATCTCACTAGCTCCATGAACAAAGATCCTTTCTTAGAAGTGCACACCTGTGGAACTCTCTTCCGTTTGCCTGTTTCCCACCTGACTACAATTTGGATGTCTTCAAGTCCAACATAAAAAAAATTCCTGATGAATCGCTCCCTAAAGTAAGACGTTTGATCCAATACTAACGATTACAACTACATCATCCCATTGATTACTGTACACGCAATAACGCTTATCCCTGAGTGGCTTCCGGGCCTTGATAAGTGGTGACTTCCATGTAAAAACATAGCTCTATTGTCGGAATTAGCATACCGGCGAGTAGGGGGGGGAGAGGAAGAAAAGACGGTTTAAGTCTTGCAACGAAATGTCGACGTTGCTTACAAGCAGTCTTTCCTTGTAAAAGTAACAAATGGGTAACGATGGTCGAAGTGTAATTTGTCTAAAAGACAGCAACAACTACTATAACAACAGTAGAGCGGCCACCTTTTTTATCTACTCCAACTCTCAGTCAACGAGATTCACGCGTGATTGAAATGTCTATTTAAATTGTAAGGAATAGGCACTCAGGTTCTTTGATTAACGGACCACCGGCCGTGTTGGTCACAGCTACCAGCACTCCTTTCTTCCCCCACCGACCTACCCTCGGCAAGTCAACCAATTGAAAATTCTCACACTATGTCATAACGCTATATACAATTTGAATGCTAACGGCTTTTTTTTTCTTCGCGAAATGAAAAAAATTTTAAATATAGAATTGTTTGTCTGTCCGTCTCATATAAATTCGCTTCTGTTTGTTTGTTGTATGACCGGAGAAAACAACACATGTCAACGATTTGTTAAAAATACAACTTTTACGCTTCACATTTTCGAGTTCAAGTTGCGAAAAAGTAAAACAATATTTTTTTGTTTTATCTTTGCTGTAATTGAATACACAGCGCTAATTATTTCCTTGTTTTCTGTTGTCTCTTTGAGTTTTGTAATTCACTATTGCAGTCACATTTGTATGGTGAAATTTTAATTAAAACCTAATTAGATCGGAATTAGGCAAGGATACGTGAGAAGATTAACAGGCAAGCTAAAACGACGATTGCGTTACGCGAAAAGAAAATACGTTTTTTTTTTTGTTACATGTATTTTTATTAATTTATTTACGTAAATAATTTTTCTATTTGTCTTATATTTATTTTGCTTTTTTTTTTCTTGTACCTTTTTGTTTAATTCTTAGATCGTCTCAAGATCTTTATTTGTTTTTTGTTTTTTCAGGTAAATTTGAGAAATAACAGAAAAGCGTTTAGAACAACTGCGCGTAAAATTGTAAGGCAAGGGTTACCCAATCACCAACAAAACCTCTCCTGAATCGATACTGCTTGAGTCCAGTGGCAATTAGAAGTCCATTACGACCTAAAACAATACCAATATATTTGATTGGTTTTTGTTTTACGGCATAACAACCCTTTTCAGGTTATTTAATGCCGAATCCAGTGATTTTGAAGAAAAGTTTTTGATAGAATATATATATATGTTTGTTTTTTTTAAGTCGGTTTCTATTTAAACCATAGTTGGGACCCTAACAGGTACTACTGTAAACATTATTTTGGGGTTTTGAATAAACAAATAACTAGTTGGGTATTAGGTTAGTCTGAGACATGTAATTATGTGACGTAAAGGGTCATAATATTACACTACCACTCCGGGTCAGAGTGGACCTGAGAGCAATGGCAATTAAAGGGTGGCTCCACACTCCCCAAAGCCCGCAAGCTGGGGCCTCACCCTCGGATATAGTTTAAGGTCATATCCAGGACCAATATCAAGATAAGCAGGAAGCAAATACAGCAACTGGAAGTCTTTAATGGTAAACCATCTGGTATTGGTCTGGCCCATCGTTGCTTACCTTCGGTGATCTGACGGGAACAGGTGTGCCAAACGTGATTGCTCCGTGATTATAATTTTTATTTCAATGGATTCCCGACGGTTTACGTGTTTTAAAACACAAGGGTCATTCCAAAAGTAGTGCCTCCTTTTTTTTTATTCTGTCCGAATGGATCAACGGAGATTGAGGGCGCTTGCAAATTGCATTGTTAAAATGACTGAAATTATGGACGGGAGTTAGAAGCAGAAATGCGTCACTGAATTCTTCCATACAAATAAAAAAAAAATTGAACCTATAAACCTTCATGGTTAATGAAAAAGGAAAACGTTAGAAATCATTTTAGGCCATGGCATTTAGATGTTTAATGCTTCTCATCTGAAAAGAAGAGTCAGATAATGCAAAATGCAAATATAGATAAAAAAAAAAACAGGCTTTTTAACATTTGGATATAAAATAAGAATAAAGGAATAAGATAATACAGTAAAAAAATAATTAAGAAATATTAAAAATCGGTGCAATACAGAGGAATAAATTAGAAGTATATGAGCACATATGCAGGTGATAGTAAAAAGAAACATATGTGTTAATAGAAACTATTAAGGATGATAAAATTTAGTAAAAAAAAAAAAAGAGAAAAAAAGATAGGGAAGATAGATGAGAAAGTAAAGAACGAAGAAAAAAAAGAAAGAAAAAAAGAAAGAAAAAAAAGAAAGAAAAAAAAGAAAGAAAAAAGAGAAAGAAAAAAAGAAAGAAAAAAAAAGAAAGAAAAAAAAGAAAGAAAAAAAGAAAGAAAAAATGAATAAAGAATACGAGAAGACATATATAATCTAATATATAAACGGCTATATGTCGGTCTGTCGGTCTGTTTTTCTGTCTAGATATTTTCAAACTCCATCGATTTTTTATGGACCGTAATTCTATGGTTTTAGTCGGATCAAATTGTTTATAAAAGATCAAAAATGGGTCATCTTAGTTAATATTAATTTTTTATTTTTCATTGATTTGAATTTTTAATTGATTTGAATTTTTAATTGCTTGGAATTTTAATTGATTTGGATTTTTAATTGATTTGAATGCTACAGTTTCGATTTTAGCTGATGAAACCTGAATACTTTTTTTTTAATGACGACCCTATAATAATATATATGAAATTAAAATATCATATTTAGGCGTATTTACGAACGGGCGAAGCCGGGCGCCCTATCCCCCACGCTGCATATATATATATATATATATATATATATATATATATATATATATATATATATATATATATAGTTTAGTGGAGATGATAATTAATAAAAACTCAAGAAAGTGCTCAATACTGTTGTAGAGCAAATATGCCGTGTAGCCGAAACAATAATAACTTAACAATAATAACTTAACAGAAAGATATGGTAATAAAAAATAAAACGTATATATATATATATATATATATATATATATATATATATATATATATATATATATATATATATTATAGAAAGGGCATCATCCACACTTCTAATCGTTTAATTGTCATTATCCAAATCGGTTTGCTTGATTTGTGTTAGTTAATAGAATTTCTTGTGTGCGGGGCGTTTGCTCAGTTGAGAGAGTGCTTGCCTCGCATCCGGGTTCGGATATGCCTAACTCACATTCTCAAAATTATATATATATATATATATATATATATATATATATATATATATATATTGTGTGTGTGCGTGTGTGTATAACTGCGTGTGTATAAATGCCTGCGTGTGCATGTGAGTCTGTCTGATGATTGTGTTCACCCCAACAAACGAATCTATTTAATTTCGTAAACGTTTTTATAGTAAATATTTGTTGCTATTTCCCTTTATTATACTCTTGTTTAATCCTGATACACGTGTTCAACGTCATATCGAATCGTTATCTAATGACATTACCATAAATTGTATTGTCGCACACACACGCAAAAAAAAAAACGGAGGAAATTTATGAGTTTTTTCTTTATTTCATCTTAAACATTAAACTACATCTATGAATACCAACACCACCACCACCACCAACAACAACAACAACAACAACAACCTTACTGACCCGAACGCTCTCGCCTTTCAGATTATCATTTTGTAAAATAAATAAACTGTGTTGATTTTACAAGTGCTTATTGATTACAAAAACCACGGTCGTCAAATTGTTTAAATTTTGTAAAAAAGCAAAATATATAGACCAAAATATAACAGTATACTCCTCATTCTGTGACATTTCCACGGGTCGTTCTAGTTTCAAGACGTTAGACGTGAATAGCGGACGGACAACGCTTCTTATCGAGCGTGATTGTCGCATCTGATAGGGTTTGATTTTGATAAAGTAATACTTGTACGAAACGATGGTTAGTAAGCTAATTATCAAAACACGTGATTATGCTTCCCTTTTCCCAATTAGGGCGATCTTTCTTTATTAAATCTCGACAGAAAGGAGTGGCCCGTTCGCTGTCAATTGAAGGCTCATTAGTGCTTTTTCCGGATGACTTTCTCTTTAAAGTGGTGTTTTGGGTGGGTGTGGCGTGACAATGTCATTTCATACACGATCTAATTTCCAAAACCAATTTGACGTTATTTATTTAGGTGTGTACTTCATAAGGGAAATGTGTTAAAATTTATTGATTTGTTTGTGTATGGAAAAAAGTGCTGTTCCCATTCCCTTTTACTTTCTTGCTTTCGTCATTATTTTTTTTTCCGGTACTTGTGCAGCATTTTGATCCAGATGTAACTAACTGCCCTCCGGCTTTGCTCGGAACACGCCGCCAACCACCGGCTTTCGTAGAGCGTCGAAAGTGTTACAACGCTACTCAAGGAAAATACGAAAGAAAAGCATTTAAATATAATAAAATCACCAGAAAAAAATATAACGAAAATAAAAAACAAAGACCAACCGTAACAATTTCTGGTTAATTTTGTCACATTTTTTTAAGTGAAAAAAACATAAACAAGTAGGTTTTCTTTTTCAACCATTTTTTTTTTCAAACAAAATTGAATAAAATGACAAAAACAATTTTTTGTGTTTTTCATATTTTCTTGAACAGAAGTTTTAAAGAAAACACGTTTTTATGTCAAGAATGAGAGTTCAATAGAAACGTTGTTTTAATTTGAATAAAATAAAATACGCATCAAGTGCGCTGTAAACCAACCCACAACGTAATATTAGGAAAATAAACAAAGATTTTACTTTATTTGAAATTTATCAAAAATATATTTCGGAGGTAGACTCCATCTTCAGTGTGTTGTTTTATTTAATTTTTTTTTCTTTTTCTTCTTCTTTGCCATGTTGTAAATTAGGAGTCTGTTTGTATAGAGCCGCGCGTTGTATCTGGTGGTTGTATTTTGAAACGTTTGAACTGTGCGTAGGTAACGCGAATATAGCGTCAAAATAATTTTAAAAAAATAACTCCGAAATATATTTGTGATAAATTTCAAACAAGTAAAATATTTGTTTATTTTCCTAATATTACGTTGTGATTTGGCTTTCAAGCGCACTTGATGCGTATTTTATTTTATAGCTTTTTATGTGTTTTTCATGCATTAGTTCCCATTCCCTATTGCTTTCTTGCTTTGCTCATTTTATTTTCCGTTACTTGTGCAGCATTTTGAACCAGATGTAACCAAGTGGACCACGGATTTGCTCGGAACATGCCTTCAACCGACGGCTTCTGCCGAGCGTCTCTGATTATCAAAGCGTAACAACACTACTAAAAGACAACACGGAAGAAAACATTTTAATTTAATAAAATCACCAGAAAAAAATATAACGGAATATCAATATATACCTTTCGTGTTTTTTTTTTGTGCCGTGTCCTAAATGTGATATTAAATATCTTAGTGGTTCTTCACTTTCTGAACCCGTGTTATGTTTCGTGATCGTCTAATATTCATATGCGTGCATGCGTGTGTCCTATGTGTATCTTGGACATACCTTTATCTTCTTTGCTCACTGAACCAGGTTCATCCTGACTTCACCATGTTCTTGGAGAGGGCTGGAACCTTTCGGACGAAACACATTGACTTCGAGACGATGATTGGTTTTCATATTAGTTTTATTTTCACTTTCCAGAAAAAATAGACTTCGTGGCTTAGTGGGGGATGCCCTTTTCTCTACCCTGCAACCTCTCTCCCACAGAAGAGACGTTGCGAGCCTGTCCTTGTTTTATCGTTATTTCCATGGCAGATGCTCGTCTGAACTCCAATCTCTGGTCCCCCCTCGCCAATCTTTCACGAAAAACACCCGTCTAGCTGAATCCACTGTGAAAAATTTCCCCCACTCTTTATCTGTGCCTAAATCAAAACGCGGATTCCATGAACAAAGCTTCTTTCCTAGAACTGCACATCTGTGGAACTCTGTTCCGTCTTCCTGCTTCCCTCCGGACTACAACTTGGATGTCTTCAAGTCCAATGTTAACAAATTCCTAATGAACCGCCCCCTTAATTAAACACTTCAGCAAATCTCCTCACTAAATTAATGTACTTGCAATAACACTTATCCCTGAGTGGCTTCCGGGCCTTGATAAGTGGTGATCACTGTGTAAAAAAAAAAATGTCGCGCAGAAGAATAGAAAGTGAGTTCTTTGCTTGTGGTCTTAACAGTCTACATTGAGAGACCCGTCACTCCCTCCCAAAAGGGGAGGAGATACGACCGTAAAGCCCAACAGCTCTACTTCAATCCCAAGTTCCAACTATTCGATGATCTCCAGCGACCTTGATCACGTGACTCACACGTAGATCCGACCAGCTGACAAGACCTTCCGGTAAACTTGTCTATGATCTAGCTTTTCATATTGTTGTGTCTGCACAAATAATTAACAAGAACATGGAAAGTAAAGGCATACAATAATATATTAGGAAGAAACGTTATATACATATTTACATGTCTTCAGATATAATTCAGTTGGAGATGTTCCGGCAGGTGGCGTGTTGCATATCTTACTGAAGGTAACATAGGCGTCTTGACTATTTGGCGGTCGTTGCCGAACTCTCCCGGTACTGGTGATTGATACATTTATATATCTCACTCACCTACCTATGTTAATTAGTGGGCGTCTCCACAACGCCCCCCTCCCAAGATTTGAAGTCGTGTAGATTGCAATATCTTTTTCTCTTGGGGTTCATTATAATTGGTTCTGTAAACTTTCTTTCCCTTCCCGATCTTCTCGGTTCGGGCATGGTTTGTGGTGGTTCGATATCAAACGCTTCTTATAGTATATCAATTGGATCTTCCTTTTAATCAGGTTTGTCATGTTTGTTGTGTTTTATTTGACGTTTCCCAATTGATTTTTGTGTATCCCTTCTGGACCTTTTATCATGTAGATCAAGTCGCCGATACGTTTATCTACCGTACCAAACGCCCAATATTAAATATTATTTTTCATACATTTAAAATATACACGATCACCAGGTTTAAACCTTTTACGCGATGTGTGCGTAGTTTGATGGACGATTGCTTGCTTTTATATTAATTTATCAAATGGTGATTTTATTTTTGTAGCAAACCTTAATTCTGCTGGCGATAATTTCGACGGTGTATTTGGGTTCTTAGTTATCCTGTATATTTGCAGGAATTGTTGTAATGCTTTATCCGTCGGGGTCCCTATTGATTTTCTAAGTGCACGCTTTATCGTGTCTACGAACCTTTCCGCTAATCCATTTGATCTAGGGTGGAACGGTGGTATAGTTACATGTTTTACCTGAAAAGTGTCACAAAAATCCTTGAAATCACTTGATGTAAATTGCGTTCCGTTATTTGGGACTATAATGTCTGGCACACCAAAACGTGCAAATATTTCATGCAGAAAACTTATTGTGTTATTTGTCGTCGGGTTCTTGAAACGCTTTACTTCAGACCATCTGAAAAAACTATCTACTACGATTAGGTAGTATTGTCCCTCGATCGGTCCAGCAAAGTCTATATGAATGCCTGACCATGGATGGTCAGTTTTTTTCCAAGGTTTATGGACTATCGGCGGTGCCTTGCGGCTAACGTACAACCTTTACACTTGTTTACTGTTAATGCAATATCCACATCCATGTTACGCCAGTAAACCTAACTCCGCATAAGTGCCTTCATCCTATTTGTACCCGGGTGTCCTGTATGAAAATCACGTAAGATCTTTTTCTGCAAGGTTTTCGGGATAACAGCTCTTTCACTATATAACAAAACATCATTGCATACGGAAAATATGCCTTACTTTTTTTCATTATTTCCATTTATTTTTTTCTTTATGTCTGTCATGACATCGTCATATTCAGCCTCCCTTTTTATATCGGTTAACGTGACTTTTATTATATTCGCCACCATGTTTTTTCCTCATAATTGTAACGTATAGCTGCAATTACTGACTCTTCAAGGGTTTCCTCCATTTTCGGTATAAGTCTTGATAGGCCATCCGCATGACCTATTTTTTCCGAATCCAGATGTTTTATTTGAAAGTCATAATTTAGCAAGATCGTACCCAAACAGAGTGGGCGATTTGCTGTATATACTGGAAAACCATTTTTGGAGCCGAAGATTGTCACTAGGGGCTTGTGATCTGTTTCCAGTATAAACTGTCTCCTTTTCTATTTGCGAGTAAGCCTTTTCTGCCGGAAGTAGTGTCCTTGAGGCGTGAGCTATAGGTTTCTTCGATCCATCTGGCAGGATATGCTGTATACATGCTCCTATACCATACGAGCTCGCGTCGCTCGGAACACTTATTTCTAATTTTGGTTCGTAATAAGTTAAAAATATATCAGACGTCAGCGTCTTTTTAATTTTCTCAAATGCGTCTTGACATTCTTTTGTCCATATCTATGGTGTTTCTTTCTTTAATAACTCGTTAAGCGGAGCTCTTAGGTCGTGCATTCCTTTGATAAATACTTGATAGTAGTTTGCGAGACCTAAGAAGCTCTGTAGAGTCGTCACGTTATGTTGTGCCAGCGTGTTTTTAATTGATGTTGATCTTTCCGGGTCTGATCCTTAAATATTTCATTTTGTCTAAACAAAATTCGCATTTGTTTTCTTTCACCTTGAATCCGTATTCGTTTATTCTTGTAAATACTTCTTTTAGATGCTCTTGATGATTATGTCACCCATGTATGCTCAAGCATAATCTATTCCGTTCAGCATTGTATCCATTGCTTGTTGGAAAATCGCCGGCGCAACTTTGATCCCGAAGGGTAGACGGTTGTATTTGAACAACCCTTTGTGCGTGTTAATACATAATATCTTTGAGCATTCTTCTCCCATCGGAATTTGTAAATAGGCGTCGGGCAAATCTATTTTTGACAAAAATTTTGCCACCATTTAGTCTGGCAAATATCTCCTCAGGGCTTGGTAAAGGGTAGTAGTGGTCTTTTAATTTATCGTTTAGGCCCGTAGAAAAATCTGCACAAACTCGAATTTGTTCCGACTTTTTTTACGTACATCGTAGGGGCTGCCCAGACGCTAGTTTCGATTTTCGATAAGATGCCTGTTTTTTCAAGTCTATCTAGCTCGCTATTTATTTTGTCTAAACCGGTACGTTCCGTTTTTTCTTAAATACTGGTGTTGCATCCTTTTTTAGCTCGAACGAAGCCTTAAATTTATTGCATCTTCCCAGTCCAGTAGTAAATATTTATGGGAATTTATTTTTTAAATCGTTTTTAATATTTTCTAATGTTGGGGTGCAACTGGGTTTTTTTTTTACAAAAAACGTTCATTGGTTCAGCCCAAAGATTGATTTTTTCAATCCAGTCAATTCCCAGTAAGTTCTCGCTTTCTTTAATTACGAAGATTTTCAATTTCTTCGTCGTGCCATTTAAATTAATGGGCAGGATGACCTCTCCTTCGAATTTTATTTCGTCTCCTGTCACTGTTCGTGCACCTTTACTTGACTTTTGAAGAGTCGGTTTACACAGCTTTTTCCAAGTGTTGGTGTTTATTAAACGACACATCTGATCCAGAGTCAAACTGAAATTTTACTTGTTTGTCAAAAATATTTACTGATACATATTTTCGTAAATTATTTTTCCCTTTGTCATTTGTTCTCATTTGGTGTACTCTATGTTTTGTTTTGCAGCTCTTATGTCCAACTTTATCGCAATTGTAGCACCTGATATTTTTGTAAGGACAATCCTTTTCCAAATGTTTTTCATCACATCTTCTGCAATTATTATCGGATACTGTCTTTTTATGATTCCTTTGATTATTATCGTAATTTCGTCTTCTGTAGTTATTATAATTTGAGCATTTATAATTTGGGTATATTTTTGAATTTTGACTAGTCTCAAACTTTCTTTGTCCTGAGTTTCTGGAAGGTTTTTTAATCTTCCTAATGTACGCCACTCCTACTTCTTCCATATCCCTGGAATCTTTTTTAGTGATACTACCCTTTCCAATCTTCTGCTAATTTCTGCAATGTCAGGCTTTGTTCTGTCTCTAATTTTTAGAGAACGCGTCTTCGGATCTCTGATTTTTTTTGTGGATACTAGACCCTGTGCAAAGATTAAGCATTTGAAATCGTCCACCGTAAGTTCCGATAATTTGAAGTTGTCGCAATTTTTGTTTACTACTGACGCGTATGTCAGGTAGTCCTGCTCATCAGTTTTCTTAAGATCCATACATGACCATCTCTTGTGGAAAAGAGACATGTTCGGTCCGAATAACTCCTGAAGAAGCTTTACGGTCTCAGCGAAATTTAACTGATTCGTTCTCGTTGGCAATATGAAATCAACAAATTTGCAATCTTCCCTTGTACCAAGCTTTCGAATTAATAAACTTACTTTCTTTCCATTTGGCCATTTTTCGCAGTCTGTTTCGAAAATATCTTGAAGTATGCATCAAACGTTTTCTCCTCTTCCGGTAGGCATGTGAACACATCTATTCTGTTAACAATTGTTGTGTTGGAGAAGGTTGTATTACTTTCTTGTATGGAATTAGCTGTTAATCTTTCTAACAGTTCTTTTTGTTTAAGTTGCATCTAAGCGAACCTTTCTTCCTTCCTTTCTAGGCATTTTATGAGTCGTTCATTTTGTCTTTCGTCTCTTTCTGCGTATAGCGATTGCTGTTATTTTTGTAGGATCTGATGATTCTGCATGAACTGTGTCAGTATTTTTGCAAATTCCTCCATCGTGTTCTTCCCCCCAAAGATTAGAAAAATCAGTCTATTTTACTAATTAATGTTTTACAATAACTACGAACAACCGTTTTTAGGTTCGCTTTTTTGTGTCAACCGAATTCTATCGATATATTATTTTTTTGCGTTGACCCTTTCTTTTTCCCTTTTTCTATTGAGGGATAAAAAAATGCATTTATTTTTTTCTCTTAATCCGTTAAGTTTTGATTATGTACAAGAAAAAAAAAATCCTTTCTTGGCGCAGCTGAAAAAAATATCACTTTCTCCTTCAAGAAAATTTGCATAAATTAGTTCACGGTGTACTAGCGAAAACACCTGTTTTTTTTTCTTTGACTTTCGTAGTCACTGTGAAATGGTCACTTTCTCCTTCAAGACAATTTGCATAATTTAGTTCACCGTGTACTAGCGAAAACACCTTTTTTCTTTGACTTTCGTAGTCACTTTGAAATGGTTATTAATATTTTGCTTTCAAGTATCCAGTGTTCGAATATCTTGTTCGACAATTTTGTAGTTACTTACGTTTGTTTTTCTTTTTTATTTCGACCGTGATAACTTTCCGCGTAAATTATTTTTCGAATACTGTTGCTGTGTCTAACAATGAATTCTCGAGTAAATTTCTTTCAAAATCCTCGATGTTACTGTTGTGTTCAACAGTATATTGCTTTTTCTTCGAGTACTTTTTTATTCAGTCTTTCTCAAGTAAGTATTTTTCGTACACCACTGTTGAGTTTAATAGTGGATTTTCCCGCGTAAGTCTTTTTTCGAATTCTCGACGCCGCTGATGTGTCTGCACAAATAATTAACAAGAACACGAAAGTAAAGGTATACAATAATATATTAGGCAGAAAAGTTATATACATATTTGCATGTCTTCAGATATACTTCAGTTGGAGATATTCCGGCAGGTGGCGTGTTGTATATCTTACTGGAGGTAACATAGGCGTCTTGCCTATTTGGCGTTCGTTGCCGAACTCCCCCGGTATTGGTGATTGACACCTTTATATATCTCACGCACCCACCTATGTAAATTAGTGGACGTCTTCACAACACATATTTTGACAGGTTTTATGAAAACATCATCATATCCATCTCTGGTGTACCTCTCTAGTTAGGTAGATAGATAGATCGAGATGGACCGATAGATAGATCGATAGATCGATAATTTAATCTGTTCTACTTATTTCATAACAATTTTTAATCTTGTAACAATTTTTAATCTTGTAACAATTTTTAATCTTGTAACAATTTTAATCTTGTAACAATTTTTAATCTTGTAACAATTTTAATCTTGTAACAATTTTTAATCTTTTAACAATTTTAAATCTTGTAACGATTTTTAATCTTGTAACAATTGTTAATCTTGTAACAAATTAAATCTTGTAACAATTTCTAATCTTTTAACAATTTTTAATCTTGTAACAATTTTTAATCTTGTAACAATTTTTTATCTTGTAACGATTTTTAATCTTGTAACAATTTTTAATCTTGTAACAATTTTTAATCTTGTAACAATTGTTAATCTTGTAACAATTTTAATCTTGTAACAATTTTAAATCTTGTAACAATTTTTAATCTTGTAACAATTTTTAATCTTGTAACAATTTTTAATCTTGTAACAATTTTTAAAACTTGTAACAATTTTTAAAGTAAAAAAAACAAAGAAGTTGTATTTTTTGCAACTACGTTTTTTTCCAAACAAAATCAAGCAAAATAAGAAAACCATTTTTTTGTATTTTTTCATATTTTTTAACAAAAGTTTTTAAAAAATTTTTTTAACAAAAGTTTTTAAAAAAATTTTTTTAAAAAAAGTTTTAAAAAAATTTTTTTAACAAAAGTTTTAAAAAATTTTTTTAACAAAAGTTTTAAAAAAATTTTTTTAATAAAAGTTTTAAAAAAATTTTTTTAACAAAAGTTTTAAAAAAATTTTTTTAAAAAAAGTTTTAAAAAAATTTTTTTAACAAAAGTTTTTAAAAAAATTTTTTAACAAAAGTTTTAAAAAATTTTTTTAACAAAAGTTTTAAAAAAATTTTTTTAACAAAAGTTTTTTAAAAAAACGCACATTTTTGTGTTTTTCATTTGTTAGTTTTTTTTCATTTTTTTTCTTGTGTTTTTTAACTAATGTAAAGTAAACATTTTTGTTATTTTTTCTTTGCATGACCATTTTTGGGCAACTTTTAATTTTTTTGTTTTAATTAAGATAAATTGAGAAAGCCGGATATTCCCTTGGGATTTTGTCTTAATGCACGACTTAACCCCCCCCCCCAATATTTTCCACAAAGATCGTCTGCTTTTTTTGCTGATCGGCATCTTACGTCAGATTAGAGTCAAACGTAGCGCATGACATCATGTTTCCATAGAGGATACTTTGACCTGCAAAAATATCCTGAGCAACCCCGCTATATTTCCCAGTAAGAGCGTCTTAAGCGATTAGCAATAAACTAATACGTTTCTTGTGAGAGAAGGTAATACCTAGCACGGTGGCTCTCCACGAACTGAACAAGATTATATTCCAACAGCAGGGAGGTGACGCTTACTAAGTGGTTAACGATACGAGTTGGTTGTGGCAGGTTCGAATCCAATTCATTCCACAGATAAACTTTCTCTTAGAGGAGTTAGCAACTGTGTATCAGTGGTGCCCGCTGGTAATTTGGCCAAAACAGATTAGTTAAGTGACCCCTCCTGAAAGGAAATAAATTAAACTATGATTATCTGAGGTATCATCATGTGTGACGCATGAGAAAATTTTAACTGAGGAATGTTTACCACGAATTTTATGTAATAAAGAAGTGAAAGGGAATTTCTTAGGTATTTATCAACCAGAGTAAGTAACCTTCGAAATTAGTGGAATTCTTGTACTAAAACACCTGAAATAAATGTAAATATCATAAGTGGTTATTGTATTATTGTAATAAATTTCTATGCATCACCAATTTCTATTAAATTGTTAGGTGAAAGTAGAGAATACTAAAAAAAAGACACATGGTAAGAATGAAAAAAAATTCCTCATTCTGGAATGATTTCTCTACAATTAACCTTGGATAGAAAAGATGCAGTGTAGTGTCATAACAAAAACTGTATTTTTCTCGTAGCCCCCACCCCCTCAGGTGGGCGTAAAATTGCACGGTAACAGGTGCGTGTGTACCACCAAATATATCTGTTATTGTTAGGTGAAAGTCCATAATATTGTAATGTTCGTCGACTATGTGAACGTATGTTGTTTATGTAATAGTATTTGTAATTTTAGCTAGTGTTATACTAATTTGCCAATATTTGGAACTAAAATGTATTATTCAGCGAGTCAGCGTTAACATGTGGTTTCATTAACTTTTTCTCTTCCTTGTTCTCTTGAATAACCGTCATTATACTAATGTAAACAATTGCGCAATAAAAGTAAGCAATTATAAAAAAAACATCATCTTACCAAGCAAGTTTTATATTAGTAAAAAAAAACACAAACTTTGATACTTTAGCAGAATTTGACCCGGATTATCGGTATTTTCTATCAATTATGGTTCGGTATCTATATACCGTCGGAAAATAGGGTAAAACTTGCGGAGAAGACTGTGTTTTACAGTTGTTTTAAAAATGAAATGGAAATTTTAAATTTCGTTCCGTTTACATCTTTTTCCTTTTAATTCAGCATGCGCCCCAAGAAATCGAAAATAATTGATAAAATAATAAAAATTAAATTTAAAAATAATCGATAGCACGGCCATCGATATGTGCACAAGTTGCAAATATAAGAATTTTTATGCAATACTAAAATTTTGGGAACGAGGAGATTTAAGTAGGAGGCCTCTATGGAATATTGCCGAGAACGGTTATATGTCCGAAGAGTCAAATTCCGAAAGCCGTTCTTAACATGGTGATGTTGGCGGTGTCTATTTTGAAAGCCGTTCTTAACATGGGGAAGTAGGCTGTAACGGGAACGATGTCCCGGGCATGCGTCGTCTAGTGGTGGACCCCTCCAACGTGACCAGACTCGTACTGGTCTCTGGAAAACATACCTCCGCTGCTCCAGGCACGTTAAACGTGCATGCCCCCAAGTCCGTGTGGCAACATTGTCCTCTTCGGCCGTCACTCTGGTTTTATGTCTGCGTCTTCGTCGTCTGGCGTCAGGGCATACCTGAAATAAACTGCATCTTCACTTATGCCGGCAATCGAAAAACAAAGAAAAAACTCTGAGGTCATTTTCGTTTAAACCAAATAAAATAATCATTTGCAATCATTCTACATTTGTTTAACGTCGTGTTTTCGTTATCCGCGCTTCGTGATGCAGGTTGTATACTTGAGATATCAGGTTAATTTTCTAGCTAAGAATAAAATCTTTTCAAGTTAGTCTAGAGATTTCTGCCCCTCTCACCCCCAGGCGGGGCGAGAGCCGATGTGTACGCTTCGCTCGCTGACCAAAGACTGCCAAAACCCTTCTAACTCTTTTTCGAGTAGGCGATCGTTGTTTATATCAAAAGCATCTTCCTTCCTTTTCTCCATTATCTTCTATTCCCCCTCTTTCTTCTCTTGTGAATTTCTTTTTCTATTCTTCTATTTTCTTATTCTTTTCCCTTTCTCTATTGTTTTGTGAACATATCTGTCGAACTAGCTTGGTGGTCTCTGAGTTAAAACACCACGGGTCCCCGATTCCGAGCAGACATTTTGAAACCCAATTCTCGAGACTGTCCGAATCAATTACGTTAGTTAAAACTCATTCTCACCAGATCCAACTAGAAAAATAATCTCTTGTTTTTCGCCATTAAAACAGATATGTCTCCCGAAGATCTCATAAACGCTTGTCTTAATCTTTGACACAGTATCAGCACGCCCCCCCCCCGGCCATAAGCATTCTTATCTTCACCTAGCTGAACGGGACACCCGGCATCGTCCCGTGTCCCGTCACAGGCGGGATCTTTCCTAAAGCCGTTCTTCACATGAAGAAGTTGAGGGTATCCATTCCGAAAGTTGTTCTTAACATGGGGATGTTAGGGATGTCTATTTCAAAAGCTGTTCTTAACATGGGGATGTTAGGGATATCTATTTCGAAAGTTGTTCTTAACGTGGGAAGTTCGGAGGGTATTCGCTGTAAGCATACGCGAAAACCTATACAAGTCGACATTTCCAATGTGAACGATGAGTTAGACTTATGTAAAAAAAAAATATACCAAAAAAATATACCAAATTGACATTTTTGTTTAAAAATTAAATTAATTCGTTTTTGTTTTTAAAAGTATAATAATAATATGATTGTTGAATATTATTCATTCGATTACTTTCGATTTATTCCGCGTATTTGCACGTATGTTGTTAAAAATAGTTATGGTGGTAAAAATACGTATTTTGTTAAAAATAGGTATGTTGGTAAAAATAGTTATGTTGTTAAAAATAGGTATGTTGGTAAAAATAGGTATGTTGTTAAAAATACGTATGTTGGTAAAAATAGGTATGTTGTTAAAAATAGGTATGTTGGTAAAAATATGTAGGTTGTTAAAAATAGGTATGTTAGTAAAAATACGTATTTTGTTAAAAAATAGGTATGTTGGTAAAATAGGTAGGTTGTTAAAAATAGGTATGTTGGTAAAATACGTATGTTTTTAAAAATAGGTGTGTTGGTAAAAATACGTATGTTGCTAAAAATAGGTATGTTTGTAAAAATACGTACGTTGTTAAAATACGTATGTTGCACGTTATTCCAAAAATAAACAAGAGAAAAACTGAACGTAATTTAAATGTCCGTTCCATTGTTAAAACAACCGTAAAACAGCGTTCTCCGCAAGTTCCCCCCCCATTTTCTTTTTTTTTTTACTTACTGGAAATTTACTGAATGTGTATACATTTATTTTTTTGTTTAATGACAGGAAAAGTTAGCCCCAACATCCTTATGAAAAGAACGGCTTCGGAAAAACACCCCAATCCTCGAAAACCGTTCTTAACATGCATAAGTTGTTGTTTTTTTCTAAAGGATGTCCTCAACATAGGAATGTTAGGGGTGTTTTTGGGGGTGTTTATACTACGCTGGGCACTGTTAAAAATATTTATGTTTTTTTTTTCAATAAAAGATGAACGTTTTCTTTGTAATCATGAATTGTTAGGTGTAATTACGGTATTCAATCGAGAATGAATGACATTTTTTTTTTTACTTTTATTAAAGAAAAATTGCAACAAACGTTTAATTTTTATTCAAATTTTTTTAAATAATAAAAGATGAATTATATTTATGCAAACCGTAAAGTGTTAGGTGAAAGTATAGTAATTTGTAACGACAAAATAATAACTGATTTTAGTTTTATTGAAGAAAAATAGCAATAAACGTTTATTTTTCTATTGCAAACATTATTTATAACTAGCCTGAGTGCTCGGCGTTGCCCAGGTGTTTGGAGATGTATGTTAAGCAAAAAAAAAAAATTGATAGTAGGAAGGCAGGCCCGAACCCGTACCACGAAGGAGGAAAAGAAAGTGAAAAAAAAAGAAACATCTTTGCCGTTGCACCCATCAGCAAACCGGAAGTGGCGAAGGTTTAAATTAAGCCTAGTCAACCGAAAAGAGGAATGACTATCGAAAATATAGGGGAAATAGCGACCCCTCCCCGTTGAAAAGGGCTCAATTGAGGGTGAAGAATTAATGTTTTTAGTCAATTATATATATTATAATTTTGCACAACCATTGAAACAAAGAATTTGGAATTTTAATGCTCTAGTATCACATTATTCAGCTATATAAAAGAGAACCGTGGTTTATTTATTTATTTAATAACTATCCTATATAGTTATAATATAAATAAATAAACTACGGTTCTCTTTTTGCCTAATTCATGGGTTGTGAAATGCTTGACAATTTGTTTTGCCATCTGCTTCTTGGGCTGATTTGTGCAAAATTAACTATCCTATATAGTTAAATTCCATATAAACAATATTATATGTGTGTGTGTGTGTGTGTGTGTGTGTGTGTGTGTGTGTGTGTGTGTGTGTGTTAGGATACACTTATCGATCAAGATTTATTCATTTTTCTGAAGATCTTTTCAAAACAGACAGTTTGGTATATTTTTACCAAACTCTAGCTTACAGAAAAACATTCGATATTGGTCTGACAATGTTGTGATCCTTTATTTGTGGACTTTTCAGAAAGGAAAAAACAATTCTCTTTCAGGTAAAAAAAGAACATAGCGAGGTAATAAGACACAGATCACGCAAGAATAAACAAATAATTCTATTTATAGTCGGGGCGTTACATAGAAAATGATACCCAAAAAGGATAGGCATCTAGCCTTATGAAATTTCGTCATGAAAATATGCGCAATTTTCGATTAAAAAAATACTAGAAGGGTTTAAAGACTGATTTAGAATTAACAAACATTTTTTTTAATGATTTATCAATATAAAAACTACGAGGGGCATGCAATAAGTAATGCCCCTGACCCACTTCCCATTGCAGTAGAGTAACGAAACTTGGCACAGTTATATGTCTTTCTTTACATAGAAACCACCCAGAGTTATGCATTTCTCCCATCGTTTGATGCAGCTCTGGAGACCGTTTTTGTAGAACACCCCAGATTGGTCCTCCAACCAATACGTCATTTCAGAAATCAAGGTTGCATCATTTGGGAAATGCTTTCCTTTCGAAAACAACTTCATGGCTGGGAAGAGGTGAAAGTCAGAGGGTGCAAGGTCAGGAGAGTATGGAGGATGGGGAAGGATTTCATAACCAAACGCCCGTGCTTCTGATCTGGCGACATGCGAGTTGTGGACCGGAGCGTTGTCCTGCAGGAGGAGGGTACCTTTGCTGATCTTGCCCCGCCTCTTGATTTTGATAGCTTCCCTTAATTTCCTCAAAATTGGAGCTTATAAACTCCTGTAACTGTGGTATCCTTTGCCAGGAAATCTGTAATCACTACTCCCTCCTGGTCCCAGAAGAGTGTGAATATGATCTTGCCAGCGGAGGGCTGCACCCTTGCCTACTTTGGAGGTCGTGAGTCCAAGTGCTTCCACTGCATTGATTGGGCTTTTGTCCCTGGATCATAGTGATTGACCCAGGTGTCATCTTATATAATCAGTCTTTTGAAAACCTTTAACTCATCTTCTTAGCACACCTCCAAATTCATTCTCGAGCACTCGACGCGTTCTCGCTTCTGGAATGGTGTGAACAATCTGGGAATCCATCTGGCAGACACCTTATGCATATGCAAATTGTCCAGAATGATAGTTTCGACAGACCCTGTACTAATCTTGACATCTTGGGCTATTTGGCGAATAGAAATGCGCCAATCTTAAAAAATGGCAGCCTCAACTTGACGGACAGATGCTTCATCAATGGCAGAAGGGGGTGGCCAGGTTTGGGAGCTGTTTTCACAGACTTCCGGCTATGTTTGAATTCACGGTGCCAGCGTTTTAAAAGGTCATATGATGGGGCATTATTAACATAAGTTTTTTTTTCATTTCATCAAAAGTCTCCTGTGGTGTGCGTTCTTTCAAATACAAAAACCGGATCACTGCTCGACATTCAACAGGCTCCATTTCACACCTGACTCAGTTCAAACACCTGTAAAACAGAAACCATAATTAGTTCAGAGCTGTAATTTGCCACATAACCCCTTGAGATATAAATGATTGCACATGCAAAATTTTAGCTTGATCAGACAACTGGAAGTGGGTCAGGGGAATTACTTATTGAACGCCCCTCGTAACCATCAAATTTGTTTAAGTTTAGCTGAAATTCATGAAACTAACAATAAACACTACACATATGTCTAGATGTTGCTAATCTGGAAAATCAAAAATGTCAGCCTCAGATCTAGATTTCAGAAAGCTACGCCTTGTAAGAAGTGGACAGTGAATAGTAAAATCGGCCTGCCGATGGTGGCCTGTTTTTGGTGATTTCTGGATCAAAGTGACGTTTGTTGTCTTAATGTTAGGAATTCATTTTAAGACACACAGGAAATAATAAAGCTGCATTATTTTACTTTTGTTGCAGATATTTGGAGCAAAAATTAAACATAGTTACATCTTACATCTTTCCCCAGGCGACGTTGCTTAAACAATCCAAATGGGTGTTGTTATATTTGCGGGAAATATACGTAGACGTACAACAGAAAACGGATCGCTTATAAAGTGTGCTTATCTCGCTTACTTCAAAATAATTTTGACATTGGTCACTCCCTGTTTGGCGATGGACGCAACAGCAAATACGTCACGTTTGGGTTTTTCGCGTTCTTTTCCTCCTTCACGTTTCGGGTTCGAGCCTGCCAGCCTACTACCATTTTTTTCAAACTCCAAACACCTAGGAAACGCCGGCCACCCATGCCAATGTATAATTTAAATATCATCTGTCTGTTTAAATGTATGTATGTATATATGTATGTATGTCTTCCTAAATGTCAGGTCATGTCATATGCTACTGGTACCATGTAACCCAGTACTACCTGACTCATGGTCGGGTAACCGGCGACTAAACTGGTTCCCCGACCAGAATTGTTTGTTGAGGAGGGCGGCTAGTCTCCCTGAAGGATCAAAAACAAGACCTTCCAAAGGGCGAATGAACTCTTTTTCTGGGTCAACGGCCAACTAGCACCGTGTATATTTGTGTGTGTGTGTGTATATGTGTATTGGGGTAGAGAGGGCTCCCGTAAGCCGTGGTGAAGGCAACCTTTCTAGGAGAAGCAAATCTCTGATTTAAAAAAAACATAAAGCGGAAGACCAGTACCCGCATTAAGCTGGTCTGCAGTTTAATTTGTTGCTGGCTATTTTGCTCTTGCTTGTTGCTGGATCTCAACATTTTGAACTGAGAGAGAGACTTAGTTGTCGTACAAAGCTAAGACTCTGTAACATCATCTGTGTATAGATACTCCCTCAGGCATTTGTCTATAAAAGTGGTCCTGTGGCGATGGAAAAGTTGTGATGCATGGAGGCTTGAAATGATGGAAACGTGTAATAATTGATCTCCATGACTATCTTCAGTGTCATGCCTGCATGAACGTGTGAATTCACCGGTAGGACTAAAAGAAAAAGTCATTTTTGGGCTCATTGATTTTAAGTGTCTGAGGAAGTGGTACTCGTCTAGCAAGACGTTGCAATCATCATGTCTTCCTAAAACTTTGACGAAGCGACAGATTTTCACGAGATTGGTATCGTTTTGAAAATCGACCCTTTGGACGAAAAATATCGAAAAATTGGCTAAAAACATTAATTCCTTCACCCAAGACATAGGCAACCCGTATTGTATGCAAGCAATGTGTTGAGCATCTTCGACATGGGACAAAAAGGAATTAAAGTCACTCCGCTTTGATATACAATGGTTTGCCGAGAAACGAAAAACATTTCGATTACTGCTATTACTGTGCAATCCAAACGAACAGAGTCAATAGAACCGGAATCCAAACCTAAAGTCTGCAATTAAATTCATGATCCAGTGTTTAAAGGCTTTCCTGAATTGGAATTGCCTGGATCTAAAGAAGGCCAAACTTTTATTTTGTCCTATGATAGTAGTGAAGCCACTGTTTCAAATGTCTGTTTTCCTACTTCTTCACTATCACAGCTTTTGCTCAAGGAGAACTGAATGATCTGACTAGAAATCTCAATCTTTCTAAAAAATCTGCTGAACTTTTAACTTCAAGAGTCAAAGAAATAATTGACTTTAGTCTGGAATTCTCATAACCTTTTATAGAAAACGCCATATTGAATTCTTGCCATATTTCACTCAAACAAAATTTTCTGTGAGATGGGTATATATGCTGATGACACCACGCTCTATAACAGACACAGAAGGAAAACAAATGAACGCATATCTAAAGAAATGGCAGAAGCAACAGAGGATGACCTCCAATCTGTAGTAGAATAGGAACAAAAATGGATGGCCACATGCAATGCTGCTAAGACTAAACTTGTTTCCTTCAATAATTACAAGAAACCTTCTCTATCAACAATAGCAATGGCCAAAGACTCTTCACCATTTAAACTCCTCGGCCTAACGTTCACAGGAAACATGAGTTGAAACAATTACATCGAGAGTATTGCAAGGACCGCTGCGAAAAAGGTAGGTTCTCTCTACCGTGCTAGAAAGCCACTAACGCCCAAAAGTGCCCTGTACCTCTACAAGGCCACCATTCGCACATGTATGAAGTATTGTTGTCATATCTGTGCTGTTGCATCTGCTACTAGTCTCTCGCTCCTGGACAAGGTTCAAAAGAGAGTCGCCAACCTGATAGGTCCTGAACTGTCATCTAAGCTTCAGCTTTTGCCCCATCGACGAAAAAAAATGTCGAAAAAAAAAAAAAAATCTCACTGTTCAGGTGGTTTTAAATCAATAAATATTTCCAACTGATGTTTCAAAATCTTTTGTCTACACAGGCAAGATTTTGAAACATCAGTTGGAAATATTTATTGATTTAAAACCACCTGAACAGTGAGATTTTTTTTTCTCACTGGTCTTCCAACTGAAACCAAATTCCCTTCTTTCCTCATTCGTTTCTTAGTTTTTAATTTATCATTCTGACGTTTCCTCTTAGAGGGTCAGACGAAAAGGCCTTAAGGAAAATTTAATAATTTCACCTGCCCATTTTTTTTATTTTTGTTTTCTTTGGTATTTAAATTAAATTATGTTTCCTCTGAAATATATATATATATATATATATATATATATATATATATGTGTGTGTGTATGTATATTTATATATATATATATATATATATATATATATATATATATATATATTCAATCCACTTACTCAGAGGAATTCTTACTATAAAGACGAAACTTTAATGCATGTATGTCTTGGTTTGCTCTTTTCTTTCTCTCCCTCCCCCTCTCTATCTCTCTCCTCGCTATACATATGTATATATAGGTGTGTGTGTGTGTGTGTGTGTGTGTGTGTGTGTGTGTGTGTGTGTGTGTTCAAGGACAATTTGGGTCTCCCTCACACAGTTCGGTTTGTAGATAGCCAGCCGAAGACAGATTTTCCTAGTGTGCGCATACAATATATATATATATATATATATATATATATATATATATATATATATATATATATATATATATATTAATTTTAGTTAAGGCCTTTTTCCTCTCCTCATATAAATGTATTTTCTTTTGCAATTATAAACTTTTTAGAGGTCGGATTATGTAGGTGCTAAGTTTGCGATAGGTTAAATTTAGTTGCTTCTTTTCCCAGGAATTTAAACGGCATTCTTTATTTTTATTTTTACATTTATTTTTTATTTTTTATTCAAAGATTCTTTAGAATATATATATATATATATATATATATATATATATATATATATATATATATATATATATATCGGAAATGGTAATTAATAAAAACAGAAGAAATTGCTCAATACCTTTGTAAAGCAGATATGCGTTTTATTTTTTATTGCCGTATATTTCTGTGTAGTTACATTATTGTTTATGCTACTTGGCCGGTTTTTTTTTTTTGCCGTCTTTAGCTTCCTCAGACTCAGACTTTTACAGAAATGTTCGATATATATATATATATATATATATATATGTATACATATACTTATATTATTATTATTATTATTATATTATTTAGACTATACACACACACACACACACACACACATATATATATATATATATATTGTGTACAGAAAGTTGTTAGTTGAGACAGATCATCGGTACCGTTGGTTTCAAGCCCGATAATAAGGCTCGTTTTAGGTATCCTTATCAAGCTCTTTTCAGCCAATATTCTGAATAGTTCTTACAATTTGGATTTTCCTTTTAATTGAGCACTCTGCTGGAATTCTTTTTCCAAAAAAAAAAACTGATCCTAATTATATGTATATATATATATATATATATATATATATATATATATATATATATATATATATATATATATTAAATCTAGTGCTAGTGACCTATGATCATCCTGGCTTTTTGACCATTTATTGCAGGGACTTCGCCGTCAGATTAAATGCGTGAAATATCATGTTAGAAAAGTCGAAAGGTCTCAACATTTAGAGGGATTATAAAATCAACAGTGTCACATTAATGACCTTTACACATTAAAAACAGATTTCGTTGTTGGAATGTCTTTTAATCTTGGATTAAAAGATTTAATACCCAAAATTTTATTTTGATCTTCGCTCACCAAATTTCAGTCGGTTTTATAAAAAGAAAAAAATGATCTTTGATTAAAAGAATTTTTGAAAGAAAGTATGGAAGCATCTCTTTGTAATAAAATAATAGGGTAGACTGGACGCCCAAAACTTGTTAGCTAAGATTTTGTCGAATCTTTTTTAGGTTACGATTAATAATGTAAATTAATTGGAATATTCATATGACGATTCTCATCATTAATGTTAATTTGACAACGTTTCAGCCGTTGTCATCTCCAAGGGATAATGTGTTAATCAGTTTTAAGTACTAGTCTTTAGCAAGTTGAAGGTTCAATCTCCAGTGCGGGCGATATTAAGAATAAACCCCTAAGTTAGTTTAGATTTTAACTTCTAGAAAAAATCCCTGATTCATTGGTTGAGTTTTGTAAATACAGTAGAACCCCGAGATAAGATAAGTTTTTTTTTTTCAGAATACGAAATGGAACACGTACATCAAGTCTGTTGCCAAGGACGCTGGAAAAATGGTGGGATCCTTCTACCGCTCCAGAAGATATCTCACTACTGATGCAATTCTCTATCTATATAAAAGCCAAGTACGTCCAAGGATGGAATACTATTGCCATATCTTGGCAGGAGCTGCTAAAAACAGCCTATCCTGCCTTGACAGAGTACAAAATAGACTTCGCGGCTTAGTGGGGGATGCCCTTTTCTCTTCCCTGCAACCTCTCTCCCACAGAAGAGACGTTGCGAGCCTATCCTTGTTTTATCGTTATTTCCATGGCAAGTGCTCATCTGAACTCCAATCTCTAATGAACCGCCCCCTTAAGTAAACACTTCATCAAATCTCCACACTAACGTAATGTACTTGCAATAACCCTTATCCCTAAGTGGCTTTCGGGCCTTGATAAGTGGTGATCACTGTGTAAAAAAAAAAACGATGTGGAATATGATACTTTTTCCGGAGACTGGTTACGGTATTTGCCCCGCCTTACAGTGTTATTCATAATGTTATTTGATTATATAAAATTTTATGACATGCTGTACTGAATTTTGTTACTAATTTTTAATGCTGTATCCCGGGGTTCCATTGTAGTTATTTTTTTTTTTTCATAATCAGGAACATGTTCCTAATAGCGTGTGGATCGATATAGCCGATCATGTTCGAACTTTATACCAATTTAGACATAGAATCAATGCGCATCTCCGAACATCACAAGGCCTTCGTCAGATCTCCGCATTTCCTTGCTGATTCGATACATTACCCCTTAGTAAATGTATATTTAAAATACAAACACGCTGATTAAATTGCGGGGATGCTGAAAGGGGGGGGGGTCCTTCTACCGTTCTCGAAAATTACACACATTTAAGAATATCCTATATTTTTACCAATCCGCCTTAGTGGTAGGATTAAGGATTTTTTTGGAATGGGAAGCTTCTTTTTTTACACAGGAATCATCATTTATCAAGGCCCGGGGGCACTCGAGGATAAGGATAAATGGGTATACATTCGTGAATGTGATTACGGCGTAGCGAAAACATAAGTAGTGGGAATTTTGTAAATTGGATTACTTGGGGGGGCGGTTCATCAAGAACTTGTTTACATTAGACTTGAAGACAATAAGATTGTAGTCAGCTGGAAAGCAGGCAAACGGAAGAGAGTTCCATGGGCGTGCAGTTCTAAGAAAGAAGCTTTGGTTATGGAATCTGCATTTAGGTTTAAGTACAGATAAAGAGTGTGGGAAATTATTGATAGTGGTTTTGGCTAGACGAGTGTTTTTCGTGAAAGTTTGGCGAGGGGAGACCATAGATTAAAGCTTAGTTGAGCATTTGCCATGAAAATAACGATAAAGCAGAGACAGGTTTGCTACGTCTCTTCTGTCTCTGGGAAAAGGGTTGCAGAGAAGAGAAAAGGGAATCCCCCCTCACTAAGCTAATTCAAATTCTGTTAAATAATATGGAAATATATTTCAAAAGTGTCACGGGTTAAAATATTTGCATTTTGTACAAACTTTGTCTTTTCAGCATTTTCAAGCATTGGCACACGAGAATAAAATGGATAATCTGAAAAAAATCTCATCAGATCAACAATTCATTTTATCTGATGAGAATAACGGCCCACCACAAGTTTGAAACAAGAGCAGAGAGATGAACACTTTCAAATTATTGAAGCAATAGTATTAATGGTTTGTTATTGAATTTTCTACACGAACTGAAATTTACATAGTTAGCGGTAGCCTTGGGAGATAAATCTTATAGAAAGCTTCAAATATATAGGGGAGGTAGTTTAGTATATTCTCCGTGGTTCCGATATCAATCTATCGTACTTTATCGTTTCTAAAAGGAGACAGTATGTAACAGAGCTTCTCTGGGGGCAGCATAAAGATATGCAAATGACCAAGCCGAGACAAACGGACGTGTTGCCGAAGTAGCAGCGGTGTTCAGATAAGTGGTATTCAAGACATTGCAAGAGAAGCAGGAATTAGGGACACCTGAAATCTAGCTCAGTTGTAGAGCATTCGACTACAGATCAAATGCTACCGTGCTCAAGCCTGGGTACACTTCGCAGTTTTATTTTATTTTCATCATAATAATGAGTTTAATTTACAATAAAAGAAGAGATGCCATTTAAAATCGCCACAACTCATTTCTTATTTTGTATATTTAAAAACTAAACATTAATCAGAAATGACATTTCCTTAGCATTAGTCGTCAAGCCCAAATATTAGCTTGTGTGATATTGTAAACTCAACATTATCATTTTTTTTTTAATTTTTTGTTTTCGAATCAATCCACACGACATATTATTCCTCGTAATATATAATTTACAGTAGAGGATTGATTCGATAATAATACATATGCAATCTGCATAAATTAAAACATCATATTATTTTAATTGGAATTCATTGAGATGAGTATTATTTATTAATTTTATTTATTTATTGCGGACTATCGGGGCCCGTGGCGATGTTGATAGAGACGTTGAATCTCTACGGTTTCAGGTGAGAATTGTCTAAAGATAGCGGTTTCAATCCTACCCAAAACCGGCCAGAGACTTACTTGGTCAAAACGTGGTGAGACGACAACAACAACAACAACAACTACGGAAGGCAGTCAGGAGATTCAGAGTTCCTATCCGTCGTGGTTACCACCTGACAAAGGCCAGAGGAATAGTTGGCCGAAACGTCGTGAAAACACTAGGAAAAGATGAGGATTATAGTTCGCAATAAATAAATAAAACTAAAACATCATGTTTAAGCATATTGTGCGGCCGGGCAACACCAGACATCCAGCTAGTATAAATATATATATATATATATATATATATATATATATATATATATTAGCATGAGTGCCCGGCCTTGCCCAGGTGTTTAAAGGTGTATGTTGAGCAACAACAAAAAAGTGGAAGTAGGAAGGTAGGCTCGAACCCGTACCGCAAAGGAGAAAAAGAACGGAAAAAAACGTGACGTCTTTGTTGTTACGACCACCACCAAACTGGAAATGACGAAGGTTTTAATTAAGGCTAGACAATCGAAAGGAGAGGATGACTTTCGAAAATATCGGCGAAAAAAGTAACCCCGCCCCTGTAGAACAGTGCCAAGTTGAAGGTGAAGATATTAATGTTTTTAGCCAATTTTTCGATATTTGTCGTCTGAAAGGTCGAAGTTCAAAACGATACTGATCTTGTGAAAATCCGTCGCCTTTATCGAAACTTTAAGGCAGACATGCAAACATATATACATACATACATATATGTAAATATTGATAAATAAAAAGTGTCAACCCTAACCGATTAAAAAGCTTGCCCTATCTCTGAATACCCTTTGTGTAAAATTTCAAATGTTTAGACCTTAAGTTGTCTGAGTAATTTGGTAGAGACCGAAGCGGTCTGTTTTTTGTTTACATTTGACGCCTATTATGACCTCTCAACATTTATTGTTATGGCCTCAACAAAATTATTAAGTTAGATCCATGTCCAAGGAACCTATATCTAAAATTTCAAGTGTTTAGACCCAAAATTGTCGGAGGAGTTTGTAAGAGTTCTCACAGGTCAAATCGTTGAACTTTAACCCCTTAACAGCCAATTTTTTAACAGAAAACGGATTACAAAGATTTTCCCAAATCTCAATAACCTGTTTATCACATTTCGAGTTTGTAGACTTAAAATTGACAGAGTTATTGTGTAGGGAAATGTACACAGACAGACACACAGACAGACACTTTCACTTTTATATATACTAGCATTTCAGCCCAATTCTGCTATGCTGTTTCGGGTGTATGTTGGGCAAAAAAAAAAGCGGTCAATTTTTTTTTTAATTTGACCCCTATTATGACACCTTTACATTTATTGTTTTTCGTTCAAATCAAGTTTATTAAGTAAGATCCATGTCACAGGAATCTATATCTAGAATTTCAAGTGCTAATACCAAAAATTGTCGGAGGAGTTTGGTAGAGTTCTTAAAGGTCAAATTGTTGAACTTTGACCTCTTTACAGCCATATTTCTGGCCGAAAACCGATCACAAAGATTTTCCCAAATCTTAGTACCCTGTATATCAGATTTCGAATCTGTAGACTTAAAATTGACAGAGTTATTGTGGCGGAAAATGTACACAGACACACAGGCACACACACAGACACGTTAACTTTTATATATACTAGCATTTCAGCCCGGCGTTGCCCAGGTATTTGGATGTGTATGTTGAGCAAAAAAAACGTGGTAGTAGGAAGGCAGGCTCGAACCCGTACAGCAAAGGAGGAAAAAAACGGAAAAAACCTGACGTCTTTGCTGTTTCGACCACCGCCAAACAGGAGGTGGTGTAGGTTTATATTAACGCTAGACAATCGAAAGGTGAGGATGACTTTCGAAAATATTGACGTAAAAAGCGACACCCCTGTTGAAAAGTTCCCAGTTGAAGGTGAAGATATTAATGTTTTCAGCTAATTTTTCGATATTTGTCGTCTGAAAGGTCGAACTTCAAAACGATACTGATCCTGGTAAAATCCGTCGCCTCTATCGAAAGTTTTAGGCAGACATGCAAACGTACATACATATATACATACATTTATATAATATATATATTTTATATAAATGTAAACATACATACATTTATATATATATATACATATATATATATATATATATATATAAGCTCAAACTTCAATAGAGCTTATATGGGAGACAATAGGAGTGGAAAATGAATTAACAAACACTATATATTGGAAAATATAGAATGGGTCATTTATTTAATAAGGTTATACATACATTTAGTTGCAGATAAACGGTACTCTTTATACAAAGTCCCCTTTACCCCCCAACTAAATGTATGTATAACCTTATTAAATAAATGTCTCATTCTATATTTTCCCATATCTAGTGTTTGTGAATTAATTTTCCACTTCTATTGTGTCTTATCTGTGTGTGTGTATATATATATGCATACATATATATATATATACACAAGCACACACAAGCATACACACACGCGCTTGCGCACATATAAATATATATATGCAAATGGTGAATTAAATTATGTAAAATATATGCACACAAACACACACAGACACATACACACATATACATATATATGCATACAAACACACACAAACATATACACACGCACGGTCACACACACACACACATATATATATGCAAATTAAATTTAAAATACAAACAAGATTATGGTTTAACAAGGAATACCAGAAATTAAAGTTTTATCTTTGATTCATGGATTTTCAATGAATAATTTCTGTATTTTAATTTTGATTTGAACCTGCATAAATCTTTTCCTCCCTTATAGTTGTTTTAAATTATATCATATTTTTCACATCTTTAATAATGTCACTATCATAATTTAAAACGTATTAATTATATAAATATTTCCCAGGTCATATTATCTTAACAGTTTTGCAGGTAAATCATCCTTATATTACACTTTAGCTAATGCTCAATATTTTCAAGAATTTTAACATAATTAACTTGATGAATCATCTTATGCACTAAGAAAAAATTAATTGGCGTTTTGTTGCACTTGTAATAATTTTCAATACTTATAATTTTTTTCATTATAAAAACGATTATCATATTGATTTTAATTTTGTGGCAGGAGTAATAAATGTAATTACATGTAAAACATTGGTAGAAAAATACTAATTAAATTGATTTTGAAAAGAAAACTAAAATCGCACAAAACAAAAAAATCAGTAAATTATCTATAAAGTTTGTAAATTATCAAGAAATTTTGTAAATTATCAATAAATTTTGTAAATTTTCAATAAATGTTGTAAATTATCCATAAATTTTGTAAAAACGAGTACAAATTAAATTGATTTTGAAAAAAAAGCTAAACTCGCACAAAACAAAAAAATCACTAAATTATCAACAAATTTTGTAAATTATCAATAAATTTTGTAAATTATCAATAAATTTTGTAAATTTTCAATAAATTTTGTAAATTATCTATAAATTTTGTAAAAACGATTACTAATTAAATTTATTTTGAAATAAAAAAGCGAAACTTGTACAAAACAAAAAAATCAGTAAATTATCAACAAATTTTGTAAATTATCAATAAATTTTGTAAATTATCTATAAATTTTGTAAATTATAAATAATTTGTATAATAATTTTTTTAAATTATCAATAAATTTTGTAAATTATCAAAAAATTTTGTAAATTATCAATAAATTTTGTACACTAAATTTTGTAAATTATAAATAAATGTTGTATATTATCAATATATTTGGTAAATTATCGATACATTTTTTAAATTATCAATAAATTTTGTGCATTACATTTTGTAAATTATCAATAAATTTTGTAAATTATCAATAAATTTTGTAAATTATCAATAAATTGTGTACAATTAATTTTGTAAATTCTCAATTAATTTTGTAAATTATCAATAAATTTTCTAAATTATCAATAATTTTTTGGAATTATCAATGAATTTTGTAAATTATTAATAACTTTTTTAAATTATCAATAAATTTTGTACAATGCATACTTAAATTATCAATAAATTTTGTAAATTATCAATAAATTTTGTACAATACATATTTAAATTATCAATAAATTTTGTAAATTATCAATAAATTTTATAAATTATCAATGAGTGTTCAATAAATTTTGTAAATTATCAATAAATTTTGTAATTATCAATAAATTTTGTAAATTATTAATAAATTGTGTATAATGAATTTTGTAAATTATCAATAAATTTTGTAAAACGATTACTAATTAAATTGATTTTGAAAATAAAACTAAAATCGCACAAAACAAAGAAAAATAATAAATTTTGTAAATTATCAGTTAATGTTGTACAATATATTTTGTAAATTATCAATGAATTTTGTAAATTATCAATAAATTGTCTAAATAATCAATAAATTTTCTAAATTATCAATAAATTTTGTAAATTATCAATAAATTTTTTATAATAAATTTTGTAAATAATCAATAAATTTTGTAAATTATCAATAAATTTTGTAAATTATCCATGAATTTTCTAAATTATCCATAAATTTTTTATAATAAATTTTGTAAATTATCAATAAATGTTGTAAATTATCAATAAATGTTGTAAATTATCAATAAATTTTGTAAATTATCAATAAATGTTGTAAATTATCAATAGCTTGTATGTAATAAATTTTGTAAATTATCAATAAATTTTGTAAATTTTGAATAAATGTTGTAAATTATCAAGAAATTTTGTAAATTTAAAATAGATTTTATGTAATAAATTTTGTAAATTATCAATAAATGTTGTAAATTATCAATAAATTTTGTAAATTATCAATAAATTTTGTAAATTAAATTTTGTAAATTATCAATAAATGTTGTAAATTATCAATAAATGTTGTAAATTATCAATACAATTTGTAAATTGTCAATAAATTTTGTAAATTATCAATAAATGTTGTAAATTATCAATAAATTTTGTAAATTATCAATAAATTTTGTAAATTATCAATAAATTTTTTTAAATTATCAATAAATTTCGTACCGTAAATATTGTAACTTATCATTAAATTTTCAATAAATTTTGTAATAAATTTGTACTTTCGTAAAAAGCAATTTTAATTTTTAAAAGAAAAAAGATAAAAAATCCAAAAATATTATGATTATAAAAACGATTATTGTTAAATTTTTATAATATTTTCAAGAAAATGTTTTACTTAATTAAAATCAAAGGTTATACATAAAATATACCGAATATAAACAAAAATACGGTAAATAAATACCATAATTTGATACAAAAAATAACAAATAGAAATAAACAGAATAAACTGAAATCGTATTTTATTTGTATGATAAATTAAATATGTATGAAAACAGCTGATATTGCAAAAATAAAATTTCTTTGTACAACGTAATTAATAAATACGTATAATCATATCACAATCAATAATAAAAATAAAAACCTTATTTGTACAACATTATTAATTAATTAAATATCTATATCACGGCGAATACAGCAAAAATTAAATGTATTTGTACAAATAAACTAATTAAATATATACAACATCACAATTATTATAGCAAAAATAAAATTTCTTCGTACAGCATAATTTATTACTTAAATACATATAATATCATAACTAATATAGCAAAAATTAAATTTATTCGTACAAATAAAGTAATTAAATACATATAATAATATGACAGCTAATGAACAAAAATATTTTTGTACAACTTAATTAATAAAATACGTATAATCATATCACAGCCAATAATAAAAATGAAAACATATCCGTACAACATAATTAAATACGTATAATAATATCACAGCTTTTATAACAAAAGTAAATTTGTTTGTACAAATTAATTAATTAAAAAATATAATAATATTACAGCTAATATTACAAAGATAATTTTTTGTACAACAGAATTAATTAAATACATACAAAATCCCACAACTAATATAATAAAAATATATTTATTTGTACAACAGAATTAATTAAATACATATGATATTAACACATCTAATATTACAACATAAAGGTATTCGTACAATATAATTAATAAAATACATATAATAATATCACAGTTAATATTACTAAATAAATTTATTTGTACAACACAATAAATTGAATAATATAAAAATATCTCAGCTAATATAAAAAATAAATTTGTTTGTACAAAATAGTTAATTAAAATACATACAATAATATCACAGCATATATAACAAAAATAAATTCATTTGTAAAACACAATTAATTAAATACATATAATAATATCGCAGCTAATATTACAAAATAAATTTCTTTTAAAACATAAATTATTAAATACATATAATTATATCGCAGCTAATTTTACAAAATAAATTTCTTTTAAAACATAAATTATTAAATATATATAATAATATCACAGCTAATATAACAAAAATAAAATGTTATTGTACAGCATAAATTAATAAATAAATGTAATAATATCATATGTAATACAGTAAAAATAATATAATTAATTAAATATAAATAATATAACAGCTAAAATAGCTTAAATGACATATGGGGAAAACATTTTACACGCTTTCATTCGGAAAAAATGCTAAAGAGTCCAAATTGAAAAGTTGGTATTCGAAGTGGTCCAGTTTTTATCTGTGTTCAATTGTTTCGCGATTGCGGATGTGCGGCTCTAAAACATTAAAGCTTATTTATGTTAAGTATAAGTTGATTTGAAAACAATTGTCTCAGATCGATGTAATTATTATCGTGCTTGATTCACTCTTTGGTTTGGGTTTCGATCTGAACACGAGCATTTTTTTCTTACAAGAAGTAAACTGTTTAAGAAAAAAGAAACATAATACTCACATGCACATGTCTTTGTTTCATTTCGGGTGTATACTTAATTTTCTTTTAAAAAAGAAATTTAACGTTACGCTTATATTTCTTTTATAATAAATAAAGACATCTGCAATAATTTATAAATATATAATAAATAAAGACATCCGCAGTATAAATATATAATAAATAAAGACATCTGCAGTAATTTAGTAATGTAGTATTTACCAGGGGCGTGCAATAAGTAATGCCCCACTTCCCACTTACCCACTTCCAGTTGTCTGATCTAGCTGAAATTTTGCATGTACAATGATTTATATCTATATGGGTTATGGGAAAAATTACAGCTCTGAACTAATTCTGGTTTCTGTTTTACAAGTGTTTGAACTGAGTTTGGTGTGAAATGGGGTCTGCTGCATGTTGAGCAGTGATCCGGTTTTGTATTTGAAATGGCGCCCACCACAGGAGACTTTTGATGAAATAAAAGAAACTTATGGTGATAATTCCCTATCATATGACCTTGTAAAACGCTGGCATCGTGAATTCAAACATGGCCGGAAGTCTGTCGAAACAGCTCCCAGACCTGGTAACCCCTTTCTGCGATTGATGAGGCATCTGTCCGTCAAGTTGAGACTGCCATTTTGGAAGATCGGCGCACTACTATTCGCTAAAAAGCCCAAGATGTCAAGATTAGTACAAGGTCCGTGGAAACAAAAATTCCTGACCATTTGCATATGCATAAGGTGTCTGCCAGATGGATTCCCAGGTTGTTCCCACCATCCCAGAAACGAGAACGCGTCGAGTGCTTGAGGATGAATTTGGAGATGTGCTAAGAAGATGAGTCTAAGTTTTTCAAAAGACTGATTACACAGGATGACACGTGGGTCCATCACTATGATCCAGAGACCAAAGCCCAATCAATGCAGTGGAAGCACTTGGACTAACCACATCCAAAGAAGGCAAGGGTGCAGCCCTCCGCTGGCAATGTCATGCTCAGGGTCTTCTGGGACCAGGATGGAGTAGTGATGACAGATTTCCTGGCAAAGAATACCATTATTACAGGAGCCTATTATGCTTCACTTTTGAGGAAATTAAAGGAAGCTATCAAAATCAAGAGGCGGGGCAAGATCAGCAAAGGTACCCCCATCTTGCAGGACCACGCTCCGGTCACCAAGTCGCATGTTGCCAGATCAGAAGCAAGGGCCCGTGGTTATGATATCCTTACCCATCCTCCTTACTCTCCTTACCTTGCACCCTCTGACTTTCATCTCTTCCCAGCCATGAAGTTGTTTTTTTTTAAAGAAAGCGTTTCCCAGATGATGCAGCCTTGATTTCTTAAGTCACGTCGTGGTTGGAGGACCAACCTGAGGTGTTCTACAAAAACGGTCTCCATAGCTGCATCAAACGATGGGAGACATGCATAACTCTGGGTGGTTCCTATGTAGAGAAAGACTAATAACTGTGCCAAGTTTCGTTGCTCTACTACTATGGGAAGTGGGTCAGGGGCATTACTTATTGCACGCCTCTCGTATGAGTATTTTACGCTTGAGCAGTCTATTAGTATATATATACATATATATATATATATATATATATATATATATATATGTATATATATATATATATATATTTGTTCACTATTTATGGGACAAAAATTCCAGCAAAGCGGTCGATTATAAAGAAATAACAATTCCAAATATAAGAGCTAAAAATATTTTTGTTTAAAACTGTACAAAAGGTCAGAGAAACATTGGTAACGTCGGTTTCAAGTCCAATATTAGGGGGACCAGTTAATGATAAAGAAGGATTGTTTTGCTGACGAGAACCTAATATTATTTACCATTAACTGCCCCCTTATATTGGGCTTGAAACCGACGGTACCAAGGTTTTATAACTTTCTGTAGAGTTTATATATATATATATATATATATATATATATATATATATATATATATATATATAATGTAAGGTAAGGCTTCCTTCAGTCTTGACAGACAGACTATGGATACCCCACAGTAAGGGTGCCTGCACGTGAAATTTTTTGTGGCAAGAGTTGCGCAATCTCTAACCACCCTTCTCCTGAGCCGATATTGTAAAATACGAGTAGCAAGTGGAAGTTCAGGAGGACTGAAAACAATACCGAGGTAAGTGGAAAATATATGCAGCGCTTAGAATTCTCAAATAGTCACCCTTCTGGTACTATATATATCTCTATATAAATAAAATGAACTCATTTTTCCCCGTCTGATTTTGACATTAATAGGATTAAAAATCAAGATATTTCATGCAAATATAATATGCACAAACGGCAGAACAATATCTGAGGTGTGTTATAGGCTTATTATTTCTCAAATTCCTCGATAATCTTAGATTTCTATACTTTTTCTGCTAAGAAGTCACGGCCAAAATCGGTTAAGATCAATGGAAGTGGTAAAATATTTTCTCTCTATTAAATTCCCCCCCCCCTCTGCCACCACTTAACACCGTTTGGGGATCGTTCACAAGGAACAGTTGAGAAGAGAACACCGGTTTGGCTTCGTAGTTCTTTCATGGGAAGTTATTTAAAATCACTGAATTAAGCTGCAGTGCTCTGTGGCGTAGTGGTTAGCGTGCTGGACAATTCACATTATATTTTCACGTTCGCGCCGACCTACCGTAGTCGTTTTTTTTTTTTTTTTTTTTCCTAAACAACTGGAATGGACTTTTCTTGGTGGCCGAACTGTTAACGTTGCAGATGTTTTTTTGTTTTTTTTCACACTTTATTTTCCTACTTTTACTCATGACTCCGGGTTTGATCCTTCCTACTTACCTACCATAACATTTTTTAAAACTCTCCCCCCCGTCCCGGAAACAAACACTCGGGCAACGCCGGGTACCCCCGCTAGTATATCTATAATATAAAGCTGAATTTCTGTGTGTGTGTGTGTGTGTGTGTGTGTGTGTGTGGTCACGATTAGGCTCCTCTATGGTTGACTATTTTAAAAAACTGGTTACATATAATGATAGATGCATCGAGACACAGGAATGGGTATGTTTGATCTGACAGAACGGTGGTTCATTAAAATTGTGGGGTCTGCCTTCGCGCCTGGTCCACAAAGTATGGAAACAAAAAATTAAAAAATTAAAAAAAACGTTTACAAGTGTTTTTGATATAGATGTACATAATAATGTAGTATGTTTTAACTTAAATAGGGATGGTATAATAAAATTGTGGGGTCTGCATTCGCGCCTGTCCCATAGAATGGAAATAGGCACAAACTTTAATAAAGACTTTTCATATCTATCTTCGTAAGTATACTTTGATAATTATGTTTCAGTTTTAACAAATATAGTATAATAAAATTATGGGGTGTTCGTTCTCACCTGACCTCTATAGAATGGAAATATGTCACAAAGTTTAACAAGTTTTTTTTAATATAGATCCACAGAATATTCTGATAAGTGTTTCAGTGTGAACAGGTATGGTATAATAAATTATGGTGCTTATCGATTTTATTTTTACTTTCATCATATTTTGCTTTGGTTTGGATGACCCCAAATTCGAAGCTATCTCTTTACGACCCTTCCTTTTAATAACCTATCATACTTTCATAAATCAGAGTCCATTTTCTGTAGGCTATTTTTGAACCCAGTCAAAGACGGGCACTTTTGCTAGTATATATATATATATATATATATATATATGAATATATATATATGTATATATATAATCTATAATAATATATATAATCTATAATATATATATATATGAATATATATATATATATAATAATATATATATGAATATATATATATATATATATATATATATATATATATATATATATATATATATATATATATATATATATATAATCTAGAGTAATATATTTTTGGTTATCCGATTACTTTTGAACCGCAATGTATACCGACCAAGTATGAAGAAGTTATCGATCGTGTTCTTATTCAACCGTTATGTCATCGACACTTGACGCGATTCACAACGGCCTATGTAATCCCGTTATAATTCACGCTCGAACTTTCATTCGATCAATATGATTTCGATTTCTCGCAATCACTGTAAACTCTCGCCCATCGACGACAACTGGCACAGGTTCAGTCATTCATTTCGTATGAATCAGACGATTATTGCTGGCACTCGTCTTCTTAGATATCTTTTCCGGCTAGAATTATTTCTGCAACGACATCTGATACTTACGCGAGGGACCACACAGAGGTTTCCAATATCCTTAAGTTAATTGTATCTGGTGTACGTATTGCATTAAAACTTGGCACACACTTGTTGCCAGTCCGTGTCGTTAACAACTTAGACACCGTCACCCTTGTCTGCTACTGCTGATAATGATGATAATTCTGTCTTTTGTCCGTTTCTTTTTTTTTTAATTTTTGGTTAAGGCCAGTGATAACACAGTTCAGCGTCTTAGGTGTGTTGGCGATGTACAGCATGCCATCTCCTGCATTAACTCAATAACAAGGATGGATACTCCAGGCACTAGGGTGTGGAAGACCAAGCAATACGTTGCTTCAGTCAGTGTAAAATGGCATTGCTATTCTCACTGATCCGTATGCAGCAAAGACCAGATCCTTCTACCGCTCCAGTAAATATCTCACTGCTGATGCAATTCTCTATCTATATCAAAGTCAAATACGTCGAAGGATGAAGTACTGCTGCCACATCTGAACAGGAGCTGCTAAAAACAGCCTATCCTGCCTTGACAGAGTACAAAATAGACTTCGTAGCTTAGTGGGGGATGCCCTTTTCTCTTCCCTGCAACCTCTCTCTCTCACAGAAGAGACGTTGCGAGCCTGTCTTTGTTTTATCGTTATTTCCATGGAAAGTGCTCGTCCGAGCTCCAATCTCTGGTCTCCTCCCTCGTCAATCTTTCACGAAAAACACCCGTCTAGCGGAAACCACTGTCAGTAATTTCCCCCACTCTTTATATGTGCCTAAATCAAAGCGTAAATTCCATGAAAACTTGTTCTTTCTTAGAAGTGCAAGCCTGTGGAACACTCTTCCGTCTGCCTGTTTCGCACCTGACTACAACCTGGTTGTCTTCAAGTCCAACGTAAACAAATTTCTGAAAAACCTCCCCCTTAAGTAAAACACTTTATCAAGTATCCATTACTAATCATTGCTATGATATTGTCCCATAGATTACTGTACACGCAATAACCCTTATCTCTGAGTGGCCTCCGGGCCTTGATAAGTGGTGATTACCATGTTAAATAAAAAGACCTTGGCGTGTCGAGTGAGAGTAAAGAAGTTTGGAATTATGTTGGAATTAACTGTACCATGGGGGATCATGTTGCAACTTGATAAAACAGAAAATAAAAGGCATATGTTAATCTATTGATTGAGTGCTGGGATAAGAGATGAAATGTGGAATATTATCTTTAGGCCATATGGGCTCATGCGTATATTGAGCTTATGGAGCTAAAGCTAATCAACATATTGCCACATAGTTTAGTTGTACAAACAGGAGTAAAACCACTTTGTGAGAGATGCAGGAAACAGAGAAGATTACATCATCCTGAATCTGGTTAAAAATAAGCGCTAAATGTCGGAGAGAAAAGTAACGTACACGACGACCAATATGGCTTCCGGTTGGAGAGGGGACGCCAATTTAGAGATGCAATAGAGGATTAAGTGCTGAAACTGCGTATTAGTTACTCTTGATGTACTGGATATAATTACAGAGCTATTAGCTGCTGAGCACTGTGAATAGAGTGGATATTTTGATTAATGAAGATTTCTTACTTATTAGTATACTAGCCTGGGTGCCCGGCGTTACCCGCGTGTTTGTAGGTGTGTGCTGAGCAAAAAAAAAAAAAGAAAAAAAGTTGTAATAGGCAAGCTCGAGCCCGTGAACGAAGGCGGAAAAAACAAGTGGATGTGTGTGTAAGGGTATTGGTATCGCAAAAAGGGTTAGCAGACAGGCAAGCTCGAACCCGTACCTTGAAGGAGGAAAACAAAATGAAAAAAAAAGTGGCGCGTTAGCTGCTGCGCCCATCGCCAAATCGGAAGCAACGTAATTCCAAATTAAGGCTCGACAACATCACACGTAAATTTTAGAAGTTTTTTCACTACACAAGCAGAAAGCCCCAGCCTATCAAACCGACTGTAGATTCTTTTAATACACGAAATCAATGCAGGGCAATATGTGAAACTCCGCACCGCTGAGTGCCCAACAAGAGTAGACAATCAATCGATTAAATAAAAAAGGGTCATTTCATCGATTTCAATGGCAATAAAAGTATGGGATCGTGGAAAATTTCTTGATTCCCCTTCAACTCGGTTAACTTGTCTGTGTGTGTGAGAAACGTCTCTACCAAACTCCTCTCTAATTATTCAGTCTACAGACATGAAACTTTATATATACGGGATTTGGACATCGGGAACCCTTCTATTTGTGTTTACGATATGCAAACAGCTGTTAAGTGGTCAAAATAAAAAAAAAATGTTGTAGTAAGTCGACTAAATTTAAGGCCTGCGTATATATACATTTTTAGCTTAAGTCGCTTAAGTCTTAGCCTTTATTTAGACATCTGGCTTTAGTTCAAGCAATAACGACTTTGGCTGGAGCGCTGAATGCTTTGGCTCGATTGCAGCTAATAGCACTAAAGTCATTAAATTAAAAAATACCATTAAATCGGTACTATAATAATCAATAGACAAAGTGCTCTATAATAATAAATACGAAGTCTACATCAATAAAAAAATAACATATTTAAACGTATTATGCAACCGGTTAACGGCGTGCGACCTACTAGTATATATATATATATATATATATATATATATATATATATATATATATATATATATATATATATATATATGAAGGAAAGAGAGAGAGCAGATAGATTTTGCCTGGAAAACGGGTTGATGACATTCTAAATTGTGAAAAAGTCTGGTTCACATGAGTTCATTGTTGTCCTCAAATATTTGGGGTATTAACTGCGATTTATATCAATCGAGAACATCAGTGTCGATGATTTCTTGTCTTGAAGCGACATTGTAAATCTCATTAGATATCTGGGAAAGTCAAATTACTCACGGCAAACAATTGCCGCCATTTTCAATCGATGTGTTTTCCGCGCAAACTTCACAGGAACCTTTGAAAAAAGTATCTATGTGGTTTAGTTTAAATATAAAAAATGCGTTGTTTTTCTATCAATGGACAATTCTTTATTCATACATAAAATACATGTGAACCGAGCCTTCTAGTAAGAGGATTCCTAGTTGTAATTCAGCATACCCTCCCGCCCTTCGTAAAAGAAATCGATAGCTTCATCAGTCTACACTGAACAGATAAAAACATATGATGATGAAATTATCAATCTTTTAATATATATATATATATATATATATATATATATATATATATATATATTAGTGATGGGACGATTCTAATATTTTCCCCGATTTCGATACAATTACCGATACCGATTTTGATTCTTTATAAATCTCAATATTTAACCATAGAGTTGTATTTTTCTCCGATTACCGTAAAAATACGCATGTTAAATGCGCAGACATTTTCCTAAATGCAAAGATACAATTGTGGTGGAACGATCTATCGATTTTCGCTTCAATTACGGTTAAACATCATTATTACCAGCAATTAAAGATTTAGCTGTAAATAAAATAAGATTTAAAAAAGACTTAAAATAATCGGTTTGGCATCCAAAAACCGGTACAAAGTTTTCCGATTCCAATACTCTCAAATATTTCAATTTATCCGATGCCCGATTCCGATTCCGATAAGTCGTCCCCCCAAATATATATATATATATATATATATATATATATATATATATATATATATATATATTGTAACATCTGTTTATTTCATTTTATGTTTCTTCATTACAGCCAGTTTGTTAAGGGGATTGCAATTTTATGATTTTATATTTTCATAAATGTCTCCAGTTCTCATCAATTTGTCAGATGTTATTTCCATTCGATGTTACCAACAAAAAGTTAATTATTGCACATGATAAACCTGTTTTTTTTTCCTTTGTTACAAGTCGGCCATCTTGGATACCGTGCAACCCAAAATTTCCTTAATTTCGTATTTTTTATTCTTTTGTTTTATTTTTAATTTCTATTTTTTCCTATTTTTAAAATAATTTTTATTTCTACATTTATGCGTGTTTATTCTAATATTCATTTTGTTTGGTTTCGTAATTTTATTTATTTGTTAATATATATATAAACGCACACACAGACACAAAGGCACACACAGGCATACACACACACACATATATACATATGTGTGTGTGTGTGTGTGTGTGTGTGTGTGTGTGTGTGTGTGTGTGTGTGTGTGTGTGTTTATAAAAAAGCATATATATATTTCGGAAAGGAAACACAAAGATAATGGATTTTTCTGTTAGAAAATTATACATATATATATATATATATATATATATATATATATATATATATATAAGTGAACGTGTCTGTGTGTGTCTGTGTGTGTATGTGTCTGTGTGTCTGTGTCTGTGTACATTTTCCTACGCAATAACTCTGTCAATTTTCAGTCTACAGACTCGGAATTTTATATACAGAGTACTTAAATTTAGAAAAATGTTTGTGATCCGTTTTCGGCCAGAAATTTGGCTGGTAAGAGGCCAAAGTTCAACGATTTGACATTTGAGAACTTTCATAATCTCATCCGCCAATTTTGGGTCTAAACACTTGAAATTTTAGATATGGGTTCCTTTGACATGGATCTAACTTATTAACTAGATTTGAGCCCAAAACAATAAATATTAAGGGGTCATAACTGGGGTCAAATTTAAAAAAAGTGGCCGGGGTTAAATGATAGTGTATATATATATATATATATATATATATATATATATATATATATAACGTTACACACATTTACACGTGAGACTCACTGATCGTATGCAGTTTACATCGTAAGGAACATAAAAAAAAGTAATAACTCGACTCGTTTTTTTTTTTTTTTGCAACAACGACATTTATTCTAAGGTAATTTGGTTGATTGGTTGGTTGGTTGATTTTGTTTTACGGCATATCAACCCTTTTTAGTTTATTTAACGCCGAATCCAGTGATTATGAAGAACAATTTTTAATAGAATATATTTGTTGTTGTTTTTTTTTAGTCAGATTCAATTTAACCCATAGTTGGGACCCTAACAGGTGCTACCACTGGCCAGAGTGGACCTGGGAGCAATGGCAATTAAGGGCTTGCTCCACACTTCCCAAAGCCCGCAAGCTGGGGCCTCACCGTCGGATAATGTTTAAGGTCATAACCAGAATCCTAAGGTAATTTACTGAACGGACGTGATGCATATATATATATATATATATATATATATATATATATATATATATATATATATGTATGTAATTCTTGCGGCAAGTCGACTGTTTTCTTCAAGTCACTTCCGACTTGATTTATATCGAATTTGTCTACCCTTTCGCGCGCATAATTGACACTAGGCGGCGCTTTATTGTTATTACTATTTTAAAAGTCTACTAAAGAATAATGTTCACAGTTTTTTTTTGTTTTGTTTATATAACTATCAGTTCAGGCCTTATGTACTGTTCATATATATATATATATATATATATATATATTATGTATGTACATATATATATATATATGTACATTATATATATATATGCACAAACATACATGGAACTAGTGTGTGTTGGGGTGGAGAAGGCTCCCGTAAGCCGTGGTGAAGGAAACCTTTCTAGGAGAAGCAAATCTCTGATTTAAAAAACCATAAAGCGGGAGACCAGTACCCGCATTAAGCTGATCTGCAGTTTAATTTGTTGTTGGCTATCTTGCTCTTGCTTGTTGCTGGATCTCAACATTTTGAACCGAGAGAGAAACTTAGCTGTCGTACAAAGCTTAGACTCTGTAACATCATCTGTGTATAGATACTCCCTCGGGCATTTGTCTATTAAAATCGTCCTGTGGCGATGGAAGTCATTTTTGGGCTCATGGACTTCAAGTGTCTGAGGGAGTGGCACACGTCTGACAAGACGTTGTAATCATTATATATATATATATATATATATATATATATATATATATATATATATATATATATATATATTAAAAAGATTGACTCATTTCCAGGTAACGTACATCTAAAATTTCAAGTGGATAAACACAAAATTGGCGGAGAATGTGGTAGAGTCTTCTAAAGTCAACTATATCAACTTTTCCTTTTTGGCAGCCAAACTTCAGCCCAAAAACTGATTTAAAAATGCTTGTTGCATATCTAAATACCCTTTATGTAAAATGTCCAATGTTTAGACCAGAAATTGGCTGAATAGTATGCTAGAGACCGCAAAGGCCAATTTTTTTTTAACTTTTACCCTTTTGGCGGCCAAATTTTCGTCCAAAACCCGATTAAAAATCTTGTCCTATGTCTGAATACACTTTATGTAAAATTTCAAATATTTAGACCAAAAATTGGTTGAGTAATTTGGTTACCAAGAAATCGCAGAGGTCAACTATGTTTAACTTTGACTCCAATGTTGACTCCTTATCATTTATTGTTTTGGGCTCAAATCAGGTTAAAACGTTTGATCCATGTTCAAGTAACCTAGTGTTTACATTCATAATTGATAGAGGTTTCATAGATCAAATCGTTTAACTTTGACCCCTCTACCACAAATCTCAATACCCTTTATGCCAAATTTCGAGTCTGTAAACTGACAATTGACAGAGTAGGTAGGGAAATGTACACACAGACAGAAAATTTCACTTATACACACACACACACACATATATATATATATATATATATATATATATATATATATATATATATATATATGTCCTGTTTAGAGGGTCACAATATTAAGTGCAAGAGTTTCGATGTTCACTGCGAACGATTAAACTACACGTGTGCTCTCTGTTTAACAGCGGAAATGTTTGGCTTCGATAGTGCCATAAAAATCCATACTATCATAGATATAGGGGTGTTAACTACCCCAGAACACCCAGTTCCGAAGATTTCTTTCCCCGAAATATAATTTTTCTTTCTCGGGTCTCTAAGGGGTCCGTCAGTTTCCTTTTTTATGCTTGGACGACGTATTTTGAGGGTTCCAGGTCAAATGCGCCATACGGTAGGTCTGGCGTCTCTACTTCTAGCGGAGCTTTACTTAACTTGTTCAAATTGCGTTTGCGTATCTGGATCAAGTGTGTTGTATGCGTAGAATGTGGTCATTCCACCATGTAGACTATACGGCCGATTCTGTTCTTCCAGAAAGTATTATTATCTTTGTGCACCTGGAAGAATAGTTTTTCTCCTTGCACGTAATTCTTTTTGGAAACAATTGTCTTTTCGGGTTTTACCTGTTTTGGCAATATTTTTTTTCGTATCAATTTCGCCTGAGACATCTGGTATGCCGCATTCTCGTTAAGCGTTATGCGCTACAACTGAAGAAATTGTTGCAATGCTTTTTCGCATGGAGTGTCTTTCGCCTTCTTCAAAGCCCTATTCAAGGTGTCCACAAATCTTTCGGCCTTTCCGTTTGATATGGAGTATTAAGTCGGAGTTGTAATGTGGTTCATTTGGAAGTCTTCCATAAACTCTTTAAAGTCCTCGATTGTAAGCTGCGTGCCATTATATTATACTACACAGTCGACCACTCCGAACCGTGCGAATAACTCATAAAGAGTTTTAATAGTGAATACGTAGTTGGACTTTGCCACTCAAAGACTTCCGGCCACTTAGAGAAACTGTCCACTACTATTAGGTAGTACTGTCCATCAAGTTGTCCCGCGTAGTCCACGTATATCCATGACCATGGATACAGCTTTGACCCATGGCCTTAATTGAATTGGTGGCGCTTTAGCAGCTAGTGCACATGCTCTGCGTGCTTTCAACTTTTCTTCAATATCCATGTTTTCCAGTCCACGTATGAACGCATTAAACCTTTCATTCTAGTAGCGCCAGATGTTGTGTGTGAAAATCCTTCACGATTGTCTTCTGGAGGGTCGCTGGAACAACTACTTTCTCCCTTTAAGTTAACAAATTTACTGAATTTCCATTACTGACAATTACTATATTATTCAACTGACTACTGTACATTCTTTAACCCTTATCCTCGCCTGGCCCTGTGCCTTGATAAGTGGTGATACCTATGTAAAAAAATAGAAAAAATAATAATTGAAGAGATACTGTAACAGAGTGCGTATAGGTGCATATGAGAGGGTCTGAATACGAGGGTGAGAAAGCACTGGCTAGTGCCAGCTTTAGATGGCAGGAAGACAGAGACTTTTAGAAAAGCACATGTGTGTACGAAAAAAACTTTGGAAATAAAATGAAATGCATTGTTTTGGAAGAACCACGGATTTCATTTGCACTTTTAAAAATGCCGAGTCAGATTTTTTCTTGATTTATTTGTTTATCCCTTGTTGCATTTTGTTTATAAAATCCTTCACGATTGTCTTCTGGGGGGGGGGGTCGCTGGAACAATTACTTTCTCCCTATATTTTAATACCTGGTTGCATTTTGAGAAAACCTCTGACACTTCTTCAGCAGACTGCAATTTTTCCTTGTTTGCTCTTATAAATTTGCCGCTTTCGGTTTCTTTACTTATATTATCCAGAGTAACGGGGAGTTCTTTCACAGGATTGAATAGAATCGAACCATAATTTCACTCTCTGATCGTAGTGATACCATTACCCAGTCTTCAAATGGTTCACCATTCCTTGGTATTAACCGGAATAACCGTCTGCGTATCCTAACTTTTTTTTACGGAAGAAACTCCATATCAAACTCGTAATTTAGTAGGATTGTTCCTCATCCTTGGAGCCTGTATGCTTGTCTTAGTCTCCCCTGTGGCCCTGCCAGGCCCCTAATATTATCAAAGACACCACGTTAAAAGGAATAAACACACAATGTTTGTCTTTTATTGGTAACAGCTTGTATCCAATTGTTTCAGCATCCTGTGTTAGTATGCGATTTTATAACAGTTTATCAATTTATAATTTTCGCAACTAGGCTTCATCAGCTCTAGTTTCATACTATTGAGCTATCTAAAAACCATCTAAAAAATCAGCTATAGACTACATTTTTTATTTTACATGAGCCTTGTAGGGGACATTTATTTTTTCTTCAACAGTTACAGCCTGCTATATTTTGTATAATTGTATTTTGTAATTTATTAATTTTTTATTGTTAGAACTAATTATTTTTGATGGAGGTTTGGCATAGTAAATAAAAAAAACAATAAACTACAAAATACAATTATACAAAATATAGCGGGCTGTAACTGTAGAAGAAAAAATAAATGTCTCCTACAAGGCTCATGTAAAATAAAAAATGTAGTCTATAGCTGCACAGTATCAAAAAACCCCAAATCTAAATGAATTTAATAGCAACCATAACTCAACCATCCGAGTAAATAATAACATCAACTTTAACCAATCTACTAAGTAAATACAAACCAACCCACCATATAATAATCCAACACCTAATCTAACGGAAAATAATTACACTAAACAAGAGGCAATATTTTTGGTTCCACATCTGACTTAATAAAACATAGAATTTCAACGCACAAATATTCATTTAAAAATCACTCCCTGTTAAACCAAACTACCCTATCCAAGCATATTTGGCGACTCAAGGATAACAATATTTCTTTCAATTTGAAATGGCAAATAATAGGGTCTTATAAAGCATACAAACGAGGAGATAAATTCTGTGCACTGTGTACAAAAGAGACCCTAAAAAATTTTAAATATGAAGATATAAAAAATAGAACCACCCTATTAAATGCAAGAGAAGAACTTAATTTCGCATGCAGTCATAAACGTTGGTTTAAATTTAATAAATATAAATCACGTTAAATCATTAAAAATGTTACTTATTAATATTCAATATTAAAATTAAACTATAACTTGACATACTTATTAATAAACATTTTTGATCATCAATATCATTGTTATTATTAATTGATCTGATATATCGACCATTATTATATATTCTTAACCTTAACCTATGATATATTTTTAATTTCAATAAATAAATGAATTATCAAATATTAAATTCAATAATTTCACAATGGATCATAATATATTCTTTGCCTGATTTATTAGTCCTTAATAGATTAAGTAAAACACTAATTATCTCCCTTGCATTGTTTAATTAAAGAAATAAGATTATCTTCCCTTTTCTTTCTTCAGTTTAAAATTTAGCGTTTTAATCAAATGTATGCTAACTGATATAAAATATTCCATTAGCGTTCTCTTTGAAAATTTATCATTTCAGAAGTTGGAAAGCTACAATAAACATCCATATAAATACTTTGACCTTAGTTGCTGATTTCAAAAGGCGAAGAATTAAAAGGTAAATAATTATATATATTTATATATATATATATATATATATTTGTGTATATGTATATGTATATATATGTATAGATATGTGTATGTATATATATATATATGTGTCTATGAACTTTATTAGAAATATTATAATATTATATTTAAACCAAATTCAGATTTATAATTTTATTATATTTTATTTCTATCTTTAACCCATATTAATTTTCTTATCAAGTAATTGCATACCTTTATTCTAATTTTATCCAGATAATTCTGCATATACTTTAATGCTAGCTTTATTTATGGTGTCTTTTACATATATGTAAACCCCTTCCCAATACTTTGCTGATGAGGAAACTTTGTTTATTAAAAATACTATATGTAAAAACTATTGTCCGTGGCTTAATGTCTACCACAATAAAAACATTGTTTTCCGAAACGATCGTACAAATTATTGATTTTGTTGTTGTTCCTTCTTATGAAACGGATTTTAATTTAATTCTAATTTGAATTTTAAATTATCAATCACATTACTCGATATTAAATTAGCCCTAGGATATTTATCTATCGAGCTTATTATATATCTAAATTACAACGAGCACTTTTCTTTCCCTGTATTTTAATTAAATTAGTAATTTTACTATTACATTAAAATACACTCTGCTCTTAAGACTATTGTTCTAATCTCCTTTAAATTATATATATATGTATATATATATATATATATATATGTGTGCATGATAAGCATGCTAATATACATAAAAAGAAAGTGTTCGAGCGTAAAGAAAAGAACTTTCTAAATTAATGCTGAGAATGTCAAGCAAATATAATATTGTATAAATCGATATTCAGACAAAGATTACAAGCTATGGAATGCATGTGAGGTGAAAGCACGTCACTGCGCAATGTGTTCTGCAAGAATACCACGTATATTTACTTATCGAGCTTATTATATATCTAAATTACAACGAACACTTTTTCTTTCCCTGTATTTTAATTAAATTAGTAATTTTACTATTAAATTAAAATACACTCTGCTCTTTAGACTATCGCTCTAATCTCCTTTATATATATATATATATATATATATATATATATATATATGTACATATATATATGTATATATATATATATACATATATATATGTATATATATATGTATATATATATATATATACATATATATACATATATATATGTATATATATATATATATATATATATATATATATATATATATATATATAGTGTAAGCTAGAATAGACACTATAGTTTTGTCTTTCTAATAATTCAAAACAATTCTGAATAAATTAAAACATAATATTTAATCTTATTTTACCACCGGGCAACGCCAACGGCTTTCTGGTATAAAATAGAACGACAATGTACAGCCTGGTATAATTTTTTTTTTTTTGCGAATTGCACAAGTTTAAGTTAGAAAATCGGCGCTACATAAAGGTCGCGTTCCTCATCTTGCGATGAAACTTTTGATGGTCTTGTCGATAAAATTTCTTAAGGGGAACTTAATATTCTTCAGATTGATTCGATTTATGTCCATACAGCAATTTCTAAAGTCAATTTTGTTATCGATAAGATAAGATGAAATACTTTTCTTCTCTTTTATTGCAAAAGAAATGAAGGAGAAAACGATCAGGAATGCTTGTATTGTTTGTGGTTGAAATTGATCAAAGTTGTTTCTGATCATTGCAAGAATACGATACGCTAGCTAGAGTTGGTATGGTCGGATTTGGTAGGCATTAGTCTTTGGAGAAGGAAAATAATTCATCATTAACTAAAAGAAGAGAACCCCGTTTGCTTTGCGTAGAGTGGGATACGGTTCGTGAATCGAGGTTTGGAAATAAGAATGTTGATCTGCTCTCGGGAACGAAGGAGATGGATCGAAAACAGGAGACGTCAAGCATAGCTGCCAGGTGGTGCTTCTCTCACAGATGACCGCACAGACCTCCATACAATTCAATATTCAAGCAAACATGCTTGAGGTAGATATAGCACAGACCAGACTTTATATACTTAAATCGCATCTGTAAAAACAGGGAAAAACTGAAGTTTTTAATGTTACACGAACGACTTACAAAATAAAAAAAACGCTTCACATGAAACGAAAGTCGTTCCGAAGCCTATTTCTAACGAAAAAAGTTGAATAACTACGAATATGGGAGTGGTACCATTAAAACGTTTCTGAATTTTGGAGATGAGGATTGATAATTCGTATTATTTGGATTCATTGGACTACTATTCTTACCATGAGTGCGATTTTCTTAACGTTTATAACATCCGACCTTCTTCGGGTGTATCTGGTCGAACTCGGGAATGTTTCTGTCGAACCCGGGAATCCAGTGAACCCCTTTATTTGCTTCATGGGGGTGCTCTTGTTTCCTCAGACATGACTGGGTAGAGGTCTTAAATAATTCGCAATTGTATCTTTCGGTCATCAACACTGATGGTTTGAACCTTCAACCTTCAACGAATATGTAATCCATATAAGATCAGGACAGTATTCAGGAGTGATTCAACTCTCCGAAAACAGCTTGTAAGATCAAGCCCCCTACTGAAAAAAAATCATGACTAAGAACTGTGTATATGAAATTCCATGTAAATGTGGAAAACTATACAAAGATGAAACGTATCGTCCACTAAAAGTACGGTTAGAAGAAAAGCCGTAGTACGTGGAGAGATTGAAAAGTCAGGTGAAGCTGACTATATCTGAGAGGGAAAATGCAAACCATCTACCATTATGGGATGCAGTAAAATTATAGACAAAGAGGAACAGTGGAGAGTAAGATGACTGAAAGAAGCAGCACATATGCTGGGCAATAGCCAACTACTAAGTAGACCTAGTACAGAATTCAATACGATATGAGAACCAGTACTTATAAATAATAGATAAATTATACAAGTAATTATTTAAAACATTTATATGGAGAGAAAGATAGATATATGTCAATATATAGTAATAATTAGTAATAAATAGTGATATTTACAACTAGAAGTAAAAATAGGTTTACGCATCTTAAAATTAATACGAGAATTGTCCGCAAGGACCCGTGGCCTAGTGGTTAGAGTACTTGGAAAAATAATTTGTAAACAGTAATATTCTCCTAAAGGTTGAAGGTTCAATCCTCAGTGTGGGCGACCAAAATATACATTTGCGTATTACTTAGAACCTCTACCTGTTATATATCGTTATCATCGAGGAGCGCCAAATTGAACATTTGTTACATATAGTTATCTTTGAGTTCTCACTAGGGTTATCATTGAGGGGCGCCAAATTGACGTTTGGTGTATAACATCAAAGGATTCCGTGTGCGTATGATTGTCTCTAATATAAATGGTTGCGTGTTTGATTATCATAAAGGGAATCGTGTGTGTGACATGTATTTTCAGAACCTACCTCTGCTTCTTCGATGTTGGACCATCTGGAAATTTCTCATCCTGGAGGGAGACTTGATACCTGTTTGAGGAAGATTTATCACTCCAAGACGATGAATGGGTTTTATAGTTTTTATTTCACTTTCCCCAGAGGTCCTGCAGAAGGTGGAATGAAATCGGCCTGTGTGGGGGTTCTTCTTCTACACACGTCAGCGTTCGTCTCCCCCTCCCCAGTTAAGAGGGGGAGACAACGGAAAACCGTCCGTCTTCTTCAAAGCCCAAATCAAATCTCACAGATCTAGCCAACATGACCACGTAACACATACGTAATCTGGTCAGCTGACCTTCGGTTCTGGTAAACGTGTCTACCTCCACGTTTACCCACCTCTCTCTCTCTCTCTCTCTCTCTCTCTCTCTCTCTCTCTCTCTCTCTCTCTGTAACATAACAGTCATGGCTGACGGAACAAGAGCATGCTATCCCCGTGAAGTAAATAAAGGATTCCACTCGAACTTCCGTCTAAATTCCCGAGTTCGGCAGAAACATTCCCTAGTTCGACAAGATACATCTGAAGAAGGCTAGAGTTTTCATCGACCGAAACGGTGTGAAAACCACACTCAAGATGAATCCAAATAATACGAGGAATTTTTTTGTGTTCCAGAAATTCTTCTATAATTATCACATCTTCAACACCAAGCAGACCTTGATCACCTTATATTTTAGGTATATACACTCGATCTATAATGTTTTCCTTAGCAAAGGCCACATAAATAGTAAGAATGTTACGTGGTTTGATGTTCAAAAATTTTAACTCAAGTACATTTCAGTCAAATATACTACTGTATTGATGACATATAATATATTTCGATGGTAGAGGTGTGGTTTAGTATTCTGCTCTACTCAGATCTGACTTAGGTTTATATTGTTATGTTCTTAATCTTATCGGCTTCCAGTATTCCCAGGTATTTGTAACCTTTTTACTCTCAACATTCTTTATTAGATCTGTTGTCAAAGTCCAAGTCCATCAATATGTTTTCCTACACAATCTGATTGCATTCATTAGGGTTCGAAAGTGGTTCTCATTCTTTCAGAAAACTTCATAGTCATCCATGAATATTAAGTGGTGTATTGTAGGAAGTCCTTTCCAAGTTTATATTTCTCTTCTTGTTTTAGTAAAAAAAAAAAAAAGTGCCAGGTTGATGACAAAAAGCAAAAGGGGAAAGACTAGCGCCCTGGAAAATTCTTCTTTTTTTTTTAAATTTTCACTTTGCCTAACGCGAAATTTTAATTTTAAGTTTAATTGGTTTCCGAGTTCTTCGTGCTATTCTTTACAGCTGTTTGAATGTTGGGGTTATTCCAAAAATTTCTTAGCATTTGAGTAAATATGAATCGGACACCACGTGAAATGCCTTCTTATTATTTACTCATGAAACTGTTAGTTGATCTTCGTCGCAGGATTATTTAATTGATAATCAACGCTCTGATCCCCATCTGGCATCAATTAAAATGGATGGTTCTTGTCTTGGGGAGACTCCATGTTTTGACAAGCTTCTGGGTTCGACATTTACTCCTGATCTGAAATGGAACACGTACATCAAGTCTGTGGCCAAGGTCGCTGTGAAGATGGGATCCTTCTACCGCTCCAGAAGATATCTCACTATTGATGAAATTCTCTATCTATATAAAAGGCAAGTACGCCCAAGGATGGAGTACTGCTGCAACATCTGGGCAGGACCTGCTAGAAACAGCCTATCCTCCCTTGACAGAGTACAAAATATACTTCGTGGCTTAGTGGGGGGTGCCGTTTTCTCTTCCCTGCAATTTATCTCCCACAGAAGAGATCTGGCGAGCCTGTCTTTGTTTTATTGTTATTTCCATGGAAAGTGTTCGTCTGAGCTTTAATCTCTGGTCTCTCCTTGCCAATCTTTCACGATAAACACCCGTCTAGCTTAATCTACTGTCAGTAATTTTCCCCAGTCTTTATCTGTGCCTAAATCAAAGCGTAGATTCCATGAGCAAAGCTTCTTTCTTAGAAGTGCACGAGTGTGGAACTCTCTTCCGTTTACCTGTTTCCCACCTGACTACAACTTGGATGTCTTCAAGTCCAACATAAACAAATTCCTGATTAACCGCCCCCTTAAGTAAGACTCTTTATTAAATCTCCAATACTAACGATTGCTATGATATTATCCCATTGATTACTGTACACGCAATAACCCTGATCCCCGAGTGGCTTCCGGGCCTAGATAAGTGGTCGCCTCTATGTAAAAAAAAAATCAGAATTTGATCTGTGGTGGATCATGATTTTTTGTTTTTGTTGTTGAAGGTTCAAAATTTTCTGAGTCAAGCAGATTACTTTTTTTATCGCAAAATATCACATTTGCTGATGCCAAATCCGTATGTCGTGAGTAAGCAATCTGATCGTTTTCATTAGGGCATCAAGTTTTATTCTCAGTTCGTTTTCCAAAAAAGCTTTAAAGACATCCATGAATAATAGGTGGTTGATTGTAGGAATTCGTTTTCTAAGTTCATACCTTGCTTTCACATATCGAAAAAGAAGTGTCCCCGGATCAAAGTAACGACAGGAAACTTCTTTCTAATTTTTCAATTTGCCTAATGCAGTATTTTTATGAAGTTAAATTGCCTTTTGAATTTTTCATACTATTTTTTTAAATCTGCTTGAATCAAAGAGGATATTCCGAACATTACTAGGCATCTGTGTACCCATAAGTGGGATACCATATGAAATGTCTTGTTATAATCTACCCAGCAAATGACAAAATTAGATTATCGTCTGCAGTTTCTCAAAATCATTTTTTTCCCCACCAGAAGCTTATTTTCGTGCTATGCGGTCTTTTGTTTTCGTCCAAATGACCACTGATACTTTGAGGCAATATGCTAAGGAAAAGGTTCCACATAAATGAGAGGCAAGTGATTGGTTAAATTTTTTCACTTCACCTCCTTTTTTCTTATCTTTCAGGATAAAAAACTGTAGTGCCCTCTGTCGGCAACATAGGGAAGTTACCTGTCATCAAACAGTTATTTACCATTGTTGAATATTATTATTATTATTATTATTATTATTGGTGACGCCCCTCCAGGGGATTAATGGACTATTTCGTGACGTCACTTCCGTTGGTGACGTCACTTTCGGTATCGAGACCGGTTTTTATTTCTGGAGTACGGCGATGTTGTATTTGATTCCCAAGGAGTTCAACTGTTTCTCAAGATTACCTGGAATTGAGCAAAGTGAACCTATGATTGTTGGCACGAGGGGAGTTTTCTTGTTTCAAACCTAGCAGTCTCCATCCTCAGTTTCTGATAGTTACGTTGTTTCTCATTCTTTTTGCCGACTAAGTTGATGTCCTTTGGGCAAGCCACATCAATAGTTTGGCATTTATTCGTCTTTTATTATTATTATTATTATTATTATTATTATTATTATTATTATTAGTATCATTATTGTTGTTGTTGTTATTATTATTATTATCATCATCATCATTATCATTATTATTATTATTATTATTATCATTATTATTATTATTATTAAGTTATCATTAGAAATTCCTTACAACAGTGGTGGTCCTCGGAGTCTGAGTGAGGACAAACTCCTCAAATTTCTAGTACTCTCTAACTCCTTTGATAAATTTAGTACTCTCTAACTCCTTTGATAAATTTTGTACTCTATAACTCCTTCGATAAATTTTGTACTCTCTAACTCCTTTGATAAATTTTGTACTCTGTAACTCCTTCGATAAATTTTGTACTCTCTAACACCTTTGATAAATGTTGTACTCTCTAACTCCTTTGATAAATTTTGTACTCTCTAACTCCTTTGATAAAATTTGTACTCTCTAACTCCTTTGATAAATGTTGTACTCTCTAACTCCTTTGATAAAATTTGTACTCTCTAACTCCTTTGATAAATTTTGTACTCTCTAACTCCTTCGATAAATTTTGTAATCTCTAACTCCTTCGATAAATGTTGTACTCTCTAACTCCTTTGATAAATTTTGTACTCTCTAACTCCTTTGATAAATTTTGTACTCTCTAACTCCTTTGATAAATTTTGTACTCTCTAACTCCTTTGATAAATTTTGTACTCTGTAACTCCTTCAATAAATTTTCTACTCTCTAACTCCTTTGATAAATTTTGTACTCTCTAACTCCTTTGATAAATTTTGTACTCTCTAACTCCTTTGATAAATTTTGTACTCTCTAACTCCTTCGATAAATTTTGTAATCTCTAACTCCTTTGATAAATTTTGTACTCTCTAACTCCTTCGATAAATGTTGTACTCTCTACCTTCTTCGATAAATTTTGTACTCTCTAACTCCTTCGATAAATTTTGTACTCTCTAACTCCTTTGATAAATTTTGTACTCTCTAACTCCTTTGATAAATTTTGTACTCTCTAACTCCTTTGATAAATTTTGTACTCTCTAACTCCTTTGATAAATTTTGTACTCTCTAACTCCTTTGATAAATTTTGTACTCTCTAACTCCTTTGATAAATTTTCTACTCTCTAACTCCTTCGATAAATTTTGTACTCTCTAACTCCTTCGATAAATTTTGTAATCTCTAACTCCTTTGATAAATTTTGTACTCTCTAACTCCTTCGATAAATGTTGTACTCTCTACCTTCTTCGATAAATTTTGTACTCTCTAACTCCTTCGATAAATTTTGCAAATTATTTTGCGTTATCGCAACAGCTGCTTGGCATTGACTAGTTACCTTCAGGGGAAGAGTTCTCCGAATAATTCAACTAATACGATTCCCGGTTGTAGTTTTTGAAAAAGGCTGTCATTTTAAGCATCTGCTGCCTCCCTTGCAGAAACAAATAGATAAGTGAATTGAAAAAAGAGAGAACAATTAATGAACGCATGTTAGGAAGAATTGATGGACGCAAGTTAGGAATGAGTTAGTTCTTTTTTAAGTTCTTGGGAAATTAGTATTTCATTGTTGTTCTGAAATATCTATCTATATATCTATAAAAGTGAACGTGTCTGTGTATCTGTCTGTGTGTCTGTGTGTCTGTCTGTGTGTGTACATTTCCCTACGCAATAACTCTGTCAATTTTCAGCCTACAGACTCGAAATTTGATATACAGGGTACTGAGATTTGGGAAAATCGACATGATAGGTTTTCGGCCAGAAATTTGGCGGTTAAGGGATTAAAGTTCAACGATTTGACTTTTGAGAACTCTACCAAACTCCTCCCACAATTTTGGGTCTAAACACTAGAAATTTTAAATATAGGTTCCTTGGACATGGATCTAACTTAATAACTTGATTTGAGCCCCAAACAATAAATTTTAAGGGATCATAATAGGGTCAAATTTTAAAAAATTGACCGCGTTTTTTTTTTTTTTGCTCAACATACACCTCCTAATACCCGGGCAACGCCGGGCACCCATGGTAGTTTCTCGATAATGTAAGTCATTGTTTGAAAAGCAATGGGGTTGGGTGCGGTTTTCATTAGATTTTTAATTGACGTCGAACAAAGAACTGAAAACATTGCAGTTGATGTTTTTCGACAAAATCTGTTACGTAACGCCGCAATTTTTCCGGTTACATTTTCTTTTCTTTGTATTTCCCCTCTCTTTCTCGACCCCTCTCTCTATCGTCCATTCCCTCTATATACAGTCGACTCTCTCTCTCTCTCTCTCTTTCCATCATTCTCTCTCTATTTATCGCTCACTCTCTCTATATATATATCGTCTACTCTCTCTCTATATATATCGTCTATTCTCTCTCTCTTTATCGTTCACTCTCTCTCTCTTTCTAAGCCTATCCTCTCTCTTTATCCTACACCCCCTCTTCTTCTATCGCCCATTTTATTATATATCGTCCACTCTCTGTCTTTATCATCCAATCTCTCTCTCTCTCTCTCTCTCTCTCTCTCTCTCTCTCTCTCTCTATCGCCCGCTCTTTCAACCTTTCACTGTCTATGGTCTACTCCCTCTGTTTCTCTCCCTCTCTCTTTATCATCCATTCTCTATCTCTAGCTATCGTCTAGCCTCTATCTCTCTCTTTCGTATACTCTCTGTCTCTCTCTCTTTCTTGCTATCACCCCCCTCTCTCTCTCTCTTTCTCTCTATCGTCTACTCTCTATATATCGTCCACTCTTTCCATATTGTTTACACTCTCTCTCACTCTTTCTCTCTATTGTCCACTTTCTACACACACACTATCTCTCTCCCTCTACCGCCCACTCTTTATTTATCGTTTTTTAGTAAATAATTCTCAACAGCGCCTCTCCCATTCGTCTATTCTCTATATATTTTACTATCGGTATATATTATTTTGATTTATTTGTTGCTTTTACACGCGGAGGGGGCAGTTTTATCCGGTCGTTAAATACGCTTAAATATGATATTTTAATTTGTCCAGATTTCGTATGTATTATTATAGAGTGGTGATTTCAAAAGTATAAAAAAAAGATTTGTTGCCTTCAGATAAAATAAAAACCGAAAGACAAACTGTACCATTCAAAGCTTGTGACGTTACCACTAAACCGATACACGTATATGAAGTTAAAAATACACTAAGATGAATGCATGAATATGTAACGATTTTTTTACAATTTTGTCCCCTTTTTGACTCCTTAAAAACTAGTTTAACGGGCTAAAGTTTCATAAAAGAACGAGCGATAAAAATTCAATCATTCGAACTCTCTGTGACTTTTTGGTTCGGCGGAGATAGAGTTTGAAAATATGGACACAGACAGACAGCTATAAAGTATTTTAGTCATTAGATTTAGTTTCAATTTCTCTTTTTTCCTTGTAAACTATATTTTCTTTTATTTCGTTTATTTGAGTCCGTTTTTTTATTTTCCATTTGAATCATTCGTTGTTTTCTTCTTCATCATCATCATCTTCTTCTTCTTCATCATCATCTTCTTCTTCTTCTTCATCATCATCTTCTTCTTCTTTTTCTTCTTCTTCTTCTTCTTCATCATCATCTTCTTTTTCTTCTTCATCATCTTCTTCTTCTTCTTCATCATCATCTTCTTCTTTTTCTTCTTCTTCATCATCATCTTCTTCTTTTTCTTCTTCATCATCTTCTTCTTCTTCTTTTTCTTCTAGTACTACTACTAGTTTTTTTCCTTTCCCTTCTACACAACCTCTCCTCCTCATTATCTATTCTTCATTTTTTTTCTTTCTCTTCTCCCCATCGATCATCCTTTTTACTTCTCCTCATCTACCATCTCCTTCCTCCCATCTTCCATCCTTTTCCGCTCTCTTGTCCTTATACTCAACTTCTTTTATTTCTTCTAATTTTCACTTACTAAGGCCCGGATGCCACTCGTCGATAAGGGTTCATGAGTGTACAGTAGTCAGTTGGACAATATCGTAGTAAACGTTTATAGTAGAAATTGTGTAGGGGGTTTCTTAAGGGGACGGTTCCTCAAGAGTTCGTTTACGTCGGACTTGAAGCTGGAAAACAGGGAAACGGAAGAGAGTTCCACAGGTATACAGAAGTGTGCATAAATAAGCTTTGTTCATGGAATCGACGTTTAGGTTTAAGCACAGATAAAGAGTGGGGATAATTATTGGTAGTGGTTTCAGAAAGACCAGTGTTTTGGGCATGGGGTGCGTAGATTCGAGCACAGACGAGCGCTTGCCATGAAAATAATGATAAAGTAAAAACAGATCTGCAACATCTCTTCTGCATGGAAGAGAAAAGGGCATTCCCCATTAGGTTACGAAGTCTATTTTGAACTCTGCCGCGGCAAGATATTCGGCTTCTAGCAGCTCCTGACCAGATGTTGCAACAGTACTCCATCTTTGGACGCACTTGGCTCTTATATAGGTAGAGGATTGCATCAGTAGTGATATATTTTGCCAGAGACAGAGAAATAGCGGTATGGGGAGATGGCTGGATTAGAGCCACACTGCGGTGGTGATTTCTAGACTGACTGTGACTTTTGTCGCTTTTCCCTCCTTCTCTGGGTTATATATGTGACTTGCTTTGTTTGCAGGCCTCATTTTCGAGGGGTGTGTATTTCAGGTAGTTGACCTTTTAGCCTGCTGATCTCAATCTGACATTTGTTCTCATCGTCTGGTGCGTGTGCCACCGGCTGTTATGCGTGCGTTTTCGTGTGTGCACCTCAACTGCTACACTCCTACCCATCTCTCTTTTTTATTATTTTTCTATTTTATTTTTTTTATTCCGTCACACTTCTTCCTCTTTTTCTAGATTCATTTATTATTTTAATTTTTTCTTTTATTTTTTTCCCCCCTCACATTCTTCATTTGGTTTTAACTATCTTCTTCTTTCGATTTTTTTTCTCTTATTTCCCTTTTCTCATTTTGTTAGGCCTTTGTTTACACTCTTCCTTTATTCCTTCACGCTTTCCGCATCCCCCATCCACTCTTTATGACTTCTTTCCTTCTTTCTTTCCTTCTTTATTCTTCTTTCTTTTATTTCCTCTATCACCTTCATTTATTCCTTCCTTCCTACTCTTTGTTTCTTCGCATGTGCTACAAGATCATGCTATCTGAAATATTACTTGCTAATAAAAAAATGCATCAAAATTGGGTGTTACTGTGTTTTTCTTTTATCTTTGTAAAACTCAATCATGTTCTGCAAAGTAAAAAAAAGAAGAAATCTCCGCTACAAACTGAACCAAACACTATGAATAGTTATTTAAAAATACTAAATTCGGCATTAAATAACTTGAAAAAGTTCGATATGCCGTAAAACAAAACACAAACAAAATCACTACATGTGGATATTAAGAACTTAAAGCATAAAAACTTCATCTAGAATTACCGAATTCAGTATCAAATAAGAAAAGAAAAAAAAACGGTCGATATAGCGTCAAGCAAAAGCAAAGCATTCGCATTATTTGAATTCATCTACTGTTATCATTTTCAGTTTTATTATCACAACGTTTCGGTCGATGTAACCTCCGACTTTTTTCAGTTACATCTTGTTGAACTCGAGAATGTTTCTGTCAAACTCGGGAATTTGAACAGAACTTCTAACAGAAACCTTTATTTACTTTATGAGGGTAGCTTGCCCTTGTTCCGCACACCATAACTGGATAGAGGCCCTAAGTAATTCGAAATTGTATTTTTATTTATTTTATTTTATTTTATTCGGTTGCCAACAAGGATTGAATAAGAATATCTCGTAAGGACCCAAAGCGCATTGGTTAGAGTACTTGGAAAAATCAATTGTAAAAAGTGATATTCTCCTGAAGGTTGAAGGTTCAATCCTCAGTGTGAGTGACTGAAAAAATACAATGGCGAATTACTTAGGGCTTCTAATAAGTCATGGCTGACGGAAAAAGAACATGCTACCCCGGTGAATAAATAAAGGGATCCACCTGAAATTCCATTCAAGTTCCCGAGTTCGACAGAAGCATCCCCGAATTTGACAAGATACATCTGAATAAGGTTGGAGGTTACATCGACTGAAACGTTTTGAATATATTACTCACGATGTGAACATTAGTCCGATGAATCCAAATAATACGAATAAGCAATCCTCATGTCAAAAATTCAGATATAACTTCTTCCTATTTTGCATCTTCCAAACAAGTTTTCTGGACTTACCAAAGCAAGTTATTATTTATTTCACACTTTCTAAAGAAGACTGTTAACTATTCTGCACTTTCCAAAAGAGATTGTTAACTATTTTGCACTCTTCAAAAGAGAATATAAATTATTCTTCAACTTAAACAGATTGTTAAGTATCTTGCATTTCTAAAACAAATCGTTTACTGTTCTGCATTTTCAAAAAGAGATTGCTTACTAATTTGCATTTTGCGAACAGATTGTTAACTATTGTAGACCTTTCCTAAACAAATAGCTATCTTGCACTTTCTTCAAACAGATTGTTAACTATCATGCACTTTCCCCAAAAGATTGTTAAATATTATGCACTTTCCAAAACAGATTGTTAACTATTCAGTATATTACAAAACAGATTGTTAACTAGTCTGTACATTACTAAACAGATTGTTAACTATTCAGTACATTACTAAACATATTGTTAACTATTCAGTACATTACAAAACAGATTGTTAACTATTCTGTACATTAAAAAACAGATTGTTAACTAATCTGTACATTACAAAACAGATTGTTAACTATTCTGCACATTACAAAACAGATTGTTAACTATTCTGCACATTACAAAACAGATTGTTAACTATTCTGCACATTACAAAACAGATTGTTAACTACCCGGCACTTTTCCTTCACAGATTGCTATCTTGTACTTTTTAAAAAGAAATATTTAACTATGCAGAACTTTGCCAAACAGATTGTTAACAATTATATATCTTTCCTAACTAGATTGTTTACTATTATGCATTTAAAAAACAAATTGTATACTGTTCTGAACTTTCCAAAACAGATTGCTAAAAAAAAAAAAAATTGACCGCGTATTTTTTTTTTTTTTTGCTCAACATACACCTCCTAATACCCGGGCAACGCCGGGCACCCATGGTAGTTTCTCGATAATGTAAGTCATTGTTTGAAAAGCAATGGGGTTGGGTGCGGTTTTCATTAAATTTTTAATTGACGTCGAACAAAGAACTGAAAACATTGCAGTTGATGTTTTTCGACAAAATCTGTTACGTAACGCCGTAATTTTTCTGGTTACATTTTCTTTTCTTTGTATTTCCCCTCTCTTTCTCGCCCCCTCTCTCTATCGTCTATTCCCTCTATATGCGGTCGACTCTCTCTCTCTTTCCATCATTCTCTCTCTATTTATCGCTCACTCTCTCTATATATATCGTTTATTCTCTCTCTCTCTTTATCGTTCACTCTCTCTCTTTCTAAATCGCCTATCCTCTCTCTTTATCGTACACCCCCTCTTCTTCTATCGCCCATTTTTTCTATATATCGTCCACTCTCTGTCTTTATCATCCGATCTCTCTCTCTCTCTCTCTCTCTCTCTCTCTCTCTCTCTCCCTAGCCCGCTCTTTCAACCTTTCACTGTCTATGGTCTACTCCCTCTCTTTCTCTCCCTCTCTCTTTATCATCCATTCTCTATCTCTAGCTATCGTCTACCCTCTATCTCTCTCTTTCGTATACTCTCTGTCTCTCTCTCTTTCTTGCTATCACCCCTCTCTCTCTCTCTCTTTCCCTCTATCGTCTACTCTCTATATATCGTCCACTCTTTCCATATTGTTTACACTCTCTCTCACTCTTTCTCTCTATTGTCCACTTTCTACACACACACTATCTCTCTCCCTCTACCGCCCACTCTTTATTTATCGTTTTTTAGTAAATAATTCGCAACAGCGCCTCTCCCATTCGTCTATTCTCTATATATTTTATTATCGGTATATATTATTTTGATGTATTTTTTGCTTTTACACGCGGGGGGGGCAGTTTTATCCGGTCGTTAAATACGCTTAAATATGATATTTTAATTTGTCCAGATTTCGTATGTACTATTATAGAGTGGTGATTTCAAAAGTATAAAAGAAGATTTGTTGCCTTCAGATAAAATAAAAACCGAAAGACAAACTGTACCATTCAAAGCTTGTGACGTTACCACTAAACCGATACACGTATATGAAGTTAAAAATACACTAAGATGAATGCATGAATATGTAACGATTTTTTTACAATTTTGTCCCCTTTTTGACTCCTTAAAAACTAGTTTAACGGGCTAAAGTTTCATAAAAGAACGAGCGATAAAAATTCAATCATTCGAACTCTCTGTGACTTTTTGTTTCGGCGGAGATAGAGTTTGAAAATATGGACACAGACAGACAGCTATAAAGTATTTTAGTCATTAGATTTAGTTTCAATTTCTCTTTTTTCCTTGTAAACTATATTTTCTTTTATTTCGTTTATTTGAGTCCGTTTTTTTATTTTCCATTTGAATCATTCGTTGTTTTCTTCTTCATCATCATCATCATCTTCTTCTTCTTCATCATCATCTTCTTCTTCTTCTTCTTCATCATCATCTTCTTCTTCTTTTTCTTCTTCTTCTTCTTCATCATCATCTTCTTTTTCTTCTTCATCATCTTCTTCTTCTTCTTCATCATCATCTTCTTTTTCTTCTTCTTCATCATCATCTTCTTCTTTTTCTTCTTCATCATCTTCTTCTTCTTCTTTTTCTTCTAGTACTACTACTAGTTTTTTCTTTCCCTTCTACACATCCTCTCCTCCTCATTATCTATTCTTCATTTTTTTCTTTCTCTTCTCCCCATCGATCATCCTTTTTCTTCTCCTCATCCACCATCTCCTTCCTCCCATCTTCCATCCTTTTCCGCTCTCTTGTCCTTATACTCCACTTCTTTTATTTCTTCTAATTTTCACTTACTAAGGCCCGGATGCCACTCGTCGATAAGGGTTCATGAGTGTACAGTAGTCAGTTGGACAATATCGTAGTAAACGTTTATAGTAGAAATTGTGTAGGGGGTTTCTTAAGGGGACGGTTCCTCAAGAGTTCGTTTACGTCGGACTTGAAGCTGGAAAACAGGGAAGCGGAAGAGAGTTCCACAGGTATACAGAAGTGTGCATAAATAAGCTTTGTTCATGGAATCTACGTTTAGGTTTAAGCACAGATAAAGAGTGGGGATAATTATTGGTAGTGGTTTCAGATAGACCAGTATTTTGGGCATGGGGTGCGTAGATTCGAGCACAGACGAGCGCTTGTAATGAAAATAATGATAAAGTAAAAACAGATCTGCAACGTCTCTTCTGCATGGAAGAGAAAAGGGCATTCCCCATTAGGTTACGAAGTCTATTTTGAACTCTGCCGCGGCAAGATATTCGGCTTCTAGCAGCTCCTGACCAGATGTTGCAACAGTACTCCATCTTTGGACGCACTTGGCTCTTATATAGGTAGAGGATTGCATCAGCAGTGAGATATTTTGCCAGAGACAGAGAAATAGCGGTATGGGGAGATGGCTGGATTAGAGCCACACTGCGGTGGTGATTTCTAGACTGACTGTGACTTTTGTCGCTTTTCCCTCCTTCTCTGGGTTATATATGTGACTTGCTTTGTTTGCAGGCCTCATTTTCGAGGGGTGTGTATTTCAGGTAGTTGACCTTTTAGCCTGCTGATCTCAATCTGACATTTGTTCTCATCGTCTGGTGCGTGTGCCACCGACTGTTATGCGTGCGTTTTCGTGTGTGCACCTAAACTGCTACACTCCTACCCATCTCTCCTTCTTTTTTTTTAATTTTATTTTTTCATTCCGTCACACTTCTTCCTCTTTTTCTAGATTCATTTATTATTTTCATTTTTTCTTTTATTTTCTTTTTCCCTCACATTCTTCATTTGGTTTTAACTATCTTCCTTCTTTCGATTTTTTTTCTCTTATTTTTCCTTTTCTCATTTTTGTTAGGCCTTTGTTTACACACTTCCTTTATTCCTTCACGCTTTCCGCATCCTCCATCCACTCTTTATGACTTCTTTCCTTCTTTCTTTCCTTCTTTATCCTTCTTTCTTTTATTTCCTCTATCACCTTCATTTATTCCTTCCTACTCTTTGTTTCTTCGCATGTGCTACAAGATCATGCTATCTGAAATATTACTTGCTGACAAAAAAATGCATCAAAATTGGACGTTATTGTGTTTTTCACATCTTTGTAAAACACAATCATGTACTGCAAAGTAAAAAAAAGAAGAAATTTCCGCTACAAACTAAACCAAACACTATGAATAGTTATTTAAAAATTACTAAATTCGGTATTAAATACCTGAGAAAGTTCGATATGCCGTAAAACAAAACACAAACAAAATCACTAGATGATAATATTAAGAACTTAAAGCATAAAAACTTCATCTAGAATTTCCGAATATTAAATAACAAAAAAAGGTCGTAAAGCAAAAGCAAAGCATCCGTATGATTTTCACAACGTTTCGGTCGATGTAACCTCCGACTTTTTGCAATTATATCGTGTTGAACTCGAGAATGTTTCTGTCAAACTCGGGAATTTGAACGGAATTTCCAACAGAAACCTTTATTTACTTTATGAGGGTAGCTTGCACTTATTCCACCAACCATAACTGGATAGAGGCCCTAAGTAATTCGCAATTTTATTTTATTTTATTTTATTTTATTTTTTCCGTCGCCCACACTAAGGATTGAATAAGAATATCTCGTAAGGACCCAAAGCGCATTGGTTAGAGTACTTGGAAAAATCAATTGTAAAATGTTATATTCTCCTGAAGGTTGAAGGTTCAATCCTCAGTGTAAGTGACTGAAAAAATACAATGGCGAATTACTTAGGGCTACTAATAAGTCATGGCTGACGGAAAAAGAACATGCTACCCCGGTGAATAAATAAAGGGATCCGCCTGAAATTCCATTCAAATTCCCGAGTTCGACAGAAGCATCCCCGAATTTGACAAGATACATCTGAATAAGGTTGGAGGTTACATCGACTGAAACGTTTTGAATATATTACTCAAGATGAGAACAGTATTCCGATGAATCCAAATAATACGAATAACCAATCCTCATCTCAAAAATTCAGATATAACTTCTTCCTATTTTGCATCTTCCAAACAAGTTTTCTGGACTTACCAAAGCAAGTTATTCTAAAGAAGACTGTTAACTATTCTGCACTTTCCAAAAGAGATTGTTAACTATTTTGCACTCTTCAAAAGAGAATATAAATTATTCTTCAACTTAAACAGATTGTTAAGTATCTCGCATTTCTAAAACAAATCGTTTACTGTTCTGCATTTTCAAAAGAGATTGCTTACTATTTTGCATTTTGCGAACAGATTGTTAACTATTGTAGACCTTTCCTAAACAAATAGCTATCTTGCACTTTCTTCAAACAGATTGTTAACTATCATGCACTTTCCCCAAAAGATTGTTAAATATTATGCACTTTCCAAAACAGATTGTTAACTATTCAGTACATTACAAAACAGATTGTTTACTAGTCTGTACATTACTAAACAGATTGTTAACTCTTCAGTACATTACTAAACAGATTGTTAACTATTCTGTATATTGCAAAACAGATTGTTATCTATTCTGTACATTACTAAACAGATTGTTAACTATTCAGTACATTACAAAACAGATTGTTAACTATTATGTACATTAAAAAACAGATTGTTAACTAATCTGTACATTACAAAACAGATTGCTAACTATTCTGTATATTACAAAACATATTGTTAACTATTCTGCACATTACAAAACAGATTGTTAACTATTGTAGACCTTTCCTAAACAAATAGCTATCTTGCACTTTCTTCAAACAGATTGTTAACTATCATGCACTTTCCCCAAAAGATTGTTAAATATTATGCACTTTCCAAAACAGATTGTTAACTATTCAGTACATTACAAAACAGATTGTTTACTAGTCTGTACATTACTAAACAGATTGTTAACTCTTCAGTACATTACTAAACAGATTGTTAACTATTCTGTATATTGCAAAACAGATTGTTATCTATTCTGTACATTACTAAACAGATTGTTAACTATTCAGTACATTACAAAACAGATTGTTAACTATTATGTACATTAAAAAACAGATTGTTAACTAATCTGTACATTACAAAACAGATTGCTAACGATTCTGTATATTACAAAACATATTGTTAACTATTCTGCACATTACAAAACAGATTGTTAACTATTGTAGACCTTTCCTAAACAAATAGCTATCTTGCACTTTCTTCAAACAGATTGTTAACTATCATGCACTTTCCCCAAAAGATTGTTAAATATTATGCACTTTCCAAAACAGATTGTTAACTATTCAGTACATTACAAAACAGATTGTTAACTAGTCTGTACATTACTAAACAGATTGTTAACTCTTCAGTACATTACTAAACAGATTGTTAACTATTCTGTATATTGCAAAACAGATTGTTATCTATTCTGTACATTACTAAACAGATTGTTAACTATTCAGTACATTACAAAACAGATTGTTAACTATTATGTACATTAAAAAACAGATTGTTAACTAATCTGTACATTACAAAACAGATTGCTAACTATTCTGTATATTACAAAACATATTGTTAACTATTCTGCACATTACAAAACAGATTGTTAACTACCTGGCACTTTTCCTTAACAGATTGCTATCTTATACATTTTAAAAAGAAATATTTAACTATGCAGAACTTTGCCAAACAGATTGTTAACAATTATATATCTTTCCTAAATAGATTGTTTACTATTATGCATTTAAAAAACAAATTGTATACTGTTCTGAACTTTCCAAAACAGATTGCTAAATATTTTTTTCACTTTGCCAAACAAATTATTAATTATACAGCCCGTTGTAAAACAGATTGTTAAATATTCCGCCCTTTGCAAAACAGATTGTTAAATATTCCGCCCTTTGCAAAACAGATTGTTAAATATTCTGCACTTTGCAAAACAGATTGTTAACTAATTTATTCATTGCGGACTGTTATCCTCATCTTTCTTGGTTGTTGTTTCAAGACGTTTCGGCCAACTATTCCTTTGGCCTTCTTCAGTTTGTAACCGTAACGGGTTAAGAACTCTGAATATCCTTACTGCATTCCCAGCAATTACTGCCATCCATAGTTGTTGTCCTCTCACCACGTTTTTTAATCAAGTAAGCCTCTGGCCGGCTTTGGGAAGAATTGAAACCGCTATGTTCAGACAATTCTCACGTAGAGATTCTACGTCTCTATCCATTGCGCCACAGGCCCCGAATAGCAACAAAGGTTTGTTTTTTTTTGTTTTAAAAATTCACGTTTATTTATTATCTGATCTTCCATGATCAGATCCGTAGCGAATGTTGGAATGGTATATAGATTTATTTCAGGGCCCGTGGCGCAGTGAATAGAGACGTTGAATCTTTACTGTTCCAGGTAGGAATTCCTATCCTGTCGCGGTTTCCACCTAACGACATCCAGAAAAATAGTTGGCCGAAACATCGTGAAACAACAACTAAGAAAGATAATGATAATAGTCTGCAATAAATATATTAATTAATAATACTCACCTCAATAATGAATTCCAACTAAACAGGATTGTTAACTATTCTGCAAAACAAATTGTTAACTATTAATCACTTTTCAAAACAGATTGTTAACTATTCCGTACTTTGTAAAACATATTGTTAACTATTCTGCACTTTGCAAAAAGGGTGTTAACTATTCCGCACTTTGTAAAATATATTGTTAACTATTCTGAAGTTGTAAAATATATTGTTAACTATTCTGCACTTTGCAAAATAGAGTGTTAACTATTCCGCACTTTGTAAGATATATTGTTAACTATTCTGAACTGTGTAAAATATATTGTTAACTATTCTGCACTTTGCAAAACAGAGTGTTACCTATTCTGCACTTTGTAAAACAGGGTGTTAACTATTCCGCACTTTGTAAAATATATTGTTAACTATTCTGCAGTTGTAAAATATATTGTTAACTATTCTGCACTTTGCAAAACAGAGTGTTAACTATTCTGCAGTTGTAAAATATATTGTGTACTATTCTGCACTTTGTAAAATATATTGTTAACTATTCTGCAGTTGTAAAATATATTGTTAACTATTCTGCACTTTGTAAAACAGAGTGCTACCTATTCTGCACTTTGTAAAACAGGGTGTTAACTATTTCGCACTTTGTAAAATATACTGTTTACTATTCTGCACTTTGCAAAAGAGGGTGTTAACTATTCCGCACTTTGTAAAATATATTGTTAACTATTCTACAGTTGTAAAATATATTGTTAACTATTCTGCACTTTGCAAAACAGAGTGTTAACTATTCTGCAGTTGTAAAATATATTGTTAACTATTCTGCACTTTGTAAAATATATTGTTAACGATTCTGCACTTTGCAAAACAGAGTGTTTACTATTCCGCACTGTGTAAGATATATTGTTGACTATTCTGCACTTTGCAAAACAGGGTGTTAACTATTCTGCACTTTGCAAAACAGAGTGTTAACTATTCCGCACTTTGTAAGATATATTGCTAACTATTCTGCACTTTGCAAAACAGGTTATTAACTATTCTGCACTTTGCAAAACAGAGTGTTACTATTCCGCACTTTGTAAGATATATTGTTAACTATTCTGCACTTTGCAAAACAGATTGTTAACTATTTTTATTATTTCTTTCTTTTCTTCCTCTCTTTCCTTCTATCTTTCACACCTTTTGTATTCTTGACACCCCCCTTCTTTTTCCTCCCCTCTCCACCGACACTAGCTGTCAGCAAAAACGCCCGCCAATAAATATGGACGATCTAGTTCAACGTACCATAGACCACTCGAAAGAACGGAGAACAGCTAAGCATTTTATTGTATTTTAAATTGTTTTCCTACTCTGACAAAACAACGCAACGTCTTGTAGGTGAATGTCAAATCTAAATCTCACACTTTATCGTTGTTTTATTTGACTTTGTTTTTGAACTACTTATTCTTCTGCTTTTTTTTCATTTTGTAAGTTCTTTCGCGAAATCTTTTTGCCTACTCTTCGTTGTCTACTAATAAAAGAACATAGCCCCGGGGCAACATTTTCTCCGGAGGCAATTACACATCAGACAGACGAATGCAGTAGACTTCGCACAAAAGAGAGGGGAGATAACTTTATATAATTAAGTCGGTGTCCTTTAGCGAGATGGTCGCTGGTGCAATCAAACATCATCGAAATCTGTACTCGATGTTAGATAAAAAATAAACAAAATCATGGGGAGTAAAGGCAGGACGATCTAATATATGTAAACGAATTTAAATATACAATCAGAGCTCCAATGTCCTGACGCAAACCTATACATTTATAGAAGTGTCATTCACTCTTAGATAAAAAAAAAAAATATATATATATATATATACATCATGAACACTGTGACATATCGGTTCTCGTGAGATCACCGATGCCCTTTTCTCTTACCTGCAACCTCTTTCTCACAAAAGAGACTTTACGAGCCTATATCTACTTTATGGTTATTTTCATGGCAAGTGCTCACCTGAGCTCCAATCTATGGCCCCTATCGCCAAACTTTCACGAGACACAATCGTCTAGTTGAAAATATTATAAATAAATTACCCCCACTTTTTATTCTTTGTGCCTAAACTTAAGCAAACATTCCATGAACAAAGATTCTTTCTTAGAACTGCACGCCTGTGGAACTCTGTTCTGTTTGCCTGCTTTCCAGCTGACTACAATTTTGTCGTTTCAAAGCCAACATGAGCGAATTCTTAATGAGCCGTCCCCTTAAGTAATGCAAATTACCCAATTTCTATCACTAACGATTACTACGATATTGTCCCATTGATTAATGTACACGAAATAACCCCTTATCCTCGAGTTGCCTCCGAGCCTTTATAAGTAGTGACCGCTTTACATAAAAAAGCTTCTTTCGTAACACTGCATACATGTGGAATTTCCGTTTTCCTGCTTTCAAGCTGACTATAATATGGTCGTCTTAAAGTCCAGCGTAAACAAATTCTTGATAAGCCGTTCCCCTTAAGTAATCCAATTGACAAAATTTCCACTACTAACGATTACTACGATATTGCCCCATTTACTACTGTACACTCTTTAACTCGTATCCTCGAGTGGCCTCTTGGCATTGATAAGTGGTGACTTATGTAAAAAAAAAAGATTAGTAAACACTTCGAAACACCAAGCGATTTATGTAGAAGAGCGTCGATCCTCTTTTAAAAGAGTTGCAAAAACCCAACGTAGTCATCTCCTCTTCTGGTGCTACCAGATTAGGCTGTCTGAAGATATTGGCTTCCTAAAACGAAATGCACCTAACAGTGATGCTCTTTGTTTTTTCTACTTCACTTTGTAAAACTTATGTTCTGCAAAAAAGAAAAAAACAACAACATTGCACCTCTTTTTCTTCTTCACGTGTCCCTTTTCTCTTTCTATCACCCCACTTTCCTGACTGGTTTCCTAACTTAAAATGTACCAAACATTAATACTGTAACCGTTTCCCATCTCCCATTGCAAAACTCATTTATGTTCTGCAGGGTAGGAAACAAAAACGATAAAATCCACTATAAAAGAACCAAATCAAAAACTACAAACTAGCGATTAAAGATACAAAGAGCTTGAAGAAAAAAACTTCTTCAAAATAACTGGATGCAACATGAATACTATTTCCAAAATAACTGGATTCGGCATGAAATAACCCGAAAAGGGTTGATATGCCGTAAAACAAAACAACTAAACCATCTTCTCTTACTTTGCTTACTGATGTATTTGAATACAAATGGCAAGAGGTCCGCTAAATGAAAACATCACTGGCACAGTCAGTAGCAACATATAGTTAAAAGTTTAAAATGTGGGGGGGGGTATGTCTGCCGAACCCTCTATAATTAAAACCTCCCACATTTTAAACTTTTAACTATATGTTGCTACTGACTGTGCCAGTGATGTTTTCATTTAGCGGACCTCTTGCCATTTGTATTCAAATACATCAGGAAGCAATATGGTTTGAACTGATACACATAGAGCTTTTACTGTAGAAATGTTTTCGAAGAATGGTGAATCTGTTACTGCAACAGATAGCTTTCCGAGTTCATTACAAGTTGGGACAGCATGATGCTGTTCCAGATTGAAAATCAATGCAGCTATGGGTTGCAAATTTCAGGACTACAATTTCGGCACTTAATAGAAAGCCACCAGGAAGCTTCGAAGCGCTCGAACAGCAAGCAGTATTCGAGCTGTGGGACATCCTGTGAGAAAGTCTCCTATATATATATCTAGCTCGCAAACATGCCTTTAGCCTTGGGATTGTCTGATAGAACAGTTAGAAGAAGTCTACACACTGATATGCAGGTTTTTTTTCATTTCTTTACTCATGTTCACCCCTTACAAAACATATCGCTATTTAGACGTAAGCTGCTACTATTTGGGTTCATGTCTAGGAAAGATTAACAAGATATCTGTTTATCTAACAATTAAACTTCTGCATATCAGTACAGCCAGTGAAACAGGCAGCAGGAAGGGAATTCCAAAGTCTAGTTGTTCGAACGAAGAAACTATTAGAATAGAAATCTTTCTGGCATTTAGGGACAACAACAGTGAATGGGTGAGATCTTATTGCTAAGCGGGTTTGTCGGGGATATGTACGTTGAGGGGTTACAAGTGAAATAAGTTCATCCTAACACATTCCATTAAAATATTTGTAAAACTGGCACAGTTCTATCCATACAAATTAATGATTTCTCAGAAACTGCACGAGCGCGTCTGGGAAGATCGCATATCAAAATGTAGGAGATATTTCTACCGTACCTTGTATAACACTACGAGTGACTTCTAATCGCTTGTGTGTGTGTGTGTGTGTGTGTGTGTGTGTGTGTGTGTGTGTGTGTGTGTAGGAATATTTTTAGAATATTTTTATTCTGTTGAAATGCAAATTAAATAAAAAGAAAGGATTGCTGATATAAATAATTGCTCAGAAACTGCACGAGCGCAACTGGCAAGATCGCACATCAATAACACCACGACTGACTTATAGTTGTGTTTTTTTAAATGTAGAAATATTCTTTGAATATTTTTCTCCTGTAGAAATGCGACTAAAATTAGAAGATATGATTGCCAATATAAATGTAATGTACTCTTTAATTCGTCGAGATTAAACACGTGTTCATGGCTCGTAGATCGAATTCGACAAATGAGTTTATCTTTATTTTCCCCGCGAGAAGAAACGATTTCTAATCGACGCTTTAATTAATCTGTAAAGATGAAAATTGGAAAAAAAACGGATTTTAATCGATAACATTTATTGATGTGGCTCCGGGCAAACCAGAACAACGCATTCTTATCGGAAACAAAAAATTATGCGTTCCGCCTCCTTTACAAGGTTAAGAAATTCTAATTGAAATAACCAGCATATTTGGCATAATGGCTAATTTCTTCGCTGGCGGGCTTGGAGAATGAGGTTCAATACTTGATCGAAGCATACTACGCACTTGAAAAAATGATCCTTAATGTCCTTTTGCTAAACACTATGGATTAAAGAAAGAATGATCTTAGATAAATGGAGAAATCCAGTGAAAGACTAGCCCCCCACTCCCGTACAAGAATCGTTTTAAATGTAAAGCCTCCTATTATTTAGCTAAAAAATGTTGAAGATCTACGCGAGGAAAGTGAAGACATTAAAAATGCTAACTTTTTTCTACATAACACTATTCTCAATAAACCTTACACTGTCAATATCTGCAACAGGGAAATGAAAATGCGTCCCACGAATTCATAAGTTCAGTCATCATAACTATGCAATTTGCAGTGCCTTGCGATCCATTCAGACGGAATAAAAAATTGGAGGCAGTAATTTTGGAACGAATGTAAAAAAAATACATTAAATATGAAAAAAAAATAATAATAAAATGAAACACGAAACCAAGTTTGGGAGATGTTTCATAAGAATAATGCATTCACACAGGATTCCAAATCGCATAAGGTTTAATGCTTGCACTGATTGGTTTGGAGGAAAATGCGTTCGATGAATTTTTTTTTTAGATGGGGATCACCAATTATCAAGGCCCGTAAGCCACTCGGGGATAAGGGTTATTTTGTGTACAATAATCAATGGGATAATATCGTAGTAATAGTTGGTATTGGAGATTTGATAAAGCGTCTTACTTAAGGGGGCGATTAATCAGGAATTTGTTTATGTTGGACTTGAAGACGTCCAAGTTGTAGTCAGGTGGGAAACAGGCAAACGGAAGAGAATTCCACAGGCGTGCACTTCTCAGAAAAGAAAGTTATGTTCATGGAATCTACGTTTTGATTTAGGCACAGATAAAAGTGGTGGAAATTACTGACAGTGGTTTTAGCTAGACGGGTGTTTATAATGAAGGATTGGCGAGGGGGGCAGAGATTGGAGCTCGGCCGAGTACTTGCCATGGAAATAACGATAAAACAAAGACATAAGTTCAGACATCATAACTACGCACTTTTCAGCCCCCTCTTAGTCTTGGGACTAATAAATGTATATATGATTCCAAATCGCATAAGGTTTAATGTTTTCACTAATGGACTTGGAGGACGAGGTTCAATTTTCAGTGGAAGCACAACAAGCACAAAAATTGCACTTTCTGTGTTCTTGCTTACCGTTTTGCAAAATATAAAAAGGCTTCAAGATTAAATGGTTATAATTTAAAGTGAGAAGAATTTCCCTTTTGTAGAATCCAATGACATCCTTGGCCTTCGGGCCAGGATCAAAGTGTAGTATCTGTTCGGCAGATACTGCAAGCTATGACTAGCTAGGACTAGCTATGACTAGCAAAGACCAGATGTGGGGGCAACCCCACATACCTGACCTTTAACCAGCTCCCATTTCCCACCTCTCGGGAGCTGGTCCCCTTTTTCCCTTCCCCCTCCCTTCACTCCTCACATTAAAAATTGGCCTTGTGCCTAATTTGCTTGGTGGGGGAGCAAATAAATGCCATCTGTTCCGGCATATACTGCTCGCAAAGACCATATGTGGGGGCAACCCCACATATAAGACCTTGGTCAATGTAGGGGCAACCCTTCATACCAGTTGTCACTATCCCGCCCCCCTACTTCCCGGGGAATTGATCCCCATTTCCCCTTCACTCCTCACTTTAAAAATCGGCCTTGTGCCTAATTTGCTCGGTGGGGGAGCAAATAAATACCTGGCCTTCGGGTCAAGATCAAAGTGTAGTATCTGTTCCGACAGATACTGCGAGCTATGACTAGCAAAGACCATATGTGGGGGTAACCCCACATATCTGACCTTGGTCACTGAAGGGGCAACCCTTCGTACCAACAGTTTCTAATCCAGCTCCCACTTCCCACCTCTCGGGAGCTGGATCCCCCCTTTTCCCTCCCCCTTCCCCCCTGTATCCACATTAAAAAACGGCCTCCTGCCTAATTATCTCAGTGGGGAAGCAAATAAATAAAAAGTGTAGTATCTGTTCTTCAGATGTTGCACTTCAATTTCTTGTTCTCTGTCAGTGGATGAGAAATCCTTCACGACTGAGACAATTTTTATTTTTTGTTCCTTTTCTCCACATTAAAAAACGACCCTGGTGTCTAACTCTGTCCCGTAGGGAGGCATTGTAAATAGGGGCATTCATGCTAGACAGGTTAAGCTTAATGCCTTCTTTGGATGACGTTTAGGAGGGGGTAATCAATGGAAACACGATGCATGGTCACATGTATATCCCAACCAGAAACCATATTCGACGTTAGTATTTGCTGTTCTTTCATTAACGTGTCGACGTCCTTCCACATAAAATGCTTGCTGTTCTCAACTCTTCACCCATAAATTACGAGAATAAGAAAGATGTCATCGATTCGATCATTTCATTTTAATTGAAATCAAATTAAAAAAATATTTGAAAACTATTGTACAACCCGAAGTAGTCTAATAAGCTACCATGATTATGTCCAAATTTATAAACTCTGAATTCAATCTCTGTGTAAGACATTACATTTGCATTTTCTTTTAAACCAATTAGGTCCGACGGTTCTGTAAATAGGATCCCAAAATTTTATTTGGAAACACTATAAGGTAATATAGAATACTACTGCTTACTGCATAATTACTTCGGGGAAAGAATAAATCAATCAATAGTCATTAACTTTCTTCGATATTTGTACGATAATATATAAACATTATCCATAATATAAAGCTGAACGTCTGTGTGTTTGTCTGGTCACGAATAGGCTTCTATATGATTGACTATTTAAAAAAACTTATTACATATAATGATAGAAGATGTATCGAGACACAGAAATAGGTATGTTTGATCTGGCAGAACGGTGGTTCATTAAAATTGTGTGATCTGCGTTCGCGCCTGGTCCACAAAGTATAGAAATAAAAAATTTAAACAGTAAAAAAAACATTTACAGGTGTTTTTGATATGGATGTACATAAGAATACTTTGATAAGTATGTTTTAACTCTAATAGGGATGGCATAATAAAATGGTGGGGTCTGCGTTCGCGCCAGGCCTCCATGGAATGGAAATAGGCACAAACTTTAATAAAGACTTTTCATATCAATCTGCGTAAGTATACTTTGATAATTATGTTTCAGTTTGAAGAAATATGGTATAATAAAATTATGGGGTGTTCGTTCGCCCCTGACCTCCATAGAATGGAAATATGTCACGAAGTTTAGCAAGGTCTTTTGATATAGATCCACAGAATATTGTGATAAGTGTTTCAGTGTGAACAGGTATGGTATAATAAATTATGGGGTTTATCTATTTTATTTTTACTTTCATCATATTTTGATTTTGTTTTGATACCTCGAAATTCGAAGCTATCTCTTTACAACACTTCCTTTTCATAACCTATCCTACTTTCATAAATCAGGATCCATTTTCTGTAGGCTGTTTTTGAAACCAGTCAACGACGGGTACTTTTGCTAGTATATATATATATATATATATATAGAGAGAGAGAGAGAGAGAGAGAAAGAGAGAGAGAGAGAAAGAGAGAGAGAGAGGGGTAGAGAGAGAGATGAAGAGAGAGAAGGAGAGAGAGAGAGGTGAGGTCTGTTATAGAAGCGTTGAATTAATTTGTATAAAATAAGCATGCACCAGAGGCGCTTGAAAGCCAAAATACAACGCAATATTACAAAATTAAACAAATATTTTACTTATTTTTAATTTATAATTTTAATATATTTCGGAGTCAAACTCCATCCTCAGTATTTTGTTTGTTTGTTTGTTTGTTTCTTCTTCTTCTTCTTCTTCTTCTTCTTCTTCTTCTTCTTCTTCTTCTTCTTCTTCTTCTTCTTGTTTCTGCCACTTACTACTGACATTACTTTCTCTAACTTTACATGGCAAAAAAGAAGAGGAAGAAAAAATACTGAGGATGGAGTTTGACTCCAAAATACATATATAAATTATAAATTTCAAAAAAGTAAAATTAGTTATTTATTTTCGGAATATGTCTTCGTATTTTGGCTTTGAAGCACACCTGGTGCGTATTCTCTCTCTCTCTCTCTCTCTCTCTCTCTCTCTCTCTCTCTCTCTCGTTCTCCCTTTCTCTCGCACTATATATATATATATATATATATATATATATATGTCTTTTGTTTTTGTTTTTGCGATACGTTTTGAATGAATTCAATTATTTACGAAAGCGCAATTTTACCTAAATACGAGTTAAAAATAATTTTCCCTTTAACCAATTTGATACCCCCACATGAAGAGCGGCATGTGTGAGTGTGTGTGTGTTCACTACTCATTAAGGCCCGGATGCCACTCGAGTGCTTATAGATATCAGTTGAAACAAAACCATTATGATCAGTGATAACGGAAATTGGATGAATTAATTCATTTTAAATGATTGTTAACATAGCACCTGTTTTGCGTTGACATTGAAAGCAGACATGTTATAGTGATCTGGGAAGACACCCGGCGATATTGTGTGCTACAGACAAGTAATTCTGGAAAAAAACGCTTACCATGGAATTTTCGTGTAATTAGCTGATATTTATCGTGGCTAATCGGCTCTTTACCGCGAGTGTCTTACATGTGTGACTATTGGGTTCAGTCTAGGCTAATCCGCTCTTTACCATGGGTGACTATAGTACTGAACTCAGTCTAGCACCTGCCAAGCATATAACAATATAGTAGTAATGCGCTCGCCATGTTTCTTTTATGAGAGAGAGGTACAAAGGAGGAGATGTGATATCGTCCACTAGATTCCGAAGTCGGTTTTTTACTTTGTCCTAGCAGGAAAAATGGGCACTGAACATCTCCCAAGAAGTGGCAACAGTATTCTATCTTAGCACGTATTTAGTTCTTTACACGTGAAAGATAGCATGGAGAGTGAGATACCTTCTGCACCGGAACAATGATTCAACCATTTTTTTTTCCGGCGACCTTGGCAAATGATATATGTACTCCATTTCAGATTTATTCGTTCCTGTGTTTTCGTCTTTCTTGTCTTTTTTCTTCTTCTCTCTTCTTTTCGTTTTTTATGTTTTTTTTTTTGCTTTCTCCCTTCTTTCTATCCTATGATACAACTTCCTCCCATTACCTTCATATCCTTCAGTCGATCTGAAAAAAATAATAATAATAATGATATAAAAAAAAATAAAAACTAAAAAAACGATCTGGGAGAGAAAGTAATAATATAAGAATGGAAACGGAAGAATGGAAAAATTACGTAAGACAGAAGTAAACTCTGATGAGCGGGGGTGGGGCGGGGCATAAATTGGGCACAAAAGAAACGCAAAAACAAATTAAGATCATTACATGATTTGTTACGGTCAGCGGAAGTCTTATATGCAATAACTCAATTCGAACAGAAACAATATTGAGTCAAGGCTATGTCCCCCGCAGTAAATCTTGCCCGTGGAACAACACGCCAAAAAATTCCAAAATTATGCTCGAACGCTTCTGGAATTTTGTGTGAAAAAAAATATTGATGAATCAAACGTCATTGCATAAAACGTACATATATATTGTTATCTTTTATATTATTTATTTTATTTTTATTTATATCGTTTATTTAAAATTGAGTAATTACAGTATACAATTCTCTCTCTCCCTATATATATATATATATATATATATATATATATATATATATATATATATATATACTAGCTGTACCCTGCCACGCGTTGCTGTGGCTTAATTTCGTGTATTGGAAAATTCTAATAAAAAGAGAAAATGCATGTTTCTTATATTCTTAGTACAGCAATCCACTCCAAAAAGTAAGAAAAAAAAAGGCGAAAATGAAAAAAAATATGGTACTCTTGCAGAATTGGATCCGGATCCTCGGGAGTTCCTATCAATCATGGCTTGTGGATTCAGTGGAGTAAGCCGAAAGTTGCTAAACCATTGAAACGCTAAATAGTTTTCTTTTTTATTGTATTAAAAAATGTGAGTTTTTAATTAATATTTAGGTAGGGGGTGTTACTATACACAGATTCGAAAAAGTTGTTCGAAAACGAATAAATGAAAGCAAAGGTTAGGTAAATTACATTTCTATCTAACTGGATAATTTTTTAGTATTTTTATTTAATGTAAAATGTTTGATCGGCTTAAAAAAACGCAGTGTTTATCTATATATTTGAAAAAGACGAATGTTCGCGGACTCTGTTGAATACGTTAAGTTTGGGAAAATCAGTTAAAAACTATACAAAACAATATCAGACACCTACTGATTATATGTTATTGTGACATAGGCTAACATATTCGGTAGGTTTCTGATAGTATTTTGTATAGTTTTTTAGTTTTAAATCATTTTCTCAAACTTAACATCATCAACAGTGTCCATCACCGTTTGTATTTTTCAAATTTCCAAGTTTAATTAAAGTTTTATGATATGTTTTTTATTCAATTGTAAGGTGAAAGTACAGAATAGATACAAAACACCCTCCCCTCCCCATATTAAGAATGGCTTTTTAAATAATAACGTTATTATTTCAGCACGGATCACTCTCTACATGAGTACCTAATATTTTTTCAGCCATTCTTACCATAGAGAGGGGATGGTGTTTTGTAACTATTCTGTGCTTTTTTAACTAACAATTTATTATTAAAAAAAAGATATTGTGAAATTATAAAAAAATAAAAAGATATTATGAAAGTTGAATTTAACTTGAAAATAAAAACAAAAAAAAAACAATGTGAACGGCGCGTTCAACATTGTAGCCGGACCTTATTTGGCAATAAGGTCACGTGAGTCGATTAATGGGTGCTAATACACTTACTGATCCGCGCTATTTTTTTAAATCGTATTTCCAAGCTTAATTAAAGGTTTATGTTTTTTTGGTATTTTTTTTTAGATTAGGTCCACCTCCACAATTTTCTTTTAAATGACGACTTTTAAAGGTTTCCGACTATGCTGAATACAGAAATCGCATTGAAATTTTGCAGAAATAAGTAGTTATCGAGATATAGATAGTTGTTTTATGCATTGTATTCTTTGGCGGCCATCTTTGTTACGCGCGTAGATTTGTTTATGACGCGCGCAAGCGTGTAAAAAGACGGCTGCCAGAGATTACAATGCATTATACAATTTTTTAATATCTCGATAACTACTTATTTCTGCAAAATTTCAATGCGATTTCCGTATTCAGCATAGTCGAAACCTTACTAAAGTCGTCATTTAAAAGAAAATTGTGGAGGTGGACCTAATCTAAAAATTTACCGGTTTTTTTTTTCATTCAATTGTAAGGTTAAAGTACAGAATAGGTACAAAACACCCTCTTCTCCCACTGTTAAGAATGGCTTTTTAAATAAAAACGTTATTATTTCAGCACGGATCAAGAAGTGCACGAGTACCCAATTTCTTTAAAAGCATTCATATTTTCTTATATAAAAACAACTTCTGTAAAAAAAAAAAAAGTGCACTTTCAATCTTTGTTAAAAAAGGTTTTCTTGAAAAAAAAATACGGTAAAAAAGCAAAGAACAAAAAAAAAATACGGTAAAAAAGCAAAGAACAAAACGTTAATCGGTATTCATGCAGAGAGTGATCCGTGCTGAAATAATAACGTTATTATTTAAAAAGCCATTCTTAACATGGGGAGGGGAGCGTGTTTGTACCTAATCTGTACTTTAACCTTACAATTGAATAAAAAACATATCATAAAACTTTGATTAAACGTGGAAATGCGATTTAAAAAATAGCGCAGATCACTCTCTGCATTAGCACCGAAAGTACAGAATAGTTAGAAAACATCCTCCCTCCCCATGTTAAGAATGGCTTTCTAAATAATGTTAATGATGCAGTACTGTTCTTTGTCTGCTTACGTTTAACTTTTGTTTATTAAATTGTTGGGTGAAAGTCCAGAATAGTTACAAAACACCCCTATCCCCATGTTAAGAATGGCTTTCTAAATAATAACGTCATTATTTCAGCGGGGTAGCTTCTCTGCATAAGTACCATGTTTTGTTTTTAAATTGTTAGGTGAAAGGACAGAATAGTTACAAAATACCATCCCCATGTTAAGAATGTCTTTCTAAATAACATTATTTCAGCACGGTATTTTCTTTGCATACGTACTATCTATTTTGTTTATTAAATTGTTAGGTAGAAAGTATAGAATAGATGCAAAACTCCCTCCCCATGTTAAGAATAGCTTTCTAAATAACGATATTATTTCATCACGGTACCTTCTCTGCATAAGTACTATCTTTTGTTTATTAAATTGTTAGGTGAAAATGTAAAATAGTTACAGAACACTCTCCCTTTCCCATGTTAAGAATGGGTTTCTTCATAGCGTTATTTCAGCACGGTACCTTCTCTGCATAAGTACCATCTTTTGTTTATTAAATTGTTAGGTGAAAGTATAGAATAGTAACAACACGTCCTCCCCATGTTAAGAATGGCTTTCTAAATAACGTTATTATTCTATTATTATATTATTATGGTACTTTCTCTGCATAAGTACCATTTTTTGTTTATTAAATTGTTAGGTGAACGTACAGTACTCATGCAGAGAGTGATCCGTGTTGAAATAATAACGTTATTATTTAAAAAGCCATTCTTAACATGGGGAGGGGGTTTTGTACCTAATCTGTATTTTAACCTTACAATTGAATAAACCTTACAATTGAATAAAAAAACATATAATAAAACTTTAATTAAACCTGGAAATACGATTTAAAAAATGGCGCGGACCACTCTTTGCATTAGCACCAAATATTATTTAAGCAAGTTACCAATCCGTAAAAAAAAACTGTACTTTTACCAACCAATCTTATATCGAAAAACAAACAAAAAACAATAAAAAAAACTCAAAAAGCAAGCGACAAACTTTTTTTTTGCCTTATAAAGAAAAAATGTTTTAATTAAAAAATTTGGAAGATAAACAAATGAATTATGTTTTTTTTGTTGTTTTTTTTTACTCATCGAATAAACAGAAAATGAAATTTACTTGGTTTCGTCAATTCGTGGCTGTGAAATGAATCGAACCGGAAGTTCAGTTTTATCAACAAAACAGGTTCGCACTAACGGTTACGAAAATATATTTATTTTATTTAATATTTTAATAATTCGCGAGGTTAATTTATTTTAATAACATAAAAACATCCCTCGACTCTAAAGATGGGCTGTCTTAAAATTTCAAATAAATTGGTAACGTAGAAATATGGTTTTATTCACTTATAACGAACCAAAAATTACATTTATATATATATACATATATATATATGTATATATATGTGTGTGTGTGTGTGTGTGTGTGTGTGTGTCTGTGTGTGTGTGTGCATTAGTGTTGGGTCGATTAATCGGAATCGGAATCGGGAATCGAAAAAAATCGGAAATTTTTTGAGATATCGGAATCGGTATCGGAATCGGTATCGGAGTCGGTATCGGAATTGATATCGGAATCGGAAAATAGTGTGCCTATTTTCCGAAGCCAACAACGATTCTTTTAAGAGGCGTTTTTTTATTTGATTTTCTTTAAAGAAAAATCTTCTAACGCTGATAGTAATATTAAAATAGTGAATATCTATTGATTTGAACTTATCAATAAAACTAAAACCAATATATCATCCCTCACAAGTGTATTCTTACGTTTAAGAAAATACCTGCACATTTAACGTGTGTTTTTTTACGGTAATCGTGAAAAATAACAACTTTATAGTTGAATAGGTAGAGATTTAAAAAGAATCAGAATCGGTAATTTTATCAGAATCGGGAATTTAATACTTAATCGGTTATTGTATCAGGATCAGTAAAAATACTGGAATCGTCCCATTCCTAATTAGCAGCAAGTTATCATTCAAGCACATCTGATTAAACATGACAGAGTTATTCTTTTTTCCGATTTTCCGGATATCTTTTCCATTCGCCCCTAACCATCCTGTACCCAGCTTTATAACAAACAAACAAACAAACAAACAAACAAAACAATATAAATACAGCAAGCCTCAAAGAGAAAGAAAAAGAAAAAGATAACAACAATCGCTCTTGATTATCACTTTTAATAGTTTAAGCTAGTATATATATATATATATATACATGTATATATATATAATTATAATTAAATAATAATTATTCATATATACCCACAGACACTTATGTTGTATGCTGACAAAATTATGAGTGCAGGGTAATAATTCTTGCCGGTTATGAAATTCGAACCAAGCCACGAGACCACATTTTGTTCCGTGTTCCAAAGCGGGCAATTTTTGGAAAGAAGTTTTGTTCATAGAACCTGCGTTTAGATTTAGGCACAGACAGAGTGAGGAAAACATGTATAGTGGTTGTAGCTAGTCGATTGTTTTTGGTAAATGTTGGGCAAGGGGAGCCATAGATTGGAGTTCAGTCGAACACTTGCCTTGAAAATAAGGATAGAGCTCAGTCAGGCTCGCGACGTCTTTTCTCTGGGAAAGAGTTTTTGAAGAAAGGGAAAAGGGTATCGTCTACTAGGTTTTGAAGCCGGTTTGTAACTCTATCCAGGCAGGATATGGTGGACCGAACAGCTCCTACTCAGATGTGGAAACAGTATTGCATTTTACGACTTTATACAGAGAGAGGATTATATCGGCAGTGCGATACCTACTAGAGCCGTAGGGTGATTCAACTATCTTTCCAGCAATATTGGCAACATATTTGATGTACTTATTCCAGTTGAGCTCAGGAGATCAGGTCAGTTTTAGATACTTGTCGCCATTCATTTTAAATTGGGGGGGGGTACAACTGTGACTAAGATACATATAGTTTTCATTGGTAACCCAGGAATGTCTTCATAGCTGGGAACAGAGATATCAATATCTGTCTTTTTATTTTTTTAGTTCCCATCTCCAAAAAAAGAATGGATTATTATCACTTAATCAACAATCGATCAAAAACTAAAATTTTATTTGCAACTATCGTTATTGTCTTTGAAGTTTGAATGATCCAAAGATTACAGCTAACCATTTCAAATGTTACAATGCATTTTATTTGTACTTGTTTATTGTGGTTGATTTTCTAAATTTTGAAACCCTTTCTTAAACTAACATCTCTTTCGTTATCTCCCGTTATCCTCTCGCATTGGTCTCGCCCGTCTCTGCGTTTTCATTCGTATTTCTTTTCCAGGATCTTATTGAAACGCCTGATAGTGGGTTCTTTAATATGGCAGAGGCGTGTTCGAAATAAATATTTCGGTTTCAAGCACAATCACACTATGATACTTTACTTCTTTTATTTTAAACTTTAATTCAAGCCATTATCACAACCCAAGCAGTAAGGCAAGCAAAAAAAAAAAACAACAACAGTATGTTCTTCGATATGACAGGGGTGCGTTCGAAATTAATGTTTATGTTTGTCGCAAAATTAGACCATGATACAATACTTTTGCATTTAAAATTTTAATTCAACCATAATTTATAAATATAATACTTTTATAAAATCAACATTAGGTTCTCTACAGTGCAATTTATTTTGGACTAAGTCACTGTGGAGAAGAATCTAAAGCATCTTCCAGGTGTCCCGTGATGGATTCTTAAGGAGGCAATAAAAATATAGGCCTGTGAAACATACGTTGATTATCATTCGATACTGTGAACGTCGGGTCACTCAGTGCATCCCTCTGCCTGTTCTACAATTACTTTAACAGTGAATGGTCCGACGAACTGCAAACACTTGTACCCCCTAGACGTAAATGCCCCCGACAAACTCGACAAGCAACTAAATCCCACCCCTTCACAGTAGAGATCCCTAGATATAAGAGAGCCTTCTACTCCAGTAGTTTCTTCCCCAGAACGTCTAGACTTTGGAATTCCCTTTCGGGTCCCTGCTTCCCATACTGTACTGACATGCAGAAGTTCAAATGTAACGTGAACCGACAACTCGAGGCTCAACTCCCCACATAGCACCCCTGTAGCTTATATCCCTGATAGTAGCCCCCTACATCAAAGTGGAAATGTGCCTTGTTTGGAGTGAAAATGTAATTTAAAAAAAATGTATTAAACATATAGTTCAAACATATATTTGTGACCAGAATAAAAGACTAAGTTAAAAAGTATTGTTTAGAAATTGATTATGTATGACAATTATACCAGACAAGAAACGTATTTTATTGGTGACCCCTAATGTACTAATGTATAACATAAGACCCAGAAATGAAATATTTATAATGCGTACACAGCTTTATTTTCTTATATAACCACAATACGCTTTGAAGGGATATTACTATTTCTTCATAGGTGGGAACAGAAATATTAATACCTGTCACCTTACTTTTGAAGAAAAGCAAAAAGAGTATCATAACGTAATCAACAATGGATTTAAAACTAGAATTTAATGGTATTATCTTTGTTGCTGAAATAACCCAAATATTACAGATAACTAATTCAAACATTAAAAAGCATTTTATTTCGTTTTATTTATTGTGGTTATTATTCTTTACTCTTGGAAATCTTTTGGTTGTTCTCTTTAACTAATATTCTTTTTCGTTCTCTCTCGTTGTTCACTCGCGTTTGTTTTGCCCGTCTCTTCGTTTTCTTTGGTATTTCTTTTACCACTCTCCGCCGTTTGCTTCCCCGGGCACCTGCGCTAATAAACCAAAGCTGAACGCGCTCCAAAATACATTGTTTGATGTCTTGCCAGGAGAAAAACGCATGTGTGTTTACTTGTTCGTTTACAAAAGCAAAGGCGACTTTTATTATTCTATAAAAGCGAGTGTATGCAAATATTGGTAGGTTCTTTTTATTCGTACGTTAAAAAAAAGAGATTTGCTAATTTAGCAAAGTAACCGTTAAAAAAAAAAACCCGGGTCGCAGTACAAAATCCCTTTTTCTTTTCAAATCAATGTTTAACTTTTATATGCATACTAGCAGGGCTGCCCGGCGTTGCCTGGGTGTTTGTATGTGTGTGTGTCGAAAAAAAAGTGGTAGTAAGGACGGTAGGCTGGAACCCGAACAGTGAAGGAGGAAAGGAACGTGAAAAAAGTTAGTAAACTAGCAGGCTCGAACCCGTGACGCGATGCGAAGGGGGGGGGGAAGACAGTTAAATTAAACTTGAGATTTTACCGGTACGCTAAGACGGGGTAAAAGTGAAAATCGATCAAATTTACCGATTAAAAAGTTGACATGCTGAAAGTGAAAGTTAAGTTACTGGGTTCACGCTGTTAGCCAGTTAAGCTTACAGCTTTCCGCCCGCTGTATTTCTATCCCCACGATGTTGGGCAAATCCAGCTACCGACTAAAAGGTAGTGTCCAAATGAGTAGCAATTGTCTGATATGAGGGTTTTCCCTACAGTGAAGCTAATTGCCTCTAGACATCCGGGTCACGAAAGCCAAGACGGCTCTCTTCACACCGGTATTAGTACTGCTTTTATACGAAAAAGCCGAACATACACGCGAGAGGGCGGAATAGTGTGAATTTTATAAAAGTCGATCAAAATAAATCTACAGACGACGTCCGTTCGCAAATCGTAGATATTAAAATCTAGAGAGTATTGAAAAAGTTCTAAGTAATAGGACCCACCCCCGAAAAAAGTCTTATCGTGATGATGGTGATGACTCAGACCACTGTGGAATTATGGTAGTAATCGTTTTATTTTTATAACTAGCGGGGGTACCCGGCGTTGCCCGAGTGTTTGTTTCCGGGACGGGGGGGGGAGTTTTAAAAAATGTTATGGTAGGTAAGTAGGAAGGATCAAACCCGGAGTTATGAGTAAAAGTAGGAAAATAAAGTGTGAAAAAAAAAAAACATCTGCAACGTTAACAGTTCGGCCACCAAGAAAAGTCCATTCCAGTTGTTTAGGAAAAAAAAAAACCCACTACGGTAGGTCGGCGCGAACGTGAAAATATAATGTGAATTGTCCAGCACGCTAACCACTACGCCACAGAGCACTGCAGCTTAGTTTAGTGATTTTAAATAACTTCACATGAAAGAACTACGAAGCCAAACCGGTGTTCTCTTCTCAACTGTTCCTTGTGAACGATCCCCAAACGGTGTTAAGTGGTAACAGGGGGGAGGAATTTATTAGAGAGAAAATATTTTACCACTTCCATTGATCTTAACCGATTTTGGCCGTGACTTCTCAGCAAAAAAATTTAGAAATCTAAGATTACCGAGGAATTTGAGAAATAATAAGCCTATAACACACCTCAGATATTGTTCTGCCGTTTGTGCATATTATATTTGCATGAAATATCTTGATTTTTAATCCTATTAAGGTCAAAATCCGACGAGAAAAAATGAGTTCATTTTATTTATATAGAAGAGATGAATATCAATGACCTACAAAACATTGTGAACAAGGTCAAAGTTGAAACAGGGAGCACTGAGTCGCTATGTCAATATTTTAATAAAAAAGAAATACGGACGTGCCGATCCGGGACACATCAGTTACCTACAAACGTTTTTATCGACCAAAAAATAACTTACGGCTTCACCTTTTTAGAAAGCTCTATAAACAACAAAGGCAGTATGAAATACAAGTTGCAGTGCAAGATAGGTAAGGCCTCAGAAACACTTAATCCCCTTTACAGAGAAAAAACAAAAACAAATCTTCGTCAGATCTAAACTAAGATTTTCCGCACTAATATATAGACGTGAAACTTGGCATCTAAAAATAAGAATTACATGCGTTAAATTTTAATTGCTTTAGAAATCCTCGGGGAATTAAACAGAGTGCTAGAATATCAACCAAGAAATCAGAGACCACACCAATCAAAACTGGTGCCATTAAAAATCTGGAAATGATGTCTAAGCCGGCTCAGATATGTCGTGCTGACGACACTACAATATATGGTAGCACATCAAAGACCGTAAACGCCCAAGTTCACTCTGATTCTATCTCCTCTGATTTTGAGATTGTAGTACAATGGGTAAAAAGTGGCTGGTTACTTTTAATGCATCTAAAACCAAACTTCTCTCTCTACACCATCTACGCTCTGATTCTAATTTGGCATCGGTTGAAATGAATGACTTTCGACTTGGGGAGGCTCCATGTTTTGATAAGCTTCTGGGCTTGACCTTTACTCCTGCCCTTAAATGGAACACGTATATCAAATCCATTGCCAAGGTCGCTGGAAAAATGGTGGTGATCCTTTTACCGCTCCAGTAGATATCTCACTCCTGATGTAATTCTCTACCTATACAAAAGTCAGGTACGTTCAATGATGGAGTACTGTTGCCAAATCTGGGCAGGAGCTGCGAGAAGCAGCTTATCCTGCCTTGATTCAGTTCAAAATAGACTTCGTAGCCTAGTAGGGGATGCCCATTTCTCTTCCCTGCATCCTCTTTCCCACAGAAGAGACGTTGCGAGCCTCTCTCTGCTTTATCGTTATTTCCATGGCAAGTGCTCGCCTGTGCTTTAATCCATGGCCCTACCTCGCCAAACATTCACGAAAAACACTCGTCTAGCCAAAACCACTATCTATAATTTCCCACACTCTTTATCTGTGCCTAATCTTAAATGTAGATTCCATGAACAAAGCTTCTTTCTTATAACTTCACACCTGTGGAACTCTCTTCTGATTGCATGCTTTTTTGCTGATTACAATCTGATTGTCTTCAAGTCCAACGTAAACAAGTTCTTGATAAGCCGTCCCCCTACGTAATCAAATTTACAAAATTCCCACTACTTTTGTTTACCACGCTATAATCACATTGATTAATGTATACCCATTAGGGTGGGTCGATTTTGGCATTATGACTAGGTATATGCAGAGAAAGATGTTAAATAACATTGAGAATAACAACACAAAATATTTTTTCTAAAACAATACGTTTTTTTTTTTTTTTGTAATATCTATTTTACTTTTAGAAAGCTAATTGAGTGTCGATATAAAAAGACACCCTGCAAAATATTTCATTTAAAATGAAGTAAATAACTAATAAACCAGGGCTTTATTTTATCCGGTAAATATTTACGTCTACACCGCTAAGTAATCGGTTTCATTTTCGTGTTCACACGTGTGTTTACCTTGTTAATCGGAGCTTAATTCAAATTTAGAAATTATTACATTTTGCATTTTATATCTCATCAAACCATAATTATTAAGAAAAAGAAAGGTTTATTTTAAACCTTTGTGTTATTTAATTTAATAATTCTTTATTTAAAAAAAAACAAACAAACATTTTTCTTCGCAAGGCTATTTCGGTGTGATTTGACTTGTGTTTTCATACTGTTCGGTAAGTAAAACCATTATTATTTATTTTTTGATATTTACCAATTTTTCCAAATTTTATTTTTAATTCATGATTTCCATTGTTTAATTTCTTACAATATCATAAAATATTATTTTGCAGATATTTTTCTAACCATGAGTCGGAAACGAACTATTTCTACACGCAGTCGCAGTACTGATTCTACAAAATTTGCGGGCCCACCTTCTCCATTAGATACAACAGAACCCCCTACTTTCCGTCAGGTTATTAAATATGGTTATTACATGGAGAATTCTCACCCAAAGTTAAATAAATTTGCCCTTTCAAAATTAATGGCAAATGATGTTAAAGATATTTGGAAGGCAGAAAATCCCAGTTTGCCACTATTAACTGACAAATGGATTCTGCATAAATTGCAGGACACCTGCTTTAAAAAAGCTAAGCAAATAAATAGAAACGTTTTATCCGCATATGCCAAAAGTCTTCTGGTCAATAAACTTGACAAATTATTTGACATTTCATCTTGTTCGTGTGACCTGCCAATTGCAAGTTGTCATGACAAAAATATTAAATGCAAAAAAGAAAATTGTCGGTCAAAGCATATAGTCTGTACCTGTCATAAAAAAGGTAAGTTTATTCTATTTTTTTTTAATTTCTCTTGTTTGTTTGAAAAAAAATATTTTTAATGAAAATCATAGACATCTTAAATTAAATGAATTTCTATACTTGTATTTTATGTAAACCAATGAGAAAAGAAATTACAATTTTTTTACGTGAAATAGAATTTATTTCTAAGATCAGCGTAGATTAGAATAAAAATTTGTCAAATTTTCTAATTCAGGTTCCTGTGGAGGACAGAGAGTATTTGAAGAACCAAAGAAATAAAATAGGACGCAAAGGCAATTTTCAACTCGGACCTGTTGATAAAGCTGCAGTAGCAAAATCTAAAATGTTAACTGTGTTAGGAGAAAAGTTGATTCATCCCCCCCCGCCTATTGCTTCAACATCTCATGACCAGAATATCATTCTGACATCAGAAAATAGTGATGGAACAGATGAAAGTTTTGAACCAGAGGAAGAGTGTAAGAGTATTTACAGCCTGATAAAAATTCCTCGTTATGCCATTGAACTCATCAGAGGTGATGTCTCATCAAACCTAGGTGCAAGTCTTGCAAATGCTTTTCTTTTGGATCTACAGGTTGCGCGCCTTCTAAAATCAAATATTGATTTAAAAAATTTTTGTCTTGATAAATCCAAAATTGACAGAGAAAAAGAAAGATAAAAAAAAAATAATGCCTATCAAAAACATAATCAAAAAATTATAAATCCTGTCTGCATTGGTGATGATGGGAAGCACGACAAAAACATTTATTTTACATGGAAACTATCGATGAAAAAGGAAACAAAAATCGAAGAAAGGCTAAAGGACAAGAGCATCACTTGACATTTACGAAGGAGATGGGTTGTGGAAGTAAGGCGGAGTATCTTACACATAGAGTGATCCCTACTGTTGGAGTAACTGGTGCTGTTCTGGCAGATGAAGTTCACAAAGTTCTAGAACAGTATGAGAGTGTCAATACTTTAAAGGCTGTCCTTTTAGACAACACAAGCACCAATACTGGATGCAAATCAGGACTAGTTTCCTCACTAGAAAACAAGCTGTATAGAAAAATACACACCATTGACTGTTCTCTACACCAGAATGAGCTTCCTTTTAGGGCATTATTTAAATCCCTTGATGGAAGTGCACGAAGCCCAACATCATTTACGGGTCAACTCGGAAAATTATGTGCCAACAATTACCTTCATTTACCCCAAGTTGACTTTTTACCAGTGAGTAGTTCTCTAGAGGGCAGGTATTCTGAACTAACAGATAATGATCTCACTGGTGACCAAAGACTACTTTTAGAGTATGCTGTTGGTATTTCAAGGGGTAAAGTACACCTTAGTATGCTGCATGGAGGATCGAACCTTTAAATCAGGCAAGATGGCTTACTCTGGCAATCCGATTAATGTGTATGTGGACCCGTAAAATTTATCCATCTGAATTGACCAGAAAAAAGCACCAGCTGATTAGTTTTATTGTAGAAGTTTATGCAGTTAGCTGGTTTGAAATTAAACTGGATAATAAATTTCATAACCAGCAAATGTATATTTTTAAAATAGTTGGGCAAATAAAAAAGCAGCCTCCAGAAATTCAGGAAATTGCTTTAAGCAATCTTCAGTTTAATGCTTTTGCCCTTTTGACAGAGAAAAGTCTGTTCTCTATGTTAAAATCAGATGAAATGGAAGTGAGGGAAGAAGCTATAAGAAGAATTTTAACCATTAGGTAAGTAAACAGTCATATAAAACTGATCAAATTGTTTATTTCGATTTATACATTCATTTTCAATTATTAAATTTAAAAAAAAATTGATTGAAATAAAAGTTGCGTTCATTTGTTCAAGTCAAAATTATTTGACTTCTTTTTTTTTCAGGAGTGAGGAACCAGTGAAAAAGCGTTAAAAAAATATCAACAATAAATTTGGACGCTTTACATTGGTCAAATTTGATAGACCTTTTTCAAAGTGGAGTTTCAGAGCCAGCACTAACTGAGGAATTATCAGATGATGACCTTCAGGAATTATTGATGAGCGGCAGAAAGCCAGAGTTACCTGATTTGCCTGCACATTCACAAAGTGTGGAAAGGGCTGTAAAATTGACATCAGAAGCCTGCCAATCAGTCTATGGACTTGAAGCAAGACATAGACATATCATTGCTAAGATGTTATGCCATGAAATGAGGCCATTTTTTGCTTCAAAAGGATCCTATAGGGAGAATTTTGATATTATGGTAAAAAAATATCTTTTTACTTGCCAATTGTTTTGTGTTTTTATACAAGCATAGATAACTGCCTAGAGATAGGTAAATAATTTGTTTTAGGTTTTAAGACTTTTTTCAGACAGAATTAAAACTTCTTTTTTTCATTGATAGTAAAAAGAATTGAATTTTGCAGTTATAAAACAAAGTAAAATGAAGCATTTATAGAATTTTGTAATTGCCGTCACCTCAATGGGGGGCAATTATAACTTTGTTTAATATTTAGCAAATCTCATTATATAGTTTATTTAAATATATAAAACTTCTTATGATTGAAACTGCAAAATACTAAATAATTTCATACAAATCTTTCACAGATAAGGATTTTTCCGTGTCTCAAAGTAGACGATCTTTAAAATCAAATTAGCATCCGATGCCTGATGTTAGAAACCTAGTTTTTTATATTTGTACTCCCCATATGTTTGTGCAACTTTCTCTGCTTCAACCTTTTACATTTTCCAAAAAAAGTTGAAAATCAACCTACCCTAATACCCATTAAACCTTCTCCTCGAGTGGCATCCCGGCCTTGATAAGTGGTTATTCCTGTGTAAAAAGTGCTATAATGATCGAAAAATGTGAAGATGACGACCAAAACTGAATTGGAAAGAAACAATCGAGAGAAATTTGAATGTAGTGAAAAAAAAAAAAGATGAGAAACACTGTAGTGCTGGCTTCAGATTTAAAACGATGGTATTCTTTGAATCCCTAATGCTTCGCAGAATCCGTATGTACCTAAGTTCAAAATCTAATGTTGAGCAAAAAGTTGAAAATCAACCTACCCTAATACCCATTAAACCTTATCCTCGAGTGGCATCCCGGCCTTGATAAGTGGTTATTCCTGTGTAAAAAGTGCTATAATGATCGAAAAAGGTGAAGATGACGACCAAAACTGAATTGGAAAGAACCAATCGAGAGAAATTTGTAATGTAGTGAAAAAAAAAAGATGAGAAACACTGTAGTCCTGGCTTCAGATTTAACACGATGGTATTCTGTGAATCCCTAATGTTGAGCAAAGACTCGAAAATACTTGTATATTCAACAGAGTTTTTGCTATAAAATGTAACCACAGAGTTTGCACAACGTTTAAATAAAAGGTAAATATATTAACTAAATCATACAGAACTGTCCTGGATATGACCTAAAACTATATCCGATGGTGAGGGCCCTTGCTTGCAGGCCTTAGGGAGTGTAGAGCCACCCTTTAATTGCCATTGCTCCCAGGTCCACTCTGACCCGGAGTGGTAGCACCTGTTAGTGTCCCAACTGTGGGTTAAATAGAATACGACTTAAAAAAACAAATATACTACATTAAAAAATCGTTCTTCAAAATCACCAGATTCGGCATTAAATAACCTGAAAAGGGTTGATATGTCGTAAAACAAAACAACCAACCAAAATAAATCATACAGAAATATTAAAAACAGATATTTTCCTCTTCCAATTTACAATCATTCAATCTTTTTAATCATTGTACTCGAGTAGATTTTGGCGTTAATAACTGGTAACCTATTGCAAAAAAAAATATCGCTTGAATTTCTAATTTACTGTTGCAATTAAAACGAAACTTTTCTCTCTTTTCTTTGATAACTATTCAGAAAAGATCAACTCGTGTTCATTGAATAAGCCTTTTAATTCTTGTCGTAATATGGGCATACTCTCAAGCGTTCACGGTATCGGCCGTGATTATCTCACTTGTTGCTTCAGTTCAAAAGTTTTGTCGACATTGTCAGTGCTGTCATGAATGTTTCTTCTGTCCGAAACAAAACAAAAAACTGCAATCCCAGTTTAGAAAAATAATTTGTTGTTAATTTGTTGGATATATTTTTTAGTCCATTTTCACCCCACACAAGGCACAGTGCCACTTTGATGTAGGGGCCTACTATCGGGGACATAAGTTGCAGAGATAGTATGTAAGGAGTTGAGCAGTAATATGTTTGTTCACATTACACTTGAACTTTTGCATGTCGGTACAGCTAGGAAAGCAGGAACTCGGAAAGGAATTCCAAAGTCTAACGGTTTTGGAGAAGAAATTATTAGGGTAGAAGGCTTTCTTCCATCTAGGAATCTCTACTGTGTATGGGGTGGGATTTTGCTGCTTATTGAGTTTGAAATGTGCATTTACGTCGAAGGGGTACAAGGGATTGTAGTCTGTCGGAGCATTCATCATTAAAATACTTGTAGAACAAGCAGAGGGATGCAACACTACGTGGCACTCTTAGGGGTTATCCGATTAATCGGCTGATAACCGGTAATTGGCTTCTCTTTCTTTATGTATAAGGTCTTTTATTGCAGACATCGATGATCATGACTCTCCACTCGCCTCATTCGGTCTTTTTTATGATATGTATAGTCGTGCTTCCAGCGACTCTGTTGAGTAATGAGACTGTCAGTGGACATTGTTCGTTGTCTTTCCCTGCTCTTTTTGTCGGCGATTTTTCCTAACATGCAGCTTTTTTTCAAGTGTGTATTAAAGGGCCGGATAACTGCCTGGAGTTGACGGTATTGCGTAGTGATCTGCTCTACTCTTCATTGCGCACGAGGTCTTCGTTTGTCCTTCTTTTCTGTCGTAGAATTCCTCTTAAAAACTACATATTCCAATTATAGTACTCAAAATTCTTCAACCTGAACTAGCGCACATACTTACAAAACTGTCTAAACATTGTCTTAAGGAGAATAGCTTCCCATCACCCCGGAAAATTTCATCAGTATGCTCTGTATTTAAGAATTCAGGTGATCGCTCATCCCCCTCTCAGTACAGGCAAATAAGTCAGGACTACTGTGCATCATGAGTAAGTTGCTGGAATCTGTGTTAAATACATAAGTAATCAACCATCTCAACAAAAATAACCTTCTTTGTGACACTAATATGGTTTCCGTTCTGCTAGATCTACAGCAGATGTGCTTACAGTTATATCTCATGGGATTAGCAAATCTCTCGACGGAGGGAACCTTTCTAGAGCAATTGCTCTTGACATATCTAAGGCCTTTGATAGGGTATGGCATAAAGGTTTACTTCACAAGATCTCTAGCTATGGTATAGCTGGAAATGTCTTCTCAATTATCAAATCATTTCTTTCTGATAGGTTCATAAGAGTAGTAGTTGAGGGGCAAAAATCAGAAGCTCACAGTATTAATGCCGGTGTCCCTCAGGTGTCCATCCTGGGCCCAACTCTTTTCCTGATCTACATTAATGATCTTCCAAATCACATCCTTACATTATTTGTAGGCATTTATGCAAAGATACTACCATTTATGGAAGCACATCTAAGACAGAAAACGATCAAGTTCTCTCTGATTCTCTCTCCTCTGATCTTGAGCACGTAGTACAATGGGGAAAGGAGTGGCTGATTACTTTTAATGCATCTAAAACCAAGCTTCTCTCTTTACATCATCAACATTCTGATCACCATCTGGCATCAATTAAAATGAATGGCTCTCGTCTCCAAGAGGCCTCAAGTTTTGACAAGTTTCTGGGCTTGACCATTACTCCTGATCTTAAATGGAACACGTACATCAAATCTGTTGCCAAGGCCGCTGGAAAGATAGTTGGATCTTTCTATCGATCCGGTAGATATCTCACTGCTGATGCAATTCTATATATATATAAGAGCCAGGTACGTCCAAGGATGGAATACAGTTGCCACATCTGGGCAGGAGCTGCTAGAAAGGACTTGTCCTGCCTTGATAGAGTTCAAAATAGACTTCGTAGCCTCGTAGGAGATGTACTTTTCTCTTCCCTGCAACCACTATTTCACAGAAGAGATGTTGCGAGTTTGTCTCTGATGCATCGTTATTTTCATAGAAAGTGTTCGACTGAGCTTCAGTCTATGGTCCCCCCTCGCCAAACTTTCACAAGAAACACTCGTCTAGTTGTAAACACTATCAATAATTCCCCCCCACTCTTTATCTGTGCCTAAACCTAAACGTAGATTCCATGAACAAAGCTTTTTTCTGGAATGTCTTCCGTTTTCCTGCTTTCCGGCTGACTACAATATGGTTGTGTTCAAGTCTGACGTAAATAAGTTCTTGATGAGCCGTTCCATATAAGTTATCAAATTTACCAAATTTTCATTACTAATGATTACTATATTGTCCAATTTCTACTGTACACTCTTTAACTCTTGTCCTTGAGTGGCCTCTTGGCCTTGATAATGTGGTGATGCCTATGTAAAAAAAAAACCATCTCTGCTGCTTCCAAATAACTTTCGTCCGCCTCTGTTATTGTCAAACATTCACAAACGTAAAGAAAAACTGACCATATGTACGTCTTCAAGATATTGATTTTTAGTTTTATATTTCTGTTTTGTAAGATGCACTCATCTTATGGAAATTGGATTCTGCAATCGCGATTATTTTCTTGATTTCTGCATCACTCTTACCATTTGCTAATTTATCAACATCACGGACATCACATTATTTGCTGAATAATTGTAAGTACTTTTCTCTTTCCTATTAAAGTAAAACAATTTTATTAATGACAAAAGACCCATCAAATAACTTTGACACACTAATACAGTAACTGCCATTATGACTTGTTTGTCCTATTTTTGATTCATTAGATCAAATTTCAAAATACAACGTAGAATTTTCAATTCTTAAATGAATATAATTAAACAAGTAAATAAGAAAAAAGAAATTACAAACAAACTACAAAGTACAAATTCAAATTCTTAAGAAAATGCTTTTAAGATGAAGTTCTGTTTCGACCGTAGCTGTGGTTGTTATCTCTGCTCTGCACCCGCTGCTGCTCTACGTCATCTTCTATTCTTGTTGCCTGCCTCCTCTGCGCTTATAATCCCACCAAAGTTGAAGAATCTTAATTTGCGATGTAGAAACATTAGAATTTCTTAATTCTCAGGGTACAGCATGGTCCTCGTAGATTCATAGACATTACTGCTTGTTCTAAAGAGTTTCCCACTTTCCACGGACGAAGGTAGTGTGCCGTAGCACAAAGAACTGTATCCAAAACAAAAACCACAATCACAGTTTATAAACAGATAATAATGTTACTTCTTTTTTAGATTACACCTGGTCTTCGCTTCCCCAAAATTGATTAGTAGTCTTGCAGAATGAAATGTTTTGCTTAATCAGACCAAAACATACAATCCGCCTTGATACATTCCTTTCAGCCAAAAGCCCCAATGGACCCAACCAAACTGAAGACTTACAAGCGTAAAATTTCCATATAACCTTCTTAAAAACCAATTTCAACTTTCCCACAGAATAAACATTGCGAACCCGTCCCTAAAAAGAAATAACCTTCACCCCATATGTGCTACCTGACATTGTATTTTGTGGCGAATAACAGCCTCTGCAGGTGTCAGGTGCGTGGCAAAGTGAAGAGATGGGCACAGAGAGCTGGAAATATATTTACCCAGAGTCAGACCATCCAGTAGATGTTCTCTTTATTTCAAAGAGTGGATACCTCATTTAATAGGAGATGTCCCGCTGGGGTAAGTAAATCCTAGAACGATTGGTCGATGAGGCAGTCATATACATCCCTCCTTAATTTTCGATGTATTAAAATTAACCAGCCACCTTTTCCCCATTGCGCCAGGTTCTCAAGATAAGAAGAGAGAGAATCAGAAAGATCTTGGTTATTCCTTGTCTTTGAAGTGTTGCCATAAACTGTGGTGTTCTCTGCATAAATGTCTACGAATGACATAAGAATGTGATTTGGGAGTACACTGATGAAGATTAGGAAGAGTGCTGTGCCAAGAACGGAACTTCAAATACTTAAAAGGTTTAAATATTTATTTGAATTCGACACCAGAACAGCGGGAAATTCATTATACCTGTTAACATAAAAACGAATAATTTAATCTCTCAGATGCTCAAAATGTACTCCTTCAACATTGCAACATTCTTCAAATCTCTCCAGGTCACTCTGACACACATTGTGACACAAATTCCGATCTTCATCAATTTCTGTGAATGCGACACGAATGTAATCTTTTAAATCATTGATTGTTTTGGGTTTCTTCTCATAAACCTTGTTCTTAACAACACCCCCCAAAAAAGAAGTCCATTGGGGTTAGGTCAGGTGAGCGTGGTGGCCGTGGAAAAACTTGGTTAAGGTAGTCTCTTACTCTAGACGCATAATGTGGTGGTGCTCCATCCTGCTGAAAGAAATGTTCATCAAAGTCAGGTTTAGTTCTGAGTTGTTGTACTACTACATCACGAAGCATGTCGAGGTAGTTCTCCCGATTTACAGGTCCATTAAAACAAATGGGCCCAAGCTGTTTATGTAAATTAGATCTATACTCTGTAGGGTATTTTATATTGCTTGTACATTTTAATTAGCAAGTAACTTCAACCATATAAAAGGTAGTTTAATAACTGTAAACCTACTTTTGGGCCAGCATGTATATGGATGGTCACATTCAATGCTGCTTCCTTCAGTAATTACAAGAAACTTTCTCAATATCAGTAGCCAAAGGCACATTACTTGAAAGTACTCTTTTTAAAAACTCCTAAGCTTAACGTTCACGGGGAACATGAGTTAGAACAAATATATCGAGAGCATTGCTAAGGCCACTGCAGAGAAGGTGGGCTCACTCTACCATGCTAGAAAGCTACTTAAGATCTTTTTACTCCAATAGTTTCTTCCCCAGAACCGCTAGACTCTGGAATTCCATTCCAGGTCCCTGCTTCCCCAACAGTACTGACGTTCAGAAGTTCAAGTGTAACGTGAACCGACATCTTGCTGCCCAAATCCCTACATAGTACCCCAGCAGTTGTTGCCCCTGATAGTAGCCCCCTACACCAAAGTGGCAATTTGCCTTGTTTGGGGTGAAAATGTAATAAAAAAAATAAAAAAAATCTTACGCCTGAAAGTATCCTGTACCTCTATAAAACCATGATTCGCACATGTATGGAGTATTGTTGTCACATCTGAGCTGGTGCATCTGCTACTAGTCTCACCCCTGGACAGGGTTCAAACGAGAGTTGCCACCTGATGGGCCCTGAACTGTCATTTAAGCTTCAGCCTCTGTCCAAGCGCCGAAAAGTTGCATCCCTCTGCCTGTTCTACAAGTATTTTAATGGCGAATGTTTTGACCAACTACAAGCACTGGTACCTCTCCGACATAAATACCCCTGAAAAACCCGACAAGCAGCTAAATCCCACCCGTACACTGTAGAGGTCTTTTAGGTGTAAGAACGCCTTCTACTCCCATAGTTTTTCCCGAAAACTGCAAGACTTTGGAACTTCTTTCCAGGATTCTGCTTTTCCAACTGTACTGACATGCAGATGTTCAAGTGTAATGTGAACAAACATCTTGCTGCTGATCTCCCTTCATAATTCCCCTGCAACTTATGTTGTCGATAGTATAGTATTCTCAAAATTGTCTGAGTAATTTCGTAGATGGCGTAAAGGTAAATATTTTTTTTTTTACTTTGACCCCAATTTTGATCACTTAACATGCATTTTTTTGATTTGAAATCAAAATATAATTTTTACCAATGGTCAAGTTACTCAGATGTAAAATTCCACGTGTTTAGAGCCAAAATTAGTGGAGAAATTTAGTAGAATCTACAAAGGTCAACTCTTTAAACTTTGACCTTTGGAAGCAGAATTTTCGCCCACAAACTGATTAAAATGCTTGCCACATGTATGAATAGCAGTTATGTATAAATTTCAAATGTTTGGCACAAACTTGGCTGAGTAGTTTGTTAGACACCGGCAACGTAAGATCTTTTGAAGTTTGACCTCTTTGCAGCTCAAATTTTCGACTCAAACCGATTAAAAAAAACTTGCCCCATCTCTTATTACTCTTTATGTAAAATTTCAAACGTTTAGACAGGAAATTGGCTGAGTAATTTGGAAGAGATCGCAGAGGTCAAAAGTTTGCAAATTGGACCCTAATTCTGACCCCTTAACAATCATTGTTTTGGGTTCAAAGGAAATTAAATAATTTGATCTATGTCCAAGTAAGCTACATTTAAAACTTCAAGCATTTCGAACCAAAATTGGCGGAGGTATTTGGTAGAGTTTTCAAAGGTCAAATCGTTGTCAGACAAATTTCTGGTCGAAAACTGATTAAAAAGAATTCCCCAATCTTAGTACCCATTATGTCAAATCTCAAGACTGAAAATTGACAGAATTATTTGGTAGGGAAATACAGACACACACAGACACACACAGACACACACACATTTTCACTTATATATATATATATATATATATATATATATATGTATGTATATGTATATATATATATATATATATATATATATATATATATATATATAAGACATACGTACATAATATATACTTTCCCAGTATACAACCAAAGCAGTGTGATTAAATCCGCTTTGAGACTTACAAGAGGAAATAATTCCGAACAAAATTTACAAATGACTGTCTAGATAAGAGGCGAGACATTCAAGATAGAAAATACAATAAAGTTTGCATTTCATTTAAAATCAGTATTTGCTCGAACGAAATAACAGTTAATAAAAATACGATTTACGTTGAAGTCAAACAGATTGGAATTCAAGAATTAATTAAATCCTAGAAATTTGCGCTGCAGGGTTAAAAGCATGACGTTTTATAAGCGAACAATAATATATTTTCAAAATATATACCTGTTATGCTCCCCACCGTTATATAATACTAATACAATCACCTTTTGTTTACATCGGAATCACCATTTATCAAGGCTCAAAAGTCACTCGAATATAAGTCTAAAAGAGTGTACAGTAGTCAACGGGACAATATTATAGTAATCGTTACTAGTGTAAATTTGGTAAATTGGATTACTTAAGGGGAACGGCTTATCAAGAACTTGTTTACATTGGACTTGAAGACGACCATATTTTAGTCAGCTGGGAAGCAGACAAACAGAAGACAGTTCCACATGTGTGCAGTTCTATGAAAGAAACTTTGTTCGTGGAATCTACGTTTAGGTTAAAGCACAGATAAAGAGTGTTTTCGTCGGCCATGATTAAATTCGATGAAGTAAAAGTAGGTACAACTTAACCTGGAGTGTCGAGGTGAAAATCAGCCATATGTTCTTTTCAGTTTATTTGTAAAATATCTCACAATCGTAGATTCTGATGTTCACATTTTTAAATAAAACTACTTGTTCAATTTACGTGATTTTGAGAATATAATAGCTTCGTTATATAACGAGTACGTACATCATACAAAAATAAGTGTTAAAATAAATAAGCACCAATTTCTGCCATATATAATACATAGTTTTAAGATATTTTAAGACAGAAAAGAGATGCACGAAGCTAAATTGTATATATCGAAAATTTGAAATAAAAATTAATCCTACGTTTCGCGATAAAACTGGAAGAGTTTCATGAACTTCCAGGGAATACTGAAAACGGTTTCTTTCAAATATCAAATAAACAATATGAACGAAAGGAAATATAAATTTTAAGTTATGATTTTGGTTTTCTTTAATATTTCACTGTTTTTTTTTTCTCGATATGCACATGTATTGATTTGTACATTGGATATTTCGAGATGACTCGATAAATTCCCTGAGCAACGAATAATCTATTTTTGTTCAATAGGTGGAAGGGGGAAAAAGAGGTAAAAAAAATAATATTAAGAAAGAAAAATAAAGAAGAAATAAAAGTAATTAAAACAAATAGTAGAATCATTAAAAAAAAGAAAACAGGAAAAAGTAGGAAAAAGTAGGAAAAGAAATAGAGGAAGTGAAAAAAAAGTATTGGAAGAAGGAAGAGGCAAATAATTAAAAGAGAGGGTAGGAGGAAAAATTTAAAAAAAAGAGAAGGAAATAAATCAGTAGGAAAAGAGTTAGAAGAAAAAAAAATGAAAAGTATTAAAGGAAGAAAGAGAGAAAGAATCGACAAAAAGGCGGAGTTTAAAAAAGTAGAAGGAGAAAAATATTTGGAAGAAAAAAGAGGGAAAATAGAATCGAAAGAAGGCGGAGTTAAAATGGAAAGAGGAGGAAAAGGTTTGGAATAGAGGAGAAAAACAGTATCGACAGTAGGCGGAGTTTAAAAAGCAGAAGGAAAAGAAAAGAATAAGAAGAGGGAAGAGGAAAGGGTTTAGAAGAAGGAGGAGAAAAAGAATAAAGAATGGAAGAAGGAGGAAATAATTAGGAGAGGAAGGGGGGATAATTATATGAATGAGAAAGGAATTGAAGAAAAAGAAACAACACGTTAGTAAGAAAGCGGATATTAAAGAAATAAAAAGAAGACGAACAGAATTCAAAGAAGAGACAAGAAATAATTACAAAAGAATGTCAAACAATGAACAAAAAATACAGAAAAAAAATGGTAAAACCTTTTTCAACTCAAAAAGTTGAAAAGCTACGCAAAAGCGAGTGACACGGTTATTTTTTTTTTTTACAAAGGAATCACCACTTATCAAAACCAACAATTGTGCAGTTCTACGAAAGAAACATTGTTCATGGGATCTACGTTTAGGTTTAGGCACAGATAAAGAATGGGGGAAATTATTGATAGTGTTTTCAGCTAGACGAGTGTTTCTTGTAAAATTTTGGCGAGGGTCGGGGCATAGATTGGAGCTCAGACGAGCACTTTCTATGAAAATAACCATAAAGTAAAGACAGGCTCGAAAGATCTCTCCTATGATAAAGAGATCGCATGGAAAGAAAAAGGGCATCCCCTACTAGGTTCCAAAGTCTTTCTAGCAGCTCCTGCCCAGATGTGGCAACAGTTTCCATCCTTGGACGTACTAGGCTCTTATATAGATAGAGAATTGCATCAACAGTGAGATATCTACTGGGTCGATAGAAGGATCCCACCATTTTCCCTTGGCAATGGATTTGATGTTTGTGTTCCATTTCAGATCAGGAGTAAAGGTCAAGCCCAGAAGCTTGTCAAAATATGAAACCTCCCCAAGACGATATCCATTCATTTCAGTTGATGCCAGATGGGATCAAAGCGTTGATGATGTAAAAATAGAGGCTTGGTTTTAGATGCATTAAAAGTAACTAGCCACCTCTTTCCCCATTGTACTGCGTGATTAAGATCAAAGAAGAGAGAATCAGAAAGAACTTGGTCGTTTATGGTCTTTTATGCAATAGATGGTAGTGTCATCAGCATAAATGTCTATGAATGATGTAAGGATGTGATTTGGAAGATCATTAATGTAGATCAGGAAGAGAGTTGGGCCCAGCATGGACTCCTGAGGGATTCCAGCAAGAGAGAGATAGAGAGAGAAGGAGAGAGAGAGAGAGAGAGATCGCGCGCGAGCGACGGAACAGAACAAATGTATTTCGTGGTAAGGCTGTGTGAGCGTATGTGTCAGACGGCGGCGGCGGTATTTGTCACTCATGTGATGTCGGTCATCCTCTGTTTACCTCTCCTTTAGTTCCTATTTACAATACCTCCCCAAGGGACAGAGTAAGACACCAGGGTCACTTTTTTAACGTGGACAAAATGGAAGAAAAATTCAAAATCGTCTCACTCGTGAAGGATTTCTCTGACAGCGAACAAGAAATCGTAGTGTAGCATCTGAAGAACAGACACTGCACTTTGATCTTGGCCTGAAGGCTTCTTTGGTTATCCGTGTATTATAAAGACATCAACCGATATTCCTGAAATGCAACTATTTAAAAAATGTAATAGTTCTTTTGCGTTACGTAATTCTAATTTCTTGACCTGGAATATAAGCCTTTCTTTGTTTTCGGTGATAGTTACAATACAGGTCATTTTATAAGAAAAAAGAATACAGATCAACGTCTAACTGGAATGTCTACGTGTGTCACTCTGGCTCAATATTAAATATTCATAGTTCTTTAACATTTTTGGCCCCCTGAAAAAAGAAGAGTGGGCCTGTAAATTCAGCCATGTCCATTTGTCTGTTCGCCCGTTTGTCTGTCCGCACTTTTCTCAATAACTACGGGTTAGAATTTTTTTTTGAAATCTAGCACAAACATTAAATATGATATGATTAAAAAGTAACCGAACGGATATTCAGGGAAAACTCCGGTTGCCTCCCTAGGAGTGCAATTTGGGTTAAAATGGCTAAAATTTACACTTTTGTGCTTATTAAAAAAACTTGATGCCTTGAATTTTTATAAAACTTTCTGAAAAGTTGTAACTAACTGATTTCTATATAATTTTGTTTGTCTATACTTTGCGATAAGTCTTGGGTGTGCCCCAGGGGCTCTTTTAGGTCTAATAAAAACAATCCATTTTGGGGACTATTTTACCATATTTGTCCAAAGTTTTCTGTGTATATTTATTTAGCAGTTTTGCATGGTGCTGAACTCAAATGTAAATGTGTTAAGGCTTTTGGTATTGGGGGTGCTAAATAGGTGGAGGGAGGGCAAATGATGGATTACTCATTTCTTTTTTGCATGGTGCAGAACTCAAATTTACATATGTAAAAACCTTAAACTGCCACGTTTGCTTATTTTCACCAGGATTGGGCATTCTCTGGGGACATTTGGGGATAGGGTTAGGGTTAGGGTTAGGGAGGGCATATGCTGAACTTAGTTATTTTTTGTACTTTGTTCATTATGCACTCACGGGGGAGCATGCATACTCCACTTGTTTTAATTAAAATGCATTTCTTTTGGATTATGGATTGTATTTTCGAACATTTTATAATTCATGACAAGTTTTGAGATTACGTATTTTTGTTTACTAATCTGATGATGGGCAAATATTTTCTCCGTCTTAGCATATTGTATGAAATCTTATAATGTGACCGTTGATAAGTAATAACTAGGGCTATGACAACGGAATATTCGGGTTTGTATTACTATATACATAGATTCGAAAAAGTTGTCAAAAAACAAATATATAACAAATAAATGTTATCAAAGGCAAGATAAGTTACTTTTCTACCTAACTGGATATATTTTTTTATTTTTATTCAATGTAAGATGTTTATTCAGCTCGAAAAGCATACAGTGTTTACCGATGTATTGGAAAATTCAAAATGGCGCCCGACACTCTCTTTAACACGGTAAGTTCATGAAAAGATGTTATAAATAATAAACTAGACGAAATACTGTTGTAAATTCGCTCATTATATATTACCGTGACATAGGTTGACATATATTCGGTGTTTTTTTAATAGCATTTTGTCTAGTTTATTATTTATAACATCTTTTCCCAAACTTACCGTGTTAAAGAGAGTGTCGGGCGCCATTTTGAATTTTCCAATACATCGGTAAACACTGCATGTTTTTCGAGCTGAATAAACATGTTACATTGAATAAAAACAAAAAAAAATGTATCCAGTTTGATAGAAGAGTAACTTATCTTGCCTTTGATAACATTTATTTGTTATATATTTGTTTTTTGACAACTTTTTCGAATCTATGTGTACAGTAATACAAACCCGAATATTCTTTTCATTATTTTGACTCTCGAGTGTGTGTTTTGATATCTTATATGCTTTCATGTAGAGTGATGTGGTTCTCGGTTGATTAACTGTGTCTAACTCTGTCGGATATATACTCAAGAGTCAAAACAATGATTATTATGTTTTCATAGAACTAGTAATAACATTTTTTTTTATCAGGATCGCATTTTGTAAACAAGTTAGCCTAATCAGAAAACATTAAACCCATATATTTGAAAAAATCGAACGTAAAAAGAATTCATCATGGTTTCCACCTTTTTTTATGGGCAAAGAAAATGTTATAGAATATTTTGTGGCACAACGACGTAGCCCCTTTTAAGGGAGCTAACGGCTTCTACATTAATGAACCTTGTGCCTAACTCGTGCGGTGCAATTGTGTAAAACAGGTGTTTGTGATTTTGAAAATGTGCTGTGATGACTTAAGCCAGGTTGACATATGTTTATAATTCAGTACATAATAAAAGTAAAAACAATGCTGTCATTATAAATTGAAAAACGAATCATTGCGTGAAACACCTCGTTCTCTCATTCTCTCTCTCTCTCTCTCTCTCTCTATTTCTATTTCTCTCTTTGACTCTCTTCCTCTCTCTTTCAATGAAGAAAGAGAGAAATGAAATATAATTTGATTGTTGTAAAGACAGTTGAGGTTTGCTCGCTGTACGCGATGGGTCGACTAAATAAGTTTCCTAACTTGTTAACTGTTTAATAAATTATGTTTTTATAAAAATGTATTTTGTCGCTGTTTTCATACAAGTGTTCGATTTCAGCATACCATTAATGCCGACGACAGAAAGCTGCAATGAACACGCAACAAGCGACGATGGGAAGATGCCTGCAATGACCACACATAATGCGACCCGTACCAAACAGTTATAGCCGACGACGGATCGACCCGTTTTCGTTATGTTTCCAGCATATGCCTATCGTTTAGATATCGTTGGATATCGTTCATTGCCCGTGGAGCTGGTTGTATTTCCAAGACGTTCATCAACCAAGTAACCCTCCCGAGGAGCGATAGTACTACATTGGTGCCGTAAATCCAGGATTGTTTCTCGCATAGAAACAAGCACTACCCTATGGGAAAATCCACGGGCACAAGGAAAAAAAAATCAATTAGTTTTTGTTTCTTATTTTTGGAATCTTTTGAGTTGAGGTTTCATAATTTGTGTATTTACTCTTTTATGGATTGTTGTTGTTTCGCCACGTTTCAGTGAACTCATCCTCTGCCCTTTGTAGGGTGAGCCTTGTAGTCAGCGAGCAAGCAGAACCGCGGTATTGTGATTCAAAACCTTTTTACATTGGACTTGAAACCGACCACATTATAGTCAGTTGACAATCAGCAACACGGTCTCGTTGCCCCCCAAAACTTATTTACATTGTACTTGAAATCGATCATGTTGTAGTCAGTTGGCAAGAGGCACCACGGTATCGTTGTTCCCCAAACTTATTTACATTGATCTTGAAATCGCTCCCATTGTAGTCAGCTTGTCTACATTGTACTTCAAAGTGATTAGGCTTTGGTCAGCAGGAAGAAGCCCCACGGTTTTGTGGTCCAATTTTTTTTTTACATTGTACTTGAAAGCGACCATGTTGTAGTAAGCTGGTAAGCCGCCTCGCGTTATTGCTTGCCACAGTTCTAAGAAGAATACTTTGCTCATAGAATTTTCATGCAACTGGGGACCGCTTGTGAATTTCATGCGGTTCAAGACCGCTTGTAAATTCGATATTCCTACGATACTTTCTCTTTTGGGTGAAGCCGGTTTATGTTCCCTATAGTGAGTGTCGTTTCAGTACATGATGTTTTTCTTTAGTTTTAGGTACAGATGGGGATAAGAAGAAAATATTAAAAGTGGTCATATCTATTGGTTGGCTGGTTGTTTTTGTTTTAAGGCATAGCAACCCTTTTCAGGTTATTTAATGCCGAATCCAGTGACCAAAGCTTATGGGATGAGAAGACAAAAGAAGGAAAAAGAAGTAGAAAATAGAGGAGAAGAAGGAAAGATGCAGAGAACAAAGGAAGACGAAGAAGGAGAAAAGAAAAAGGAAAAAAAGGAAGAGGGGAAGAAGAAGGGGTAGAAAAATAGAAAAGGGATCAGAAGTAGTAGGTGGAGGAAAAAATAATAAAATAAAATAATAATAATAACAATAACAATAATAATAATAATAATGATGATAATAATAATAATAATCATAATAGTAATAATAATAATAATAACAATAATAATAATAATAATAATAATAATAATAATAATATGGAACCAAGAACATTGAAGCCGCATATCTACAAGTTCTCTAACCAAACCCCACCCTCATCCCCTATTACCGCATCACTGCCCCTCCTTAAAAACAGTTAGACCAAATAACCAAGTAGCGTCAAGGAAGAACAAAAGACCGAGTTACGGACCACGCTCCTGCCGGATAAGTGCGAGGAGAACGGGAGTCATGGCGAGGCTTATTGCCACTCAAATTCGTGTGAAGACCAATAGCCGCTGCCAACGAGAAATCATTGACAAGCAGCTTCCGATAATGTAAATTTGTTTGCAAAAGTTATCCAAAGAGTTGGAACAAATTCCTGATGAACCGCCTCCTTAAGTAAGACACCTTATCAAATCTCGATACTAACAATTACTACGATATTATCCCAATGATTACTGGACAAGAAATAATCCTTGTCCCCGAGTGACTTCCGGGCCTTGATAAGTGGTGACTACCATGTAGAAAAAAAACAAAAATAAAAAAGGAGTACTGGAAACCTGGGGAGACTTGTTGTCACTCAGCTTCCAGAGAACACCACAGGTGTTTTCAAGGAGAGATCTTTGATGAAGTGTGTGAACGCTCCTTGTGAGCCAATAATAATAAAAAGAAGAAGAAGAAGAAGAGGGGAGGAGGAGGAAAAAGAAGAAGATAAAAGAAACAAAAAGAGGAAGCAAAAGAAATACACGTAAGAAAAAAGGAAGAAGAAAAGTAGAAACAGGAAGAAAAGAAATGACAAACAAAAACAGAAAAAAAGAAGGCGAAGAAAGAGAAAGGAAAGAGGAAAATAATAAAGAAGAAGAAGGAAAGAAGGAGACAGATGAGAAAGGAGGAGTAAGGCAAAAGGGACGAGGATGAGGAGGAGAAGTAATAGAAAAAAAAGAAAGAGAAAAAAGTAGAAAAAAAACACCACAAACATCAAAAGAAAAAGAAACATAAAAAGAGAGAAGGTGTATGGAAAAAAGAGAAAAAAGAAGAGGAAGACGAGGAAAAAAGAAAAAGAAAAGAAAAAGAGAAAAGAGGAGACGAATGAGAAGATGGAAGCGATGGCGAAAAATTCGAAGATGAAGACGAATGGAGACGTTGAAAAGCGAAATAATAATAATAATAATAATAATAATAATAATAATAATAATAATAATAATAACAATAATAATGATGATGATGATGATGATGATAATTATAATAATAATAATGATAATAATACTAATAATAACAATAATAATAATGATAATAATAATAACAATAATAATAATAATAACAATAATAATAATAATGATAATAATAATAATGATAATAATAACAATAATAATAATAACAATAATAATAATGATAACAATAATAATAATAATAATAATAATAATAATAATAATAATAACAATAATAATAATAATGATAATAATAATAATGATAATAATAATAATGATAATAATTATAATAATAATAATAATAATAATAATAATAATAATAATAATAATAATAATAATAATAATAATATTTTTTTTTCTAAAGCTAAAAGCCTGAAGCAAGTGATTGTGTACGGCCTGTAGAAACAAGGTTGATAACAAGGTCGGACATTACTCTCGGTGACGCTTCCTCATTTCTGTCTTTTGTTGTTCGATTTATTTACTTCGCTGTTTGTTTTGGTCCTTGTTGATAAATGACGGCTGCCAACCGACGTGTTCCATTTTCTTGTCAACGAAATCGAGTTTCTGTTCCAGGGAAAACCGAATCAGATTCTACAACATTTGGAAACTGATGGCGACCAACGTGAACGTTACCGATGCCAACCGAATGTGTCGTTGTGTTTCTTTGTTTGCCGATAGTTTTTTTTTTTGTCTTTTCTTTGCCTAAACGAAAACAACGCTTTTCTACGCGTACGTGCTTCAAGAAATTTGACATCGCCATGTCTGTATTAATATATAAAACACGCCATGTCTGTTTCCATATAACTATAAAACCCTGTAAACCTTGCTTTTTTTTTTGCTTGCTTGCATTTTTTTTTCTACAAATCGAACGGTTCCATTATAAAACAAGTGAAGCATGCAAGGTCCCCCGTCAGTGCACAGTGAATGAAGCAAAAAAAAAAATGACTAAGTTCAACATTTGCCCCCACCCACCCCATTTAGCCCCAAAAGTCTCCAGGGAGCTTTAAATCCTGGTGAAAATGAACAAACAACATTCCCCCTATACAAATAGAACACCGCATCAATACAACCTGGACCAACATTTGCAACAAAAGGAGCATCCCTAGCAAATATAGACTCAACTTCACAACAAAAAACAGTAGACTTTCCACATTCTACCACCCCATTAAGACCCATAAAACAGGCCCCACCACCAAAATAAGACCCATAGTATCCAGCAAAGAAGGACCACTCTACAAAATTTCCTGGCTTCTTTCCCACCTCTTAAAACCACTTCTTCCAACCTTCCCGGGACACATCAGCAGCTTTAATAAAGTCATCTCTAGGTTACGTTCACTTTCACCAGAACAACTCAAGCACAACAGATATGCCTTCAGCCTAGACGTCGTTGCCCTCTACACATCTGTCCCTGCATACCCGGCAATTGACATAATTACCGACTGCATTTCTTCCTGTAACCTCTATTGCTTTGGCCTCACTGGAACTGATATACATAACCTCCTAGAAATAATAATAGATAACACTTACTTCACATACAAACAAAGCACATATAAACAAATCACGGGATTGCCTATGGGGTCCAGCCTGTCAGGACTACTCGCTATCGCATTCATGGACAAACTCGAACGCCGCGCCCTCAACTCTTGCTACTCCTACACCTTCTTCACGCGATACGTTGATGATATCATACTCCTAACACCATCCCGGGAGGACGCAAACTCAATTTTTAACATCTTCAATAACAGTGACCCACACATTGAGTTCACCATCGAGCACCCCGACAGCTCTGGATCCCTGACACTTTTAGACTTCAGCCTCAACATCTCCGAAGACGGTAATATGTCCACCAAATTCTGTAAGAAACCCGCCTGTAGATATCTCTTCGTACACTATAAATCTGTCCTCCCCCGTAAAGCTAAAATAAGCTATGCGAGGAATGAAATAACGCGCATCCGCAACAAATGCAGCAACGAAGCAGTTAAAAACACCTGCACAAATAAATTCAACCAAGTGCTAAAAACCAATGGAAAACCTCAATAAACCTAAAAGACGGACTCAGCATTCCTCCTCTAACACCTGCTTTCTAAAGCTGCCCAATTTCAAAGACAGGATTATCACAGCCATCCGCAAAGCTATACACAAGGAGTGTCTAGACATACAACTTATACAGACTGGGCAATCACTACGACAGCATTTGTCAAAACGCAAAACCCACCTAAATAACGTACCTGCACCCTAACTGCCCGATGAACACCACTAACATGTGCCAGCGTACATACACAGTATACCGCATCCAGTGCACCAAATGTTACCAATCATACGTCGGTAGCTCAGTGAGACACCTGCATATTAGAATAAATGCACAGATACAAACACAAGCCTCTTCTGTTCGCAGACACCTTCACACATGCGACAACACTAACAAATCCATCAGAGTGGATATTTTAGCCACCGAACGCAATGTTGGCAACCTTCGTATCAAAGAATCAATCCTGATTGCCAAATTGCATCCCAAGATTAATCGCCGATATGAATTAGGCTCTTCATTCTTAACTTAACGCTCCATATCTCACCATTATATAATAACAATTAAAAAAATAAAATAAAATATATAAAATAAAATAAATCCAAAATTATATTAAAATAAATCAAAATAAATAAACAAAATGATAAATAAGCAATCCTTATTTAAGATTACTACACATTAATAATAATAACAATATTTAACAATTAAATAGCAAGCCTAAGATATATGAATTAGATGGTGCGAGCATGTGAGCTACATGGCTACATGTATATGCGCTCATGCAAATTTATATGGCCTAATATAGCCTAATTGATTTCTCCGAGTAAGCCTAATAATATTAATATATAAATAAATAAATATATTAATAAAAAAATTAGAAAAACTCTCGAAATAACTTCTAACCACTTCGTCATAAGACATTGCGTATATAAATAAACAATTATAGTCAACAGAATATTATTATATAATTAAATTAAAGATACAAGGATCCATAAATGAGTAGATATACTACATAGCGAATTTAATAAATAATATCACTAAAAAAATAAATAAACAAATAAATAAATATATAAAGTATATAAAAAAGTAATGTAACGTTATACACTTAACCGATGAGAAATAACTGTAACGATTATTCTCCTTAGATCAGCCCATCAAGTAGTCTCCCTTTACCAACCGATTTATTCAAAGTCTACGCCCCATCCTCTCTCAACCAGAACGCAGAAACACAAACAATAAATAAATAAATTAATTTAATCTCCTCAATATAAAATATAAATTATTATAAAAAATAAATAAATTAGAAATAAATATAAAGAAAAAAAAACTTAATCATATTAAATTAAAAAGCTATCAACTAGTTCCGGACAATTGTTTACCGCGAGACTGTTACTGTTTACAATAGCACGTTTGTACCAAACATAAACTATTATAAAAAAAAATAAAATAAAATGAATAAATTAGAAATAAAAATAAAGAAATGACTAAAAACCCCTAACCATATTAAATTAAAATACTATCTACAAGTTTCGGGCGATTGTTTGCCGCGATACTGTTTCTGTTTACAAAAGCACGTTTGAACCAAAGTCAAATAAATATCTGACGAAGAGATCTATCTCGAAATATTATATAACACAGATATACCACTAGACCGACATTCCCAGGTGACCACTGTGCAAATATAAATATAATGCGTATAAGAAACATATGAATATGTACACATGTATTTGTAAGTTGTATTAATAAAACGTTCTCACCTGCTTCAGCTTGTGTCTTTCCGTTACCTCTGCATTGTACCGCCTTCTACAATTATATATATATATATATATATATATATATATATATATATATATATATATATATATATATATATATGGGATTACTGCCTTCTCCCCTGGACCAATATTCTCCCTACTTAGAAATAAAACCCCGGAGGACAGTATACTCCTTCCGATAACGGACTGCCCAGGTTGTATGAAATTACCTTTTCCAATAATTTTTTTCATATAACTATCATTCACACCAAAAAAACTATTTTCAATATTTATGCTGAAAAGCAAAATACGTGCCTTTTCACAGCTGAACATTTTGCTAACCGCATTTCATTTCCATAGATGATATAGCCATTATTGAAAACCCATGGATCAAGGAATTTAATTTAACCCCTTTTATATATTCCTTTTGTCAAACAAAAAATTCTTAACTCGAATATATGTGTCTATATTTTGATTTTCAAAATTTAAATTTAACAACTAAATTTATATATTGCTCTATTCTTAAATATTTAGCTTTTCCTTTTTGGCTAGGATCACCCTGAAAGTATTACCTCTAGTAATATCTATCAGGATTTTTCATCGGATTTCAATGTGAGTCTTATCTCGCTTATATAAATATATATATATATATATATATATATATATATATATATATATATGTGTGTGTGTGTATATGTGTGTGTGCGTGTGTGTGTGTGTGTGTGTTGAGTAAAACGATTCATAATTTTGAATTAAAAATCAGTTTCAGAAGGAAAACAAACGAAATTAGATTGTACGATTGTTTCAGAAACGATATTTCATTGTATTTAAATTGACAATAAATATTTACAATTATTTGACAAATGTCTTGTCCATTAATAACAATATCTCCTCATCAGCAAAAATAGGTGGGGAAACAGTTAAAGAAATCAAAAATAAAGCAAGCATCTTAGTCGTGTATAAGACAGATACTCCTGCAAATATTTAAAAATGAAGATAAAATGAAATTAAAATAAAATAAAATAAAAACTAAGTAATTAATTTTATGTTGATAAATAAATAAATTAACATAGAGTAAAATAGAAAATTATGAATGAGGTTAAAGGAAAAAACAAATTATATATATATATATATATATATATATACATTTTATAAAAGGCACATAGCCACTGCTAAATGCTTATAAGACAAACTGATAACAGAGCTGTATTATATGAAGTATTTCCGCCATATGTCTTCCTTCGGTTGAAATAGAGTTGGATGGTGCGTTTCTTATGGTAACATCCTTCAAAAAGCAAGAACAGAGTAGATCTACGTACCAGTCTTCATGCATGGATTGGAAATAACCAGAGCGTTCAATACAAACTGGAAATATAATTTGAAAACTGGTCTTCAATCAATGATGAGGCAATTCCATAACTTCCACGAATCAAAACAAACAAACAAACTCTTGGTAAATTGCAGAATCCATAAAGCAGGCTTTGATAGCATATCCCATTCAGAGATATATAAGACAGGTGGTCTAACTTCAACAAAAAAAAACAACATGAGTTCTTTCACACTGGGCAAAAGACGTAATTTCCTAAGAATCTAAAGATGCGTCCATAGAATGATGGTGGTCGTTTATTGATTAGGATCGATGTTGGGTATTGTGCTTACTAGGCTTGTGACAACAGAATATTCTTTTCATTGTTTTGACTCTCGGGTATATAACCGACACAGTTCGACACAGTTTATCAACAGAGAACCATATCACTGTACATAAAAAACGTATAACATATTAACTGATATATACTCGAGAGTCCAAATAATGAAGGAAATAATGTTTTTTTCGTAGTCCTAGTGATAACTAGGGCTAGGACAACAGCATATTCTTTTCATTGTTTTAACTCTCGGGTGTGTATCTGTTGATGTCTAATATGCTTTTATATAGAGTGGTGTTGTTAATTATCTGTGTCTAACTGTGTCGGATATATACTCGAGAGTCAAACCAATGAAAATAATATGCTTTTGTCATAGCCCTAGCGATAACTCAGAATGTATCTTGGGTTTGCCAGATCAATCTGACAATATTGTTTATTCGAGAGGAGTTACTTAGTTAAGGCACGTCATTGGAACGGCAACCAGCTTCTCGGGTGGTAAACACGATCAAAAGATAGGCATTAAATTAGTTTGCCGATGGAGTGTTACATGACAGTTGTTGCGACTTTTCTTGCTCTATCGATGTTAACAAACGATCGTTTGTTGGGGAGAGTTACTTGCCTCGTCATACTGTTGTGGTGGCACCCACTCATTTACATATGTCGATAATATTACACATAAATAGCAAGACTCGGTTAGTCTGAGTGTGTGTCAACCAGAAGCCACCGAAGGCCGAGCCGAGTGCAGATATGTGCTCCAGTCAAGACTCTCTTACTTGACAACCATTATGTAAATATACTATAAATATACTTTTCATAATACACTTCTTATTGATCTACCTTTGTTTGTTGAGTCTTCATTTGTATTGCCTTATACGTTATTTGGTTCAACCTGCAAACATAACAGTTGGCGACGAAGATGAACGTCAAACATAACACATACAAACAACATCAGGTCCCCCCGATATTAAACAGTATTCCCAAAACAATAAGATATACCTCAGTGGTGTGGACTTCTTCTACTTGGTTGATATCCATATCAGCTCATTGCGCCTTGGGTCGTTCTAGCTCTGATGTCTGCTGGGCGGTGACAAATGATGCGCAACACAAGTTTTTAGAAAAATAACTGGGGTATTTATTTTGCAATCCATTATATACTAAAAAAAAAAGAAATTACGAACGACTGCCTGCTCATACCGTTGCTACGCTATCTTAGCTAATTCTTTGCGCTAGAAGAAAGGGTGCCCCTTCCCCTCTCACGGAGACACTAAAATATGCGTGTTTATTTTATGCTGATCAAGAGAGAGAGAGAGAGCGAGAGAATTGTAAGAATGGGATTATGGGAAATCTATTAATTAACCTCTACGCGGCAGGCCTCAGTACTCGGCAAGAATATCTGTCTTATTACTCGGGCTGTGAGAACAGCATATTCTTCTCACTTTTTTTACACAGTAAGACACAGTCAATTAACCGAGAACCACATCAGTCTATATAAAAACATATAACATATTAACGGATATATACACTCGAGAGTCAAAGCAATGAAAAGAATATGCTGTTGTCACAGCCCTAGTTATTACGCTAAGGGTGATACTTAAACAAATAAGGCGACAATAATGCATATATAAAGAGGAAGGAAAACAGAGGTATGACAACCAAAGACGAATCTCTCATTTCAGCATAAAATTCGTGATAACATTTATAAATGATAAAAAGATAAATGATAACACAAACACGTTAAATATTTTGGTTTCAATTTCTGCTGATGGCACCAAGTTATTCTTTTTTTCAAAAACTTTTGAAATTACGTCTTTGTATTCATCAATACAATATCTGCATGAATCAAAAAATATTCTGGGAAAATAAAATCTTTTTGTTTAATTTCTTGCACTTGCTTTTTCAATCTTTTAAGACGATAACTATCTTTTGACAACAATTTTTTTCTCAAGAAATCTCTCAAAATTCTATTTAAAATTTCAGGCTTTCTTAATAAATCTTGCACGAGGAGGGCAAATTCTAAATATAGGTTTTGATAGAAACACTTTTTTTTTACATAGGCCTCACCACTTATCAAGGCCAAGAGACCACTCGAGGATAAGGGTTAAGAGTGTACAGTAGTCAATTGGACAACACAGTAATCGTTAATAATGGAAATTCGGTAAATTAGTTTAATCGTTTGTTAATTTTTAGTAGTTAAGTGGAACGGCTTATCAAGAACTTGTTTACGTTGGACTTGAAGACAATCAGATTGTAGTCAGCTGGAAAGCAGGAAAATGGAAAACAGTTGCACAGACGTGCAGTTCTAAGAAAGAAGTTTTGCCTATGGAATCTACGTTTAGATTTAGGCAGAGATAAAGAGTGGGGGAAATATTTTCAGGTAGACGACTGTTTTTGTGAAAGTTTAGCGAGGGGGGCACAATAGATTGAAGCTCAGTCGAGAAAACCTCGCAACATCTCTTTTGTAAGATAGAGGTTGCAAGGAAGAGAAAAAGACATCTCCTATGAGACTACGAAGTTTATTTTGAACTGTATCAAGGCAGGACAAGTACTTTCTAGCAGCTCCTGCCCAGATGTGACAGCAATACTCCATCCTTGGACGTACCTGGCTCTTATATTGATAGAGATTTGCATCAGCAGTGAGATATCTACTGGATCGATTGAAGGATCAAACAATATTTCCAGCGACCTTGGCAACAGATTTGATGTACGTGTTTCAGTTCAGATCATGAGTAAAGGTCAAGCCCAGAAGCTTGTCGAAACATGAGGCCTCCCCAAGACGAGAGCCATTAAGTTCAATTGATGCCAGATGGGGATTAGATCGTTGATGATGTAAAGATAAAAGCTTGGTTTTAAATGCATTAAAAGTAACCAGACACTTTTTCCCCATTGTACCACGTGCTCATGATCAAAATTACTTGGGCTAATGTCAATTTACTGCGTATTTTTGTTTTTCTTCACTTTTCAAGTAATACGTGCTCAAGATTCTGAAATTGAAGATAATTAGTGTGTAAACAACTGTAATAATATTTTATCTAACGTTCGTATGGAACGATGCACAGTTTAACTGGCTTTTGCTACTCATCAAATACCGGAACTTCTACGCAATATATTTTATTTGACAAAGGCCTTTGACATTGTAAAGAACGTGGTTCTATAGAGAATTATGGCCATTTTGAATGATAAATTCACCTTGATCGTTATCCGGTTTTCTTGTATCTTATCTATCCTTGCTTTGATGTGGTTGGTCCTAATTGCGTTATCTTGTGCGGCTGTTATTAGTTATTAAGTTTCTCTGTTTAGGTGTCCTTTTTGTAGCCACTCCTAAATGTTTCGTTAGTCTCATCTTTTGTCATTCTTATGAATCATCTATAAAGCTGTTTCTCTTCCATTTTTTATGCTGTGGGGATTTAATCATAGAACTAAAGATGAACATATCCTAACTGTAAAAATAGACAGAGAGCTATGATTCTCAATGTGGTCTATGCACTTCGTAGTTAACATTAGTAAAGGTTTCTACCTTGACAATCAGTTCGACAGAAACTGGGCCATTTTTATGGACTTTTGTTGTAGGACTGATGCAAATTGGTTTGTGTAGCGCTATGGCGTCTACTATCCAATACTTTATTTATCGAGATTCGTGAGGAACAAGTATATCACTTGTTTTCTGAGGCGCCATTAACAAGTAATGGCGAAAGGGCTACTCAGATTTTTCCATCTTGCGCCACTTCCTTTTGGTCTGGGAGAGTGATAAATTATGGTCAGTGTATTTCTGCAGTAGACGTTTGTCTGGGCCATAATTCGATAGCCAGTCCGACAGAAACTAGGCCATTTCAGTGGGCTTTTTGCTGTCGGGTTGATGCAAAATGAACTGTAAAGCCCGCGGAGATCCACCCTCCCAGGTCTTGCCTCCCAGCCTTCGGAAGAAGCAAGTTTATTGCTTGTTGTGTGAGGCGCCCTCACCGGGGAATGCTTACTGAGCTAATCAGACTTATTTTTGCAGGGTCAGAATGGTCTCCTCCTCTTAGGCGCTGGCCGAGTCTCCTACTTCCTATCACATCCTATCGCGGTCGAAGAGTTGTAAATGATGATAAGTGCACTTTCGTAATCCGTCATCTTTCTACGAATGTTGCTTTTGTTTTTTGTTTCAATGTATTTTACTTTTTCTAATTCATCTCCGTCTTCGTGTTTTCCTTAGTGACTTTTCCAGGACCACAAAAATCTTCTTCTTCTTCTTCTTCTTCTTCTTCTTCTTCTTCTTTTTCTAAACATCATCATAATCATCATCATCATAATCACCATCATTGTTATTATTATTGTTATCATTATTATTATCATTAGTAGTATTATCATTATTATTATCATTATTATTATTAGCATTATCATTATTATCATTATTATTGTTAATATTATTATCACTATTATTATTACATTTATTATTATTATTATTATCATTATTATTATTATTATTATTATTATTATTACAGACGTGGAATGAAAACTTTACCAGTAAGCCGGTAGCCTTGAACCAAAACACAAATATATTTTTGGAACAAAAAAAAAAAATAATAAAGAAAAGAAATTGGAATTCTCGCATCGAATGTTGCAAATTGCCAATCACACAGCCAACTCACGAAACCATTTCCGTTTGCGAGCGTTTCTCCATTTTGTTATATTTTTGAACGGATCCTCGGGGCTTGGACTGATCAAGGAAAAAAATGCTGGAAGCGGACACGTTACCTGACACGAACAACCTCGAGGAAATCATAGGCGTCATTTTTTTCTTCTCGCTGGCTTGTCAAGTCCGTGTTCTCAACCGTTCCTTGGGCAACATGTGACTTGCAGCAGATTTGTTTCTGCATTTCTTAAAATGGCTCGTCTTGCAACAGCTGTTTATAAGTGAAGAACTTATTTTTATCATTTTCTTAAAATCGAGACTTATATTATTCTTCAACATGTATAATATACCCACTAAGAGCTGATATGCGAGTCATAATTTTTAATGCATGCAATATTCGAGGGTAGAATATCATTTACTTTGTGCCTTTTTCTCTTGTCCATTTATATTCACGCCTATATTTTTTGATTTTTAACTACATAATTATAAAATTTTGGGCTTTTTTCTAGTGTCCAATTATTTTCATGTCTAATCATTTCATTTTTATCTACATAATTATAAAACTGTGCACCTTGCTTGCTTGCATCTTAAAGATCCGGCGATTATATGCTTTAAAAACATTATGACAAATGAATTTATATATATCATTGCGGGGGTATCCGGCGTTTCCTGGTTGTGTGCAGGGTGGAATTAAAAGATGCTTTAAAAAATGATTCCCCGGTGTTGCTTGGGTCGAGTAAGGAATCCCGGGGAAGGGAGGATTAAAAAATCATAGTAGCGGGGGTGGGGAGATGAAACAACAGTATGTCGTTTAGATGGAGGAGAAAAAAATAAAAAGCAATTGGGAGTAGGCAACGCGAACCGGAGTGCAAAACAATCCAACCGATACGATGACTTGCAAAAAAAAGAACAAACAAAAAAACGACCCCTCCTTGTAGAAAACTGCCCCGTTTGGAATGAAGAAATAATTGTTTTTTGCCAATTTTTGAATATTTGTATTTTTGAATAACGATCACGTAAGGATCCGTCACTCTGTCGAAAGATTTTGCGAGACATGCAAAAACACACACATACACACATTTTGTCTATCATATATATATATATATATATATATATATATATATATATATGCCTGCTTGATTGTTCGTATTTAGTCTTTGACAATCGGGCAGTTATATCTTTTAAAATATGGATGACAAGATAATATATGTATATATATATATATATATGCATATATATATGTATATATATATATATATATATATATATATATATATATATATATATACATACCTGCCTGATTGTTCGTATTTAGTCTTTGACAATCAGGCAATTACTTATTTAGGAATATGGATAACAAGATCATATATATATATATATATATATATATATATATATATATATATATATATATATATATATATTCTCTAAAGACGCTTTAATAACAAAAGAATGTAAAAATAAAAATTCACAGGAACAAAAAACTAAAATAAATCTATTGCAGGCTTGACAGCTACATAATCCGTCTAAAAAGTTTACAATAACAACATATAATTCAACTAAAATTAACTAATTTCTTAAATAGAAATAGACTTAGCACTTGCATGAGCCGACTGCTCAAGAGTTTACAATTATAAAAGAGAATTCAACTATTTAAGAAGAGTGACCTAGTTACGTCACTTCCTGTTCCCCATATTTCTTCCTCTTTTGCACTGGACCTTCAAGCAGTCAACATGTACAAGCCACAGCCACACATCCTTACGTGACTACCCAATTGCACTAATGTATGAACTTTGTTTTGTTTTAAATATATATATATATATATATATATGTATATATGTATATATATATATATATATATATATATATATACTGGTATAATGGTTTTCTTTATTGCTAAGTCGTGAACATGCTTTCTATACCCTCGCAACAAGATCGAAAGATTTCCGTTAATGTTCAAATGTGTTTATAAATTGTGTACATTCAAAGACTAAATACGAACGATCAGGCAGGTATATATATATATATATATATATATATATATATATATATATATATATATATATATATATAAATATATATATATATATATATATATTATGTATATATATATATATTAACTTGTCATCCATATTTTTAAAGATGTAACTGCCTGATTGTCAAAGACTAAATACGAACGATCAGGCAGGTATATATATATATATATATATATATATATATATATATATATATATTAACTTGTCATCCATATTTTTAAAGATGTAACTGCCTGATTGTCAAAGAGTAAATACGAACAATCAGGCAGGCATATATATATATATATATATATATATATATATATATTATATATATATATATATATATATATAGCCAGTAGAGTTTAGTTTCCTAGAAGTACATCCAATGAAACAACATGTGTCTACCAAAGAGTGCTCAATGAGTGAACAGGGTGTGCGTGTGGGTGTTTCTGTGTGCGGGTGTGTTGTGTGTGTGTGCCTGTATGTGCGTGGATGGGTGTTGATTGAAAAAAACCGGTCAGTACTCAGTAACCATAGCAAATGTCTTTAATTTACAGACTGTAAGACAAAAATACTAAATTCTCAAGTACCTTATGCCATAAAAACCAAAAGATTGGATGGATAGAGAGAAAGGGAAATGAAAAAGATGTTTATTATCTTCAAAGACCTTACTTGTCCTCTCACCGAGTTATGACTCCCATCCAGGTTACATTCTAACTTTACAAACGAAATAGGAAAATGTTTTTTGACTGAAATATCAGTTTTCGACGGTAATTCTTGGCCTGAAGACGTAACCCCCCAACGCGGGTGATTACAGAAACATGTATGCACATATGTAGCCATTAATGTTTGTACAAACAAATTTAATATATATATATATATATATATATATATATAGTCTTTGAAGTTTTTAACCTTTAAAACTATACAAAAAATCACTTTTTATCATTCGTTAAAAAAACATCTAGTCATTAAGTCATTTAATCACCTGCAATCACTGCATCAACTCTCTCGAATTTACTATAATACCAATTTTTTTATTTTTCAAGGGATCATCAGTTGTTTACCATGAAACACTGTTTCGGGGATTTAAAAACAAAACAGTATATTACATCATGGCTCCCCAGCAGTGTTGATCAAACACCACCACCCTTAATCTTAGGAAGAAGACATGTTACAAACATTTGATCCAATTTCCTATTCTTAATTGCAATTACTAACCTTTTCATAGTATAAAAATGAATTTCTTACCTGTGCGATTCATCAATTTCCACATTTAAAATGGATACATTTTTTAATTTATCAGTCTTGTATTTATAAGATTTGGATTAATCCATTTAACTTCTTATCACCCCCACTATAATTAGTAGTTTGTATATTTACATTCTTATTTATTTAAAATTATATATATATATATATATATATATATATATATATATATATATATATATATATATATATATATATAAGGGCGACAATCGATTTAGGCTGGGAGTTTTCAACTTCCACAATCTTTCGTTGATGATATCATCAGAAGACAAAAGGGACATCAATGTAATTAAGATTAATTTCGAAAATAAAGCGCAATTATTGATGTTTATAATATTTTTGGTGCCAAAAGAATATTAAAATAAACAATTGAATTCAATAAAGCAAGTTTAAAGCGATTATAATGGCACCAGGAAGTTGGGGGGGAACAGAAGGGAACTTAAGTATTATAACTTTCTTCCCTTTTGCTTTAACCAGCATCTCACCCTTTTAACTTTTCTCACATTCCTCTTTCTCTCCTTCTTTTTGTATATACGTGTGGATGAATTGTTTCTCTATGGACTCGAAAACGGCTGAGTCGATTTTTATGAAATTTCCAACGAACGTATTTATGTATTGGAATGTCATCGATAAGTATCGATAATCGGCAATCGAAAAAATCCGATGAAAAAAAGGAACAAGTGATTACACAGCAGAAGTGAATTTTAGAAGTTTTATTACCGCACAAGTCGAAAGACTTAAATTATAAAATCAACAGTAGGTCATTTGATATGACAGTGGCGTGTTATATTGGTGAATATCTATACGGAACGGTTAAAATACATAAACTCTGATTACCAGTCATTTAAGCACTGTATTAATTCTGCAAAGACAGTGGCGTTCTTTTCAATAAACTCAGGATCGTTTCTGTTTTAAGGTTGTGTAACTTTTGTATTCGTAAATAGCCTAAAAATTTCACTTGCCGCAATTCGAATTTTGATTCTGATCCATCGAAATAAAGTCTCACGCTGCGTCCATAAGTTCTAATTGTTATGATCAGGATTCGGTTCTGGAGTTTGGGGAATGAGTGAGTCACTCGCTCGACAACAGCACGTTTCTGTCCTCTTCTTTTCCAATCGACCACACCTGGCCACTCGCCACCAATGTCACACCGCACAATGTGAACGTCAGCAACACGAAATACATTTCAAGAGATTTTCACGACTCTTTTCTTTTTCCGCCTTGCAGGGAATTTTTCCCAGCTTTTATAGCCTCCTATCAAAAAAAATAAAGAAAAAGGAAGAGACAAGAAAAAAATACCTTCTCCCATCATGCTCTGCTTTCCCAAGATGCCCGTTGGGCATATAAATGAGCTAGTCATTCTTTCCTTCTTCTTTCCCAAAGAGCAATGCAGATACGCCCGGTACGTCGTATATTACTTTTTTGTGTGTTTGTTTCTAACCATAACCTAGCCTTAAACGGTACCTTTTTTCCCCTTTCGCATATACCTCACATAATTTTTCGAGTTTAAAGCCATGTTTATTATCAGAAAATTTTCCGATGGGTAGTTATTTTATAAAACTCCTGGAGATGACGAGTTCTTAGCAGATAGATGTTCTGTACAGGTTTCGGACTTTATAATTGTTGTGGTGGCACCCACTCATTTACATATGTCGATAATATTACACATAAATAGCAAGACTCGGTTAGTCTGAGGGTGTGTTAACCAGAGCCAACGAAGGTGAGCCGAGAGCAGATATGTTCTCCAGCCAAGACTCTCTTACTTGACAACCATTATGTAAATATATTGTAAATGTACTTTTCCCAATACACTTCTTATTGACCTACCTTTGTTTGTTGAGTCTTCATTTGCATTGCCTTATACGTTATTTGGTTCAACCTGCAAACATAACAATAATTTTGCAGCCAAAGAACAAAAGATTCTTTCCGCGTTGACACGAAGAAAACATATGCTGAAAACGTTTTACTTCCGGTTTCTGATTGGTTGATAGCAGAACGTTAATTCATTTGATTCGTCAGTTCGTTTATAAATACAATCTCTCAATAGTAAGGAATCATATCCCTATTACGAGTCAAACATATTATAAGTTACTCTCCTTTACGACCCATTATATCGTAAGTTACCACCCTAATTTATTCCCTAACCAAAGTACTCAATGATCGCATTAGTCTATTTTTGCCTAGTAAATACAGCGCTAAATCAAAACAAAAACTACTACAAATTTTAAATACCAAACAACCTGGTAACACAGTCATAGCCGCCGTCGACGTAGAAAGTTTATTCAGAAATGTTCTCTCAAAAAAACATTGACATAGCCCTTAAAAACATATACACCTACTTGTCTTACCCCCCCCTTAAAATCAACAAAAGAATACTTAAAAAATTATTATTCGTTTGTACTACTGAGGTACTCTTTTTACGATATAAAATAAAGATTTACGCCCAAATAAAGAGAGTCCCAATGGGTTCAATCCTCGGTTCGTTATTTAATAACAACAGCAAGCCCTCCATGTACGGTATGTTGTTGATAGTCTCATCCTAATTTATAACACTGAACAAATACTAAGACTGAAGGACTTCTTTCAAGATAACTCCATACTTAAGTTCACAATAGAAATTAATGTTAACAATAAAATCACTTTAATTGATTTCATTAACAACACCTTCAGCATTTTCAACTAAAAATCTACTAGGCTTAACATCTGCCTCATAAATTTTAGGAGCAAATACCACCACCGATTGAAAAAAAAATAGATGGGATCACCGATTTCGGTTACAATAAAAATATGGGAATGCAAAACATCCGTTGATCATCATTACATCCAAGGTAACGTCCATTGTTTCTGGGGATCGAACCTTGACATGTCGGAATCTCTCCTTAAAAAAAGAACACCAACTCTCTGTAGCTGTGAATAAGATTTGTAGATAATACACTTCTTACCGAGATAACTAAGAATAGTACTTTTTGAAAGAGCCCCTATATTAGAACGCTCCATGAGAAAAAAGCCTTTTTAAATCAGATTGGATTTTCCCCTTTAAAATATTTAGATATTTTAAACATTATCACCAAATGCCTGAATATATAAGGCCATAACCACAAACCTTCTTAACAGCGCCAATCTAATCCATGGAGATTCTTTCTTAGAACTGCACGCCTGTGGAACTCTGTTCCGTCTGCCTGCTTCCCACCGGACTACAACTTGGATGTCTTCAAGTCCAACGTTAACAAATTCCTAATGAACCGCCCCCTTAAGTAAACACTTCATCGAATCTCCACACTAACGTAATGTACTTGCAATAACCCTTATCCCTAAGTGGCTTCCTGGCCTTGATAAGTGGTGATCACTGTGTAAAAAAAAAATCCCCTCGGGCAAAATACAATACTATCCAACTAAAAAAATATCAAGCAATATTTCCAAAGTATATAGTCAATCGGGAAATAAAATCAATACTACCACAAATAGTAATACCCATCATCATCAAAATCTCAATACCTTCAATAAGTGGAAGATTCTTCTGGAATATTGTTGGCCCTTATATCGTGTGTGTGTCGTAGCCTTCCTTCTCTCCCTTTGCCTAACTTGCATGCATCCTGTATGCAAGTACTCATCTATAAGAATGGAAAGTGAATATCTTTGCTTGCGTGGTTAATTTTAGGTCTCCATTCTGCGACATGTCAGCCCTCTACCCAGGGAAGGGGGGACGACCTATTAAACCGTCTGCCCTGCTCAACGTCCAAATTCCAACTCCCTATGATCTCCAGCTAACCTTATCGAGAGACAATCTTTCACTTGGTTCTTGTATCACTAAATGAAAGATTCTTATGGAATATTAAGATAACCTGCCCCACTAACAATCAACGTTTTCTACTGCAATCATATAAACTGGATAAAAAGACCATAAAATAGTATTTAAAGATACGTTCCCCAAACTTAGATTTATTATATATTATAAAAAATGTAAATCCCAAAACTAGTTGTAAAAATAATGCCTTCCCTATCCTCAAACCACTACAGCGAACCAATATCACTTATAAGTTCAAATGCCCGCGAATAACAACAACAACAAAAATACAGAAGTTACTTCGGTTACATCGCTTACACAACGACCACACTATCCCATTGCTTTACTATGCATAATGTAAAATTACAGAAAAAATATAACTGCCCCCCTCCGAAGGTGGATAAATTTTTGTCAGCAACATACAAATAATACACTATGAAACCAATGTTCAATTTTTTTTTTATTTTAATTGTACATATAAGAACTCAGAAACCTGTTACATACCAATCTAGCCAAAACAATTTAAATTCCTGTCGTCACCCATTTCCCCCGTTTCTGACCCTGCCCTCATCTCAAAACAAGACACTCTCTACCTCACAACTGGACACAAACGGCTTCACGCGCATAATTCGTTCCGACTGCTACTAATCACTATACGCACGTCAGCACAGGCAAATCTCACACATTTTCCTGCTTCGAATAGAAAAAATTAAACTATGGGATATTTATTAATATTTTGAATCTATACACAAAAAAAACATTATCAGAAAAATTGAAAAATATAAAAATGTATAACTTAAGAAAACTATCTGTTGTTTTTAACAATGTTTGTTTAAATGAAAAAATGCTACCTAAATATACATTATATATATATATATATATATATATATATATATATATATATATATATGTATACATATATAAGGAAAGAGAGAGCTCGAGTCAAAATGGAAAACAGATGGATAGATATATAAGCTCGTTGAAAACGAGAAATATTTATTGATCGCTCTGAAGCTGATTATGTCATCCGCGGAGAGAATATAAGTAAATAGGAATTTGTTGGCTCAGTAAGATTTCTTGTTGTAGGGCATAAGACTGGCAATGCTGACGAGTTCGTCGCTTTCGAAAGTCCGGATGTGGAATTGAATAAAGACGAGCTCATGCCATAAAGTGGACAGCGTGGAATTAGATGTCGAATGATGCATGTGTCGCTTGCAACTTAGCAATTCTAAAAGCCGTTTCCTTTTGATCTCTCCCTCTCTCTCTCTCTCTCTCTCTCTCTCTCTCTCTCTCTCTCTTATATATATATATATGTGTGTGTGTGTGTGTGTGCGTGTGTGTGTGTGTATAACGTTTAGATATCTATGTATGGTTTTCAAGTAGTAAGTTTTCATCTTTATGAGAGGTTTATATTTGATATTTTATTCATATATATAGATGTTTCAAGCGGCCCTCGAAACTTGGTCAGAAAATGTTGGAGAGTGCTTCCAAAAGTGCGGAGAGAATATAAGGTGTACATATATATATAAAGTACAGTGAAAGGCTGTCCCCTTTCCATGTAAATAAAAAGAGTATTAGGTTAAAATGAGATTAAGATAAGCCGAGACGCGAACCTTGTAAGCAATGTTAAGAAGTGGAATGTTAGAAGTTAGTCTATTGTTAAATTCTATTAGAATAGTTTGATATTGTTTATATCGTAAAAAGAATTGATTGTGCATTCTTTTAGAAAACTGAATATTAAAAATGAACAATACAAATTAAAAATATATTGTTAAAAAAATAGGTTAGAATTATATGTTAAGAATTCATTTGTTGTTAAAAGTGTGTTTGGAAAAATATGCATAGCCACGTGAATTGGTCACGTTTGGGAAACACACTTCTGACGTCATAAGAAGGATTTTCAATATAGGAGCTAGAATTAGTCAGAGCAGAGTAGTTAGCAGAGTAGAGTCGGGAGGAGTTCGGCTAAATATTCCGCGTTTCATCCACTTTAGGATTCTTCAGGCTTATGCGCATAAGCCTGAAGAATCCTAGAGTGGATGAAACGCAGAATATTCAGTGTAGCTTAATCGCTATATATATTTTATAAATTACTAACTAGCTCTACCTACGTACTGATCACTTTTGAAGTAAATACTTAAAGTTTACGCATAAATTTATACTTTCGTATATTAATTTTATGTGAGTAAATGACATATACATTATATATATATATATATATATATATACATATATATATATATATATATATATATATATATATAATGTATATCATGACGTCTTTACGTCACGTCCAACCCCTTCGAACGTTCACACGATACAGTAATAAACATAAAAGCTGCAGCCACATTTCATCTCTAGTGTGTGTTACACACGCCTTATTATAAAAACTCTACACTGCAAAGAAATATACACCCGAAAGAGAACAGGGTTATTTGTAGTTTTTTTTGTGTGTGTTTGTTTAACGAGAAATATTTTAACCTGCTGAAAGAGAATATCTATGTGACACTGCTCGGCTGAAAGCTTTTAATTGAAATTTGATCTAATGGAGTTTCGAAAGTTGTAGACAATTTTCTAGCGTTATTCTTGCTTCTATATTCTTATTTTTTCCGTAGGTTTCCGTGTAAGTTTTAAATATTATTTTTTAAGGTCTCTCAAGGTAAAGTCTTAAAAATAATGCTCGTCTTTAATCGCGCAGATTAAGCAGTCGCATCCTTCCTACATATGTTCCCGCTCATCTTTAATTTCATCTCTCATTCAAATCTTTATTGCGTTCTTTCTTTGTTAGACGTCATAATTTTATTGCGTGGCTTATCTACCATCTTTCTTTCAGGGTGATAATCCGACGGAATCTCTCATCACAGCCTTCATAATCTGTAACCTTTCAGGCGATTCATTATCTTTATTTCTCCCAGCGGGGACTTGTTTGTGTTATTTCACTTATAAAAATTTACTTTCTTTACTGTCGACAAAAAATATAGGAAGACAGTTCAGATTTGTAAGGAATACAATCAAAGCCTCGCTTTCGATTAAGATCAGGAAGTTAGCCTCGTTTTCGTTTTCTAAAAGTATTCGTAAGACTTGTCCATTAAAATATATGGCAGGATTCATGATGTAAAGTGTATTTGAATCGCAAGTGTAGTCACCTCGTGAAAATATCATTTCGAACTCTTGTAATAAGTTTACGTGAGTTTCATTTTTCTCATATCGAAGTTTTATATGAGAAGCACACCATTGACAAGTACGAGGACAGTTCCAAGAGTAATGCCCCCTTTTTTTATTCAGACCTAACGGATCAAATCAGATTGTAAATTGAATCGTTATGCTGATTGAACTTCTGCATTACGGATCTGACACTTTCATATCTCTGTTGGAGATAATGACGGCGTGAGACACCAAGAAAGCAATTCATGTCGTGGACGTGTGTCTGAAACAAATATGGATCGTTGAATTCCTGGCAGAAGTCCATTGATAATGATGGTGTCTATATAGAAATTATGGAGTACAAAATGTTACTCGAGTTAATGATACTATATATATATATATATATATATATATATATTTATTTAAATAGGCTTTGTTCTTTTGAACGGCACTCATGTGATATAGTGCGCTCTAGATGTCGATGCATAGCCATCGTTCATCGCTGGCAAAAGGTCATTGAGAATGGTGGTGACTATGTAGAAATATCTTAATATAAATCTCACCCGTTTGTTTAAATATATATATATAAACACTTCATCAAATCTCCTCACTAACGTAATGTACTTGCAATAACCCTTATCCCTGAGTGGCTTCCGGGCCTTGATAAGTAGTGATCTCTGTGTAAAAAAAAAAAAAATGTATGAATGTATTTATGTTTGTTTGTATATCTGACAAATACTTTCGACAGAAGCAACACATTTTCACGAGATATCATTTTGAAGATCGACCCTCCGAACGAGAAATATCGAAAAATTGGCTAAAAACATTAATTCCTTCTACCCTCAACTGGGCCGTTTTCTACATGGTGTCGGGGTTTTTCGCCGACACTTTTTCCAGGTCATTTAACCCTCGAGCCCACTAAATAGCTTTATTTCGACCGCATGTGACGTCACAACCACAGTAGGAACATCGGTAAGAGACGGTTTTTTTCAGCTCTTTTTCCTATTGCGCTTTACGGGTTCGAGTCTGCTTACTAATCATTTTTTTTCTTTTTTGCTTAACCAACACCCTTACATTTTCACTTTCCTTTATGACTTCGTGTCACGGTTTCGAGCCTGCGTGCCTACTACAACTTTTTTTTTTCTTTTCTTTTTTTTTTTTTTTTTTTTGCTCAGCACACACCTTCAAACACCCGGGCAACGCTGGACACTCATGCTCGTATATTCTAAAGTAAAAATATCACTCGTTTTTATGGAACGACACCCGTCTTCGTCGCCATTCCAGTTTTACTTAAAACGTAGGGGGCTTTACCTTTGGAACGCGCATCGCATCATTTTATTGATAATAATCATACTTTACTAATGTCTGTTTCTGTATTGTAACATTCTTTCTTCTTATATGAACGTGTCGGTTGTTCTTTTTGTACTTTAAGAATCTTGTTATATTCTTTTACAAAGAACACAACAGAAACTTTGATATTTAAACCCGAAAAAAAGATATTTCAAATTTAAACGTTACAAACCTAAGAAAGTGATATGTTAAACTCTTACGTTATAAATTTCCAGACTTCTTTTTGTACGGGCATTTAAAATTGTCGTAGACTCTTGAAAATTCAGTATGTTGTTGCTATACATCTTACGAGAATGCTTACCAGTTTTCATGATTTCAGGTTCGAAGTAACAAGTACAACAAGAATTGAATTTTTTTTCGTTTTTTTTACACAGTGATCACCACTTATCAAGGCCCGGAAGCCACTCAGGGATAAGGGTTATTGCAAGTACATTACGTTAGTGTGGAGATTTGATGAAGTGTTTAATTAAGGGGTCAGTTCATTAAGAATTTGTTAACATTGGACTTGAAGACATCCAAGTTGTAGTCCGGAGGGAAGCAGATAGACGGAACAGAGTTCCACAGGCGTGCAGTTCTAAGAAAGAAGCTTTGTTCATGGAATCCGCGTTTTGATTTAGGCACAGATATAGAGTGGGGGAAATTTTTCACAGTGGATTCAGCTAGACGGGTGTTTTTCGTGAAAAATTGGCGAGGGGGGACCAGAGATTGGAGTTCAGACGAGCACAAGCCATGGAAATAAAGATAAAACAAGGATAGGCTCGCAACGTCTCTTCTGTGGGAGAGAGGTTGCAGGGTAGAGAAAAGGGTATCCCCCACTAAGCCACGAAGTCTATTTTGTACTCTGTCAAGGCAGGATAGGCTGTTTTTGGCAGCTCCTGCCCAGATATGGCAACAGTATTCCATCCTTGGACGTACTTGGCTTTTATATAGATAGAGAATTGCATCAGTAGTGAGATATCTTCTGGAGCGATAGAAGGATCCCACCATCTTTCCAGCGACCTTGGCAACAGACTTGATGTACGTGTTCCATTTCAGATCAGGAGTAAAGGTCAAACCCAGAAGCTTGTCAAAACACGGGACCTCACCCAGACGAGAGCCATCCATCACAATTGATGCCAGATGGGGATCAGAGCGTTGATGATGTAAGGATAGGAGTTTGGTTTTGGATGCATTAAAGGTAACCAGCCACATCTTTCCCCACTGAACCACGCGCTCGAGATCAGAGGAGAGAGAATCAGAGAGAATTTGTCATTTACAGACTTTGATATGTTGCCGTAGATTGTCGTGTCATCAGCAAAGATGTCAACGAATGATTTAAGTATGTGTTTTGGGATGTCATTGATGTACCTATTTACTATGCCTCCCCACGGGACAGAGTTAGACACCAGGGTCGTTTTTTAACGTGGAGAAAAGGTACAAAAATAAAAATTGTCTCAGTCGTGAAGGATTTCTCCTCCACCGAAAGAGAACAAGAAAAAGAAGTGCAGCACCTGAAGAACAGATGGTATTTATTTGCTCCCCCACCGAGCAAATTAGGCACAAGGCCGATTTTTAATGTGAGGAGTTAAGGGAGGGGGAAGGGAAAAGGGGACCAGCTCCCGAGAGGTGGGAAATGGGAGCTGGTTAAAGGTCAGGCATGTGGGGTTGCCCCCACACCTGGTCTTTGCTAGTCATAGCTAGTCATATCTTGCAGTATCTGCCGGAACAGATGGTATTTATTTGCTCCCCCACCGAGCAAATTAGGCACAAGGCCAATTTTTAATGTGAGGAGTGAAGGGAGGGGGAAGGGAAAAGGGGACCAGCTCCCGAGAGGTGGGAAATGGGAGCTGGTTAAAGGTCATGCATGTGGGGTTGCCCCCACATCTGGTCTTTGCTAGTCATAGCTAGTCATAGCTTGCAGCATCTGCCGGAACAGATGGTATTTATTTGCTCCCCCACCGAGCAAATTAGGCACAAGGCCGATTTTTAATGTGAGGAGTGAAGAGAGGGGGAAGGGAAAAAGGGGACCAGCTCCCGAGAGGTGGGAAATGGGAGCTGGTTAATGGTCAGGCATGTGGGGTTGCCCCCACATCTGGTCTTTGCTAGTCATAGCCAGTCATAGCCTGCAGTATCTGCCGGAACAGATGGTATTTATTTGCTCCCCCACTGAGCAAATTAGGCACAAGGCCGTTTTTAATGTGAGGTAAAAACCAGCTCCCCTAAAAGTAGACAAAAAGGGGGCACTCTGGTTACCAAAAATAATAATTGTCCCAGTATAGAGGGTTTCCCCTCCATTGACTGGTACAAATTATCTTAAGTGCAGCATCTGCCGGAACAGATACTACACTTTGATGGTATTTATTTGCTCCCCCACTGAGCAAATTAGGCACAAGGCCGTTTTTAATGTGAGGTAAAAACCAGCTCCCCTAAAAGTAGGCAAAAAGGGGGCACTCTGGTTACCAAAAATATTAATTGTCCCAGTATAGAGGGTTTCCCCTCCATTGACTGGTACAAATTATCTTAAGTGCAGCATCTGCCGGAACAGATGGTATTTATTTGCTCCCCCACTGAGCAAATTAGGCACAAGGCCGATTTTTAATGTGAGGAGTGAAGGGGAAATGGGGACCAACTCCCCGGGGAGTAGGGGAGCTGGATAGTGACAATTGGTATGGAGGGTTTCCCCTACATTGACCAAGGTCTTATATGTGGGGTCGCCCCCACATATGGTCTTTGCTTGCAGTATCTGCCGGAACAGATACTACACTTTGATCTTGGCCCGAAGGCCAAGCTCTAATAGTCATAATAGGTCATTGATGTAGATCAGGAAAAGAGTTGGGCCCAAGATTGACCCCTGAGGGACTCCAGCATATATATACCCTACTAAAACCTGATTGTCACATCCGGTGAATTTCAAAAGTGTAATCAGGACGTTATAAATTTCCAGACTTCTTTTTGTACGGGCATTTAAAATTGTCACAGACTCTTGAAAATTCAGTATGTTATTGCTATACATCTTACGGGGAATGCTTACCAATTTTCATGATTTCAGGTTCGAAGTAACAAGTACAACAAGAATTGAAATATACCCTACTAAAACCTGGTTGTCACAGCCGGTGAATTTCAAAAGTGTAATCTTTTTTTTTTACACAGTGATCACTACTTATCAAGGCCCGGAAGCCATTCGAGGATAAGGGGACGTGAGGACACTTTAAAAGAAGGATGTACAAGAAAATTCTCTTTTAAACGTCAAATGCTTAGATTCCTCAGATTGTCTTGCATGAATCGAACATCAGTTATTAAGAGTAGAATCAAGGAAGGCGAGGAGTATGTGAGAGATGATGAGAGGTGTGGGAGGAGTAAAGAAGTCAGAACACCAGAATTGGTTGGCCAAATAAAATAATTCATGGATAAGGACCGCCGTGCGTCTATAGAGACAAGTGCACATTTTTATATCAATAGGGGAACGGTACACACAATTATAGGCGAAGGACTAAAGCTGCGGAAGATTTGCATGAAGCTTGTCGCAAGGATGCTGAGAGAAAATCAGACTATTTTTCCAAGATAGACATTAAGACAGTTCCTCACCATCACTATTGTCCTGGCCTTATTTTCGATATTTTCGAAGCTCATACCCTCTGTTCGCTTGTCTAGCCTTAATTTAAACATACGTCACTTCCGGTTTGGCGATGGGCGCAACAGCTTACGCGTAACGTTTTTTTTTTTTTTTTCACTTTTTTTCTCCTTTGCGGTACGGGTTCGAGCCTGCCTGCCTATCACCACCTTTTTTGCGTTCGCAATCTTCCTTTTTTTCTCAACCAACACCCTTACACACACCTCCACTTTCTTATCAGCCTTTGCGTCATAGGTTGGAGCCTGCCTGCCTACTACATTTTTTTTTTACTCAACACATGCCCACCAAACACCCGGACAACGCTGGGCACCAGGGCTAGTTACTTCTAAAATTAAATAGGATTTTAAATATTAATATTCTGTCTCCGCTATTAAATTTTTAAGAATCTAAGTAACAAAATACTGAAAAATAAAACACAGTTCAAAACTTACAAAAAAAAAAAAACAATTATTCAGAAGTCACTCAGCAGAATTCTTTCGAAGAATTCGACGCGTCTTTTTTTTTTTTTGTTTTACAATTTTATTATTTTATTAAAATAAAAAATAAAACAAAATGTTTTTTGCACTCATTATAATCCAACAACCCTTTTGTACAATGGCCTGATAAATAGTCAGTTCTGAACGATGCAAAAAACTTGTTGCTCTTTTTTGTTTTCTAGAAATAAAAACAAAGATCTTTTTTTAGTTCTTTTAAAAAAAACACATTAAACCTCCAGCTAATTTTATTTTTTCCCCACAAATTGTAAAACATTTGTAATCGGAAAATTAAGCTGAATACACTTAGTACAAATATATATATATATATATATATATATATATATATATATATATGTATATATATATATATGCATATATATATATATATATATATATATATATATATATATATGCATATATATAGGGTGACAAAAAAAACGGACCCCAAATCTAATTAGGCCCCGTTTTTTAGTGTTTTGTCCGAATGAAATGAAACTTTGGTAATAACTAGTTTATTATATTCAAAACATCACATCAAAACACTAGGGACTTGGCCTTTTTTTCTCCGTTCTACAGAATATGTTCTACATGGCCTCCATTTAACTTTTTTTTTCTTTAAGGTCACCCTGTATTCTCAGCAAAGAATCAATACTTGGACGACTCGAATGCCAAATTAAAATTCAAATGCCTAATGTTGAGAATCGCTGATTGTCGCCTGGGGGCCAATTCTGGCTTGAAATAGTTGCTAAGTCTAGTTGCAACGACGACTTGTGATACAGCGAAATCGTACTATATTCGGATGACTATATATATATATATATATATATATATATATATATATATATATATATATATAAATCAAATAAGAAACGTGTTACATTTAACACTTTAAAACCAAATAACATAAATATGATGTTGAATGGAAGAATTTTAACTTAAGTCCACTTTATAAAATAAACGGATGTTTATTTTTAAAGAGAGAGATATATCCGTTTATTTTATAAAGTTTTTAAAAATATCGCGTTGTTATTTGACTTTAAAGTGTTAATTGTAGCACGTCTCTTATTTGATTTTCAAATTTCACTCAACGCCTTTAATGGATAAACCTACCCAGACTTTAAAATCACGCACGACCACGCGTAATTATCCGACTACAGAAAAAAAACACAGCTAACATCAAGTGAACTTAACTTAAAATTCTTCCATTCAACATCATGACGAAGAATAAGAATATATATATATATATATATATACATATATATATCTATATAAATATATATATATATATAAAATATATTTTAGTCATAGACATACAGATCTGTTTCGTTGTTTCACAACTCATCAGTGCCGCTAGACTAACACCTATCCCAAGCCGAGGATCAAACCTAGAACTGTCGTGATGACAGTCGGCAGTTCTACTCTCTGACTACGGAAGCGGTGGCTGCAAATTAATCTGTCCGAATGTCTATTTAAATAAACATCCGTCCGCCGCTCGTAGAGGGTTCAAACGTTTGTTTGTAAACAAACCGCGAGCTTCGCATTTTTCAGTTAATTAAGTGGCGAGTGAGATTATTTACGATAGTGCTCAACCCAAGAGGGGGGCTTTTTATAAAATATATTTTAGTCATCGACATACAGATCTGTTTCGTTGTTTCACAACTCATCAGTGCCGCTAGACTAACACCTATCCCAAGCCGAGGATCGAACCTAGAACCGTCGTGATGACAGTCGGCTGTTCTACCCCCTGACTACGGAAGCGGTGGCCGCAAATTAATCTGTCCGAATGTCTATTTAAATAAACATCCGTCCGCCGCTCGTAGAGGGCTCAAACGTTTGTTTGTAAACAAACCGCGAGCTTCGCATTTTTTTCAGCTAAATAAATTATAAATATATATATACAGATTGAAAAAGGAGTGTATATCTCCGAAATATATCTCTCTTTTTAAAAATAAACATGCGTTTATTTTATAAGGTTTTAAAAATTATCGCGTTGTTATTTGGCTTTAAAGTGTTAAATATAACACGTCTCTTATTTGATTTTCAAATTTCACTCAACGCTTTTAATGGATAAACCTACCCAGATTTTCAAATCGCGCACAATCATGCGTAATTATCAGACTACCGAAAACCCACAGCTAACATCAAATGAACTTAACTTAAAATTGTTCCATTCAACATCATGCCGAAGAATAAGAGGAAAAATACATATACATATATACAGATTGAAAAAGGAGTGAATATCTCCGAAATATATCTCGCTTTAAAAGTTAACATTCGTTTATTTTATAAAGGTTAAAAAATCGCGTCATTTGGCTTTAAAGTGTTAAATGTAACACGTCTCTTATTTGATTTTCAAATTTCACTCAACGCTTTTAATGGATAAACCTACACAAAGTATATATATACAAGTTAGAAAAGCATTTCATCCAAGGCATGAAAAGCATTTTATCCAAGGCATGAAAATTGTTAAACAAAATGCAAAACTATAGGCTTTTAAAATAAAGGTACAAGATTCAATTTGAAATTTATTTATCTTCAAAGTGTACTTTTTTAAATTTTACAAAGTAAGGTATGCAAATTTAATACCTTACTTTGTAAAATCTATAAAAGTGCACTTTGAAGATAAATAAATTTCAAATTGAATCTTGTACCTTTATTTTTAAAGCCTACAGTAAAAACATTTTGTTTAACAATTTTCATGCCTTGGATGAAATGCTTTTCTAACTTGTATCCTACCTTTTTACGATTATATTTTATTTAATTTATTAATTTGGATTAAAAAAAGATGAATGTGAATTTGTATGTATTTTTAAAAACTCTCCTACTCTCTATTTCAGATTGTATTTCTCCTCACACCACAACTCATTTTTGCAACCCTCTCTTTGTATTATTACAGGTATAAATATTCTCTCTGTTTCAGTTTGTAATTCTCCTCACTCCACAACTCTTTTTTGCAACTCTCTCTTTGTCATACATGTCTGAGTAAAAAGAAAATCTGGATTTTTTTTAACAAAAACTTTAAAATAACTTTTTTAGATTATTTATTTAAAAACTTCTTTCAGAATAGAAAATCTTTACAATTTAATAAGGAACATATTTCATATAGGATTCATCAAAAATATTCAGTAGATAACGAAAAAAATAGAGATGAAAATTTCAAAAGGAGTGTATAACTGGTTACGCTCAATAGTAGTCCTCGCGAGCGAAAGATTTTGTTATTGTTATTCTATTATTATTATTATTGTTTAAAACATTTTGTGCCCTGCGCTTTCGCGCGAGGACTAATATATATATATATATATATATATATATATATATATATATATATATATATATATATATATATATATATAATTTAAAATGTTAAAAGAGATGCCATAACTTATGTCGATTTTCTATATTTATTGTTCAATATATAAGTAGAGCTAAGTATTAAGTTATGGAAATATATGTCAAGTAAACTGCACATTTCTTTCGCGTAAGACTCATTACGCTAAAATCTATAGAATTCATGTTTATACATATATCATTCACATACAATACTGTTTCGGTGTTTCAAAGCTCATCAGTGCGATTAAACAGGATAGAAACCCGACCGCCCAAATGACAATCAAGGCTTCTCACCATTGCGCTATACGGCTTCTGCTGTGTGGGTAATGAATTAACGATGTTTTGACATCGTCCAAATGTGTCCGCTCGGTTTGTTTACACAAAGAGCGTCGCTTAATACGCTAATGGTAGTTTGTATACCACTTCCCAATATGCTCAATCCAAGAAAGGGAGCATTATAGTCATCCACATACAGTACTGTTTCGCTGTTTCACAGCTCATCAGTGCGGCTAGATAGTCAAGGCTTATATATATAATTTTATTCAATCTAAGTATAAAAAATTACAAATTTACTGTTTCAGTCTTAATAGACATCCTCAGGTTACAATAAACCTTTGAAAACCGAATGGAAAAACGTAGAAAAAATCGAATGAAAAGAAAAAAAAAACAAAGGTTTTAGATGACTTAAAAATAAACTTATGCGTCTAGACATGTGTGATTACTTTAAGTAGGGGGAAACTGGTTTAATCAGTTTTAATAAAAGTAGCTTTCGTTACTTAACTAATGTGAGATGCACACGTGAGTTAGGTGACAGGAAATAAAGAGTTAACTAAGAGAAAGCTGAATATAAAAGGAGAAAAGGAGTCAGGTGTTTTCCAATTGTCTGCATCCGGTATCCAAGGTAATAAGTACATATTCCATTGAATTTTATTTGACACCTTTGCAAAGAAAATCATCCGCATAATATGATTTCTTACCTTGAGTTGTTTTCGATCTTGATACATGTTGAAGCGTAGGCAAATAAATAGATTCCTCGATTTTTATAGACACTATTTCATTATCTCAGGAAGAATCCGAGTGAGACGCAATGTTAGATTTTGATATAGTTTGATAGGTGCAGCGTAGTAATTATATATAGTCATTCATCCTTAACTTATAGTTCAACTTTTGGCATTCATTTCCTCAATATCTTTCTAGTGAGAATTCTTTCTTGAAAGAAAGCGTGTATTACAAGTGCGATAGCTGCCAATATGATAAGTTTTACAAAAAACGAACTGGATTTAAACATGGCAATCTGTGTGAGTAAACATCGTCATCATCAAGAACACATATGACACCGTGAGCTTCACTAATAAACAGGCGGCAAATAGCCATTACAGTTTTGGTACTTGTGCAGAATTTGAACATGACGTAACTAACCGTCCACTCGACTTGGTTCGGAACATGGCCTCATACGCTCGGGTTTGGCTGTAATCTGACATAAGACGCCGATCAATGTGCGGTTAAGTAGCAAACGATTTTGGGGGAAAATAATGGAGAAAAAAAAATCAACGGAACCAGCCGGGAGCTTTTCAACATATTTTCGACTTTATGTGGGGACAGAAATTTGATGATGATCCTTTGGCTCAATCTTAAAGCTATCGGATTGGGTTGGCGAAGTTTCTTCCACATCCGCTGTCTCTTAACGCCTCACTTTTACGTCGTCTTATTCTACCGTAGAAAAGCCTACTTAATCCTAAGCGTATATCCCGGCTGTCTTGATTTGGTGAAATTTAATTTTAAAACAATTTGTTGCTCAGCCACTACCTACAGGAAAAAATATTAAGAAAAAAAAACACAAAAAAAAAAACGTTTTCTTTACATGTTAAAAAAAAAACAAAGAAAGAAGGGGAAAAATAATACCTGGTAAACACACAACAAAGTGCTTTTTTTTAAAAAAAATCTTTGTTAGAAAAAATAGGGAAACGTACCAAAAACGGTTTTCTTATTAGTTTTAATAAATTTAGAATATGATATATATATATATATATATATATATATATTATAAGGTAAAATTAAAAGCCCAAAAAAAAACTCTGCGGCTGCTTTTCCAATTTTGAACACTCTTCCGCTGTCTTCTCTTGAAAAAGGACTAATAGGTCTGAAATATATTGAGATTTATAACACCATTGAATACAACAGAAAAAAATGACTGTTGTTTAGAGTTAAAATTTGTGTGAAAAAGAAAAAACAAACAACAAAAAAAGAAATTTATTTCTTTTGTTTTCATTTAATTTTACTCTATATAAAAAAAATCTCGCATTGTTCTTGGCTTTTAATTTTACCTTATAATTTTCTTCAACAATGCTTCAAGCAAACTACAATCTACTTATATATATATATATATATATATATATATATATATATATATATATATATATATATATAGTCATCCGCATACAGTACTGTTTCGCAGCTCATCAGTGCGGTTAGTCAAGTAAATATCTGAAGCCAGGATCGAAACCCGACCGCGTAAACGACAATTGGTGCCTCTAACCGTTGCGCTATTTGGCTGTTGCGATGCGGGCTGTGAATTAAAAATGTTTTGACATTGTCCAAATACCTAAGCTCAATTTGTTTACTTAAAGAGCATCGTTTAATACGCTAATGGTAATTTGTATATCACTTCCCAATATGCTCAACCGAAGGTAGGGAGCATTATATATATATATATATATATATATATATATATATATATATATATATATATATATATATATATATATATATATAATTTTTTATTTACTTAAAATCAATTTGATACGTTGTTTCTTTTTTATTTTCATTATATTTATTTTCTGATGAATTCATATTTGAATGTTTTTTTCGGTATTTTCCTTGGGGAGCGGCGGGTGACTTCATGTTCCGAGCGAAGCCGAGCGGCCAATTAGTTATGTCTGGTTCAAATTCAGCGCAAGTACCTATTTTTTATTACTGTTTATTCACTTCAAATAAAGCACAGTAGTAAATAGCTACTAATAAGGGCCAGATTTGCAGGGGTAGTGTGTAGGGATTTGGGCAGCGAGATATCTGTTGACATGACACTTCAACTTCTGCATTTCAGTACAGTCAGAGAAACAGGGACCTAAGAGGGAATTCCAAAGTCTAGCAGTTCGGAGGAAGGCGTTATTTGAGTATAAGGCTTTAAGACATCTAGGGATCTCTAGAGTGTAGGGGTGGGATTTTGCTGCTTCTCCCGTTTGTCGGGGTTATTTACGTCGAGGGGGTAGTAGTGCTTGTGGGAATTGAAACCCCCAGGCTAACACGATTGACGCTCTTTATCTCTGGTAACCGGAGAGCGACACAGCCACGTCACCTCCTGTTTCTTATATTTCTCCCTCTTTTCCGCTGAACCCTCAACCAGTTAACATGTAACTAAGAACCGCTCCGCTTGGAATAGCCACCTAACCAGCGCTGCTGACTTACCCGTCAGCCTTTCATAAATCGCAAGTATCATTACTTTTTTCTCAACGAACTCTTATTCTTAATATCTATATCATTATTTTTCATGTATATTTATGTAAATAAATCTACATTTTTTAACTAATATATATTGGTATGTTTCGTTTTCACATGCGACCTTTTCCTTTTTAATCACTCTACCATTCAATTCATTACACTACACATGAAGATGAGATCGTGTATAACATAAGCAAGCCCATCCCACCCCCTCTACATGCTTTAAGTTAGTAGCAGCACTCATCATTAAACAGGCACAGCGATGCCACATTTCGCCGATGGGACATAAGTTGGTGTTTGGGAAACAATGCGGGAACTATTATAATGGCGACTCTTTTTTTAATCCTATCTAGGAACAAGGCACTAGTGGCAGATGCACAAGCCCAGATGTTACAACAATATTCCATATATAGGTTAATAGTGGTTATAGGATACTTTCAGGTATGAGGAATATTCGAGCACGGTACAGAGAGCCAACTTTCTTCACAGAAGCCTCAATGTATTTGTTTCAATTTATGTTTTTTGTGATTGGTAAGCCTAGTAGCTTGTGGGAAGTACGTCCAGGTAGTGTATCATTAGCTATAACTATCAGTAGTTATTATTAGACGAACTGGATTTGAACTCGTGATACCTAGGTTGTCAATCTGCGCGTGTAAATACAACGACCTTCACCGCCAAGAACACATATCATATGATGACCTTCACCGATAGACAGAAAGCAAATAAACATTATATTAGGGATTACATTTTTTTTGTTCTAAATTTTCGCGTATCACGATATTTTAATCATCAAATTTATAGGTTGTCAGCAACTCTGGCGAAAATAATCAATTTGAGAAATAAATCGGATAAAATAAAAACATTCGGAAAACAAATAAATATACACGCAAATAAAGAATTCCTATTTTTGAAGACGGCATCTTTGCAATATGAATGTCTTCATCCGTAATCTGTGACGTCCTTTCCATCATTGCCTCCAAATTGTTGGCGAGATTTGAATTCTCGCAAATTTTCGTTCCATTCGCATCGATTTAATTATGCGGCTTGAGGAAATAGCAAAAAAAAAAAAATCAATTCAGAATTTTACATTTTTTTTTGTTTGCTTGTTTTTCTATTTGTCATGGTGATCCGAATGGAATGCTGTCATCTTTCATTTTTGAGAAAGCGACCAGATTTAGCGAAAAAAAAACGACACCTGAACATGTTAATACCTATCTTAATAAACTGATATATATATATATATATATATATATATATATATATATATATATATATATATATATATATATATATATATAATGCCGCCAAAAAGAAATTCCGCACTTGTCATTTTTTCAAAAACCGCAAATTTACGCTAAATTGAATGTAATGTTAAAACAACCTATACCTCATTTGATTCGCCTTTTATTCCCATACAGTAACATCCCACAAGTGTATTTGTAATTCTGGGGAATAATATGCACATATCTCATGAGTTTTCCGGTAACGCGACAGTCAAGGTATTACTACCACTCCGGGTCAGAGTGGACCTGGGAGCAATGCCAATTAAAGGGTGGCTCCACACTCTCCAAAGCCTGCAATCTTGGGCCTCAACATTGGGTATAGTTTAAGGTCATATCCAGGACCCCTATAAAAAGAAAGTCAAGTACATTTTTTCATGCATACATAACACACATGGATCGGTATCTAACACGCAGTCGCGCGTGCGCACGCACGCACACACACACACACGCACGCACGCATATATATATATATATATATATATATATATATATATATATATATATCTGTCGAGGGTAAGGAGAAGTCAACGTTATGTTTTTTGCAATTATTGCAGGTATGTGTGTACAACCATCTACATACATCGTCTGGTATTCCCGAATAACCACCCATTTGGTACTGACCAGGCTCAACGTTGCTTAACTGTGGACATCCAACTAAAACCAGTGATGTTGTTGCACAATGATTAGCATAAGTGCATATAATCAGTAGTGATGTGACGATTCCAATATGTTTCTTGATTCCGATACAAATACCGATTCCGAACTAAATACCCGATTCCGATGCTGCTAAAATGTTTTAGATGAACGTGGAAGGTACACATTTCAATGCTACTCATCGTAGCATCGTGTAACACTTAAAAACCTGAAAGCCATGTGGCAAGGACTGGAAGGGTGGACCTCCTGGGTGATACCCAAGCGGCGCACCTTAGTCCAACAGGTACAGGACCGGTTGGCGGCTACGCACCTGTCAAGAACGGATCCTTGACAAGTACTTTCTTCCAACTCTCCAAGCGGCCGAAGCAGTAAGGAGACCATCTTCACTTTAATAAGGGCATGACTTATTTGTAACTACACATTAAGGGAATCAACTAATTAGAATCCTCCGACCGCATTATAAAAAAAATATTCCTTGTCGACTGGATTTACTGCCGCCATCTTTTGTTCTACAGAATGGATTAACACTTATCAGATGCAACTACCGATACCGATACTGATTCCGATTCTGATACGATTCTTTATTAAGCACTAAATACTTAGCTATAAAACGGTTATTCTTCCCGATTACGTAAATAGCACATGCTAAATGCGGAGATATTTTCTCAAACGTAAAAAACATGGGGGCGGGGATATGATGTATAGATTTTAGTTTTACTGGTAGTTTATAATCAATAAATATTTATTATTTTTTTCATTACAACATGCTGTGGATAATTTTGCTTTAAGCAAAATAAAAAAAATTAAAAAAGGACTCGTTTTTCACCTCGGAAGATAGACATACATTTTTTTCGATTCCGATACCCCTAAAAGATCTGATTCCGATTTATCGTCTCAACAATAGTAAATGAGATATGCGGGTGCTTGTTTACAATGGTGATTTTATAAATGAATGCATTACATGTAGAAACATTATTACGTACTTATGTGTCATGTCGAAATTAGTATCAGTTCCAAAACTTACGAAAAATGATCTAGTAGAAAAAGAATTAGAAGTCAAAATAGAATTAATCGGATTATTGAATTTTATCGTGTGTTTTAATGTAGAAGAGTTGTGCGATTAATTCAGCATGGCAAATTGACTCATCTCCCATTGTCTTCGATTCACTTAAATTAAGTGTCCGCAATTTTTTAACAGATCGTTATGGGTGATAATTTTTGTTAAAAATACACCTAGCACCCTTTCTTCGAATTTTTTTTCAATTAATACTAATTACAGTTAAGCATCACTTTATTGTATTACTTGCAGGACGCCCGACGTTGCCCAGCTGTTAAAAACTCATGAATATTATATTTTCATTCTTACAGAAACTGAGACATGTGCATACGAGTATTGTTTTTTTTCTAAACAGTTTACTTTCTGTAGTAAAAAAATACTTGAGCTGAAGTCGAAACCAAAAACATACTGACAGTAAGTCAAGTACTATAACAATAAGGCTATATTGACACGATATTTAAAAAGGGTTTTCAAACCTACTTATTCTTTAATATAAGAATCTTTTACGTGAATGATTGACGCATGCACGTTCATGAAACAGTTGGAAAACAGATCAAAATCCACTGACCACCGCACGTAACAATTTTTCAATATTGACTCCTTAGCAGATCTTTGTTCCGGGTGAAAACAAATTTTAAAAGTTTTTCAATTGTCAGAACACTCCATATACCAAATTTCAAGTCTGTAGATTAAATATTCGTTGAGTATATAGGTTGAGAAGTGCCTTCACACAAACGTTCTCACTTTTATAGATATATAGATTACCTTTAACATTTTTCCTAGCGGATGCTACTTCATGATTTTCTATAATAATTTCGCCATGTCAAGTAAGTATTTTTTTAATGTTTGCTTAAAATACCACCAGACATGCATCGATATTTGCATACAACATGACTTCAGCAAAAATAACGTATCCTTTTTCTGACTGTTAAACGCTGACTTCATGTAAACAACCCGGATCCCAGAGGAAACAATTTATGGAAGCCAATTGTTATTTATAATTGATAAATGAAGCACAAAGTAACAATTGTTTTTATTTTAGATCTGTAATCCAGCGCATGCGCAGACGACGGCCCTAATGGCGGCCATTTTTTTAAATCCCCGTGCAATAAAAAGACGAAAATATTTTATGGACTCTCAGAATTAACAGAGTCTAGTCTGAAAGGATCGAATTTCTTTCTTTCTTCATCCCCTCTGTGATTATTTAGTATCAATGACCGATCAAGCAATACACACACAAACACATATAAACACGCACACACACACAAACACACACACACACATACATATATATATATATAAATTTGTTTTTACACAGGCAGTAGTATATTCCTACACATTTATCAGCATGTTTCGGTCACATAGATTTAAACGCACAAACACACACACACATGTACATATGTATACAAAGAAATAAAAAAGGGGATAAAAATTATGTATTCATCAACCTTTCGTTTTTATTTCGAGACTTCATCTGAATAAATGAGATTAAGTAAAAATATGTATATATATACATATACACATATATATATGTATATATATACATATACACATATATATATATAAGATATATATATATATATATATATATATATATATATATATATATATATATATATATATATAATTTATATTTCGAGTAAAAAGAACAAGATGTAGAGTTGGAAATCTTGGCAGAGTGTACCTTTAAATCTTTAAAAATAAAAATCCGGATACCATCTTAGCAAATGGTGGCTATAATAATTTCTGCTGGTCCATTTTTATTTGTGTCTTATCAAGTAGAAGCAGTTATTTTACAGTAACTAACGCTAGCACAAATGGATCTAGAAATCGTGGTAGGAAAATTATTTGGTTCACACCCCCCTTTAATATTATGTTTAAAACAAAACTTGGTACAAAATTTTTACAACTTATTAACAAGCATTTCCCACCAAATAATATATTACATAAAATATTTAATAAAAATACATTAAAATTAAGTTATAGCTGTAGTGATAACTTAGAAAGGATTATAAAAAAAGCATAATGGAAGAATTTTAAAGACGACTAATAGAGAAGGTGTAAATACTAGTGCAAACACGGCTGTGAATAAATGTAACTACCAAAAGCCTGAGGAATGCCCAATAAGAAATGAATGTCTGCCCTCATCAGTTGTATACCAAGCTAGGATATTTCCGGTAAAGAACCCAAGGGACGAAAGATTCTACATAGGGAGTACCCAAATGGCTTTCAAAAATAGATTCTATGGACATACACGCTCGATGAGTAATCAAACATATGAAAAGGACACTTCCTTTTCATATGTTTGATTACTGGAAATTAGTTAGAGAAAATAAAACACCTAGTATAGAATGGAAGATTGTTAGAAGGGCCAATACTTGCCACTCATTGAACTCACCATGTCCATTATGCTTATCAGAAAAACTTAAGAAAACTAGGTTTAAAGACAGAGAAAAATTATTTAATATTAAAAAAGAAACTGTTATATACTGCAAACATTTCAGAATACACGCACTTAAAGAACTCTAAATTAGTAGACTAGAACAACTATAAGTACAACTAACCCCCATAAAATAACCCCCCCACAAAGAGGATAAGTGAGGTCGCAACTATGATCATACCCGTATGGATTACGTAAGTCGCTTAATATTCTACTTCATCAAGCAGTTATAATATTACTAACCTAAATAAGTACCTGTATGAAGGTATATTTGAACAAAACGAGTGATAGATTGTTTTGGGTGAACCTCGTAATAATGTATGCATATGGGTATTTTTGGGTGTATGCATGTATGGATATAAGATCTTTATATACCCGCGTAGGAAAATTAATTTTAAAAAAAAGAATGAATGAATAAACAGATGAAAGAAAGTAAGGAATGAAAGGTGAATGAAAGAAAAGGGGATAAGAAAATTAGGGTGAATAAACAAAGATGAAGGTAAGTACTACAGTATATAAGCTTGTATACTCAGTTTATATAACCTAAATACTCTGGTTTCTGTCATGTGTTATTATATATTATTATTGTATCGTTATACATCTTATGTATATCTGCCTAACAATCGTAAGAGTGTTTGCTTAATTTGAAGATAGGCCTATGAACTTTATGCTGAATTCAATATAAATTTTTACGTAGTATAAATTTTTACGAAAAAACCTACAACTTAGGAAAATGTAACAAGCGGGTGGGGCTATGAAATATAACTATGCGTGTGGAGTTTGATAGAAATAAGGGAATTTATATAGTAAATGTATTCATGTCTGTTTCTACTTTAGATGTATCATTTGGTGGCGGGCTACATGTATATATGTATGTCTATATTTGTGTGAGTATGTATGTATAAGTGTATTTTATGTATGCATGTATGGTTGTATATTTATATATATATGTGTATCTATATATCTATGTGTATGTTTGTATATGGATGTATTTGTATGTGTGTATGTATGTATGTTTATGTATGTATATGCATATATATTTCTGAACTATTAGAATAGGCTGTCTCGTATATGATTGTTGTAACAATATAAATTACAAGAATGTATGGATGTCCGAATGTTGTTTATATGTATGTTATATATGTATGTGTGTATGTATATACGTATGTATATATATATATATGTATATATGTATGTATGTGTGTATGTGTGGGTATATATATATATATATATATATACCCGTCTGGAGTGTAGTGGCATACTATTGCATATACGAAGGGGTTACCACGTTACCGAAGTAAAGAAAAATGCCATTATTTGTCTCTGTATGTCTGTATGTGTGTGTGTATATATATGCGCGGGTGTAGCAAAGTGTAGGCATTTATAAATATATTGATATATTAATATATATAGGTACATGTGGGGTTTAGATAACTTTCGTGTTTTATGTTTATTCATATTTTGTTTGTTTATTTGTTTTAATTTTATTTTATTTTTATTTATTTTTATTTAATTTTATTTATTTTTTGTTTTGTTTTATTTACCTTATTATAATTTAAACTTTATTCCTGCGGAGTTTAGAGTCATTGCCTAGTTTCAGTACGAGTGTTGTGAGTAAAATAAAAGCGTGCAACATGGATTCGCTTTTGAATATATGTATTAACGTGAGTGTGTATGTGTGGCGGTGTCTGTGTATGTGTGTGTTGTTGTGTGTGTTGCATGTATGTGTGGATGGATGTAGATTAAAAGGCACCGGTCAGTACTTAGTTGACCATAGCTAATGTTCTTATTTTACAGATTCCAAGACAAGAAAGCTTAATTCTCAAGTACCTTATGCCATAAAAACCAAAAGTTAGCTTGGGTAGGGGGGAAAGGGAAATGAAAAAGATCTTCAAAGACCTCACTTATCCTCTAACCGGTTTTTATGACTCCCACCCAGGTTGCATTCTAACTTGATAAACGAAATAGGAAAATGTATTTGGTGGAAATATCACTTTCGACGGTAATTCTTGGCCTGAATACGTAATCCCCCAACCTGGGTGATTACAGAAACAGGTATGCACATATGTAGCCATTAATGTTTGTATAAATAAAACTAATATACCTGCTCTGTTCACTCATTGAGCACTATTTTAGTAGACACATGTTGTTTCATTGGATGTACTTTTAGGAAACTAAACTCTACTGGCTATATATATATATATATATATATATATATATATATATATATATATATGTCGATGACTATATACATATATATGGCTATATATATCAATGAATTAATTCAGAAATCATATATAAAAGAGCATATGTAAGAAAACGATATTGTTTTTGCACCAACCTAATAGTAAAATATTTAGCGCGATTGTTAAACTGTTCGAGTTTCTCAATTCTAATAGGTAGGTGTGTTTCAAATAATTAAATATTTCACTCGACACACAACTACCAAAAACTCGCTACTCCAAATCCCGACGTTCTCCTATCAAAACTCAACTCTTTGCATCGCCATTTCCGCCAATCTTTGTTTCCGGAACGCAATTGTTAAAAATTGCCGATTTTCTCCAAAGATGTCTTTATTGGATGAGCCACGACCTCTACATAAAGTCAGTCATTCATTGGCGTAAGAGAAATCATTCAAACTTGCGGGAGGGAAATAGGCTTTAAAAAAAATACAATCAACACATGGAAAGGGAGACATTTTTTTCCAAACCAGTACCCTCGCCTACCCCTTCAATGTCTCATTGTAGAGGTGAGACAAAAAAAAATCCAAAGCCATATCCATATCCAAAATCGACCCAGTCTAAAAAATCAGGCAACCGGAAGCATATCGTTTGCATTTTAGGTAACAATATCGCAAGCATATAAAGAGAAAAGGCGGCCATTTTTTTTTCTTTTTCATTCATTTTTTGAGGTCTACACAGAACACTAGAGACTTCACACAAACAGATTTGTACTAATTTTTAAAGGGCTTAATTATAGAAGAACAAGTTATTTTTATCTTTGGTACCATTTTGACCACAGCGAATTATTATTGCCTGCTTAATTTCATACTCCGACTTACTAGAATTTGTTCCAACTTGGTATACCGTAATCTGATTTTATTTTTTAACTACCGGACACATCCAATAGTAGAATGCGCTTCAAAAATATTTCAATTCACGCAGATTTCTTATATATATATATATATATATATATACCAATTTTTTCTTTGATATTTTATCGTATCTTATATATAACAGTGGCTTCAACAGTTTTTAAAGGTGCCATTAGCGATAATCTAAATCCAAATCTGGATTTGGCTGCGTCATTCATCACTTAGTGTAAGGTTTCCGAGTCGACTATCGTCGTAGTCGTCGTTCTTCTCCCGGTGCGTGCGTGCGTGCGTGCGTGCGTGCTCTATATATACTACTAATCAGACGACGGTGTCACTCTTTTGTGTGTCCCGTCGTAATGGTCGTTCCTATTCTCTACACTTAGGACAAAGATTTTACTCGTTATAAACAGCACTTTGTGTATGATTACTATTTCCTGTAAATTTCAGTTTTATATGACCAGTAGTTTAAGAGTTTATCGGTTAAATATTTTCAGATACACACACTTGCGTTCATCCACTGTTTTATTAATATGGATTTCACACTGTAATTAAGCCCTCGGCCTTGGAATTAAAATTACTTCATCGATCGGAAAATATGAACATTATTAAGTACGCATATGGTGTTTTCGATGTGACACATTTCAACAAGGAACCTTCAAGTGAAACTTAATTATTTTTGCGAAGAGAAAGAGAGATGGAGAGGGAAAGAGAGAAAAAGAGTGTAGAAGATCGAGAAAAAAGAGAGAATAATACATATAGAGAGGCGGGATAGAAGGGATTTTTGATTAAGAATGGACTTCTGAGGTTTCCGCCATTGTCTTGGGCATTTATATATTCTTTATTGATTTATGTCTGTTATAGAGCGTGCTGTTGTCAACAAATAGATACCATGTCTTATTGGCACAACTTTTCGATCATGATGAACCCTTCGACCTTCGTCAAAAGTAAACTCCATGATTTTTTTCTACTAAAGAAAAGGGGTTAGCTCTGTGTTGGAAGAAGTCAGATTGTAAATTAATATAAAAAAGATCAATTTTTCGGGGGTCACTAGGGTATTTTTCAAGACTTTCCAATGATTCAATTTTAACTGAAACCTTATGCTAATTGTCAATCTAATTGAAAAAAAAAGTTTTACGAAACCATGGATAGACATCAGATTCAGAATTGCATAAAACGAATACACACGAAAGTATTTTTTTCGTTAATTTTTGGTTATTTTTACATTTTCACCCCAAACAAGGCACAGTACCAATTTGATGTAGGGGTTGCAGGGATATTATGTGGGGAATTGAGCAGCAAGATGTTTGTTCACATTACACTTGAACTTCTGCATATCAGTACGGTTGGGGAAGCAGGGGAAGCAGGAAACTGGAAAGGAATTCCAAAGTCTAACAGTTCTGGGGAAGAAACTATTAGAGTAGAAGGCTTTCTTACATATAGGGAGCTCTACTGTGAAGGAGTGGGACTTTTTGCTGCTTGTCGGGTTTGTCGGGGGTATTTACTTCGAGGGCGGACAAGTGCTTGTAGTGCGTCGGAGCATTCACCATTAAAATACTTGTAAAACAGGCAGAGGGGTGCACTATTTCGTCAATGGGACAGAGGTTGAAGCTTAGATGACAGGTTGGCGACTTTCTTCTGAACCCTGTCCAGGAGCAACAAACTAGTAACAGAGGCACCAGCCCAAATGTGACAACAGTACTCCATATATGGGCGAATGGACGCCTTGTAGAGTTACAGATTGCTTTCAGGCGTTAGGCGTTAGAGGTAAGTAACTTTTTAGTACGGTAAGGAGAGCCCTACCTCTTTGCAGCAGCCTTGGCAATGCACTCAATGTATCTGTTTCAAGCATGTTCCTTGTAGACGTTAAGCCGAGGAGTTTAAACGAAGTACTTTCAGGTAATGTATCTTTAGCCATAGTTATTGATGGTTGAGAAGGTTTCTTGTAATTATAAAAGGAAACGAGCTTAGTCTTGTCAGCGTAGAACGTTACCATTTATTTTGGGGCTTATTCCACCACAGATGGGCAAGCATGTTAGCTTTCTCATTTACCGTGCAAGCAACCTCATAATCGTTAGACAGTGAGGGAATTGTTGATTGACTATTATTAACTACACTGTTGTAGATATTCCAGAAATTACGAGGTCCTAATTTCTGCGATTTAACGCGTCCGGATTTGCATTTGGAGGGTGCTGGCGATGGTCCTATTTTATAACCTAGATCGGTAAATAGCATGAGTTTTACAGCAGCGCATCTCCAATTTCGCTCGTTGTACATTGCGGCACTTTCAGATATGATATCGCTTTTGTGAGTTTGTACACAACTGGCCAACAAGTTGATGGTCTGTAACAAAAAAGAAAAATCGGTTTTTATGAAACGGTAATGGAATCATGCCGTCTTTTCTAGGGCGACAATTTTATCATTCCAGCATATACAATAAAATAGTCCATTAAAACTATATAGCGCACATTCGTGTTAGATCATTTCTAGTTATTTTATAACATTCTCCTTACTAAACGTAAATAACGATCATAATAATACGTGTTCAGGTTACTTGCTATCACTCGGTAGTACTCCATATAAGAATATGCAAAATTATTTGTGCTATTGTTAAGTTGCTCGACTTTGGCCTGGAAGTGTTTCTCATTTTGTAAAAGGTGTGTAGTACAAACTAGCTATTATTATTGTAGAGTGGGGTGTATAACGAGTGTATATATTTAATAGTATATAATGAGTCTCGTTATCTGTTAACGTGTCGTCTATTTAATGTATGTGATGTCTTCCAATATGTTATCATCTGGTGTATAAATGTTTGTCTTGTTGATGTATGTATAAAATATATGTGTCGACATACTAAACAGTTTATAAACAGAAGGACGGATAAACATCTTTTACATTTGTGCTGGACAAATTTATATGTGCATAGGTATATATATATATATGTATATATATATATATAATATATTTTAGTCATCGACATACAGTCCTGTTTCGTTGTTTCACAACTCATCAGTGCCGCTAGACTAACACCTATCCAAAGCCGAGGATCGAACCTAGAACCGTCGTGATGACAGTCTGCAGTTCTACCTCCTGACTACGGAAGCGGTGACCGCAACTAATCTGTCCGAATGTCTATTTAAATAAACATCCGTCCGCCACTCGTAAAGTGCTCAAACGTTTGTTTGTAAACAAACCGCGAGCTTCGCATTTTTTCAGCTAAATTAAGTAGCGAGTGAGATTATTTACGATAGTGCTCTACCCAAGAGGGGGGCGTTATAAAATATATTTATATATATATATATATATATATATATATATATATATATATAGGAAGCAATAAGAACGGAAAATGAAGTCTCAAAAACTATATATTGCTGAATATTCATTGGAGTAAGATTAGATTTATTATTAATGTGATATGTATTATTATTAGATAAGTATTTAAGAACTTAATTACCGAATTGTTATTTTGTATTAAAGCCACACATAACCTCAGAAAATTATGGTTGGATGGCAAACGTAGGTTAAATCTTTGGTAATAAAATTAGTATCATGGTTAAAATACGCATTACAAACTTATATTTGGAATAGATTAGCCTAGTTTTAATTGAATTTGTTTTATTAATAAATAAATCATAAATGCATACAAGGAATTTTACCAAACATAGAAAACATCGAACGACTTGAGTTTCTTCTCTTTCATCGTTATGGATACATTTTAGGATTTTGGTATAATTCAACTAAACCTTTAAAATTTCGAACGTACGGAGTTATCTCTCTATCTACATCTAAAATATCCGATAATCGTAAATCTTAATGGGAAAGAACGAAAGAAAATTAAAAAATAAATTGAGATCCTTCATTTTAAATGAAGAATGAGAATGAACATAGTATAAAGTGATGTTAAACGCAAATTTCAGACACGAAACTAACATAGAATTGCAACTATATATATAGAGAGAGAAAAAATAATTTAAATTAAATTAAGAAATAAGAAAATTATTTTAAGAAATCAATGAATAGTATTAATAAAACACATTAAATGGACATAGGTAATTAGTGGTAACATTTTATGATATTTTGTTTGAAAAATTTTTTTAATGGAGATACGAAAATAGGTAAATATATAAACCTTTAAAAAATACTTTGCCAGGATGAGATAAAGGTAAAAGATTTTCGCTAGTTTTCTTTTCCTTATAAGGGAAATGGTTTCCATAATGTTTTATTGTTTAAGTGCTTTTCTATTCAATAAGTCTGAAGAAAGGGTGTTCTTGTGAAATTTTAAACGGATGTTTGAATTTGTCTGAATAGTCTTGAAAAAATTGTAACTAATGATGAAAATAAATAATGGGCAATCAACAATTCCCCCATTAACCAACAATTACGAGGTTCTTTGCTCAGCAACCGAGAAGGCTAACATGCTTGCCAGTCGGTCTGCCTCAAACTCCACACTGGACCCTCTAAACCACCCCCTACCTCAATTTCCTATGCGGACAGACGCCACGCTAGACGACCTGAAAATCACCCCTGCTCAGGTGCATGCTATCATAAAAAACCTTGACACTTCCAAAGCATGTGGACCCGACCTCATCCCAGCTGTGCTATTAAAAAAGTGCTCAGCCGAAGTAGCTCCAGTTCTCTCCAAACTCTACAACAAATGCCTTAATGAATCTTGCTTTCCGAGCTGTTGGAAAACTGCTTCTGTAGTACCAGTATTCAAGAATTCTGGCGAAAGAACTGACCCATTAAATTATCGCCCTATTAGCCTCCTCCCACTTTTTGCCAAAATATTTGAGACCTTAATTAACCATGCTCTAGTCCAGCACCTTACAGATGCTAAACTTCTGACCGACCGTCAATATGGATTTAGACAAGCCCGTTCCACGGCAGACATCCTCACTGTAATCTCTGAACGCATATACCATTCACTGGACAAAGCGGGAGAGGGACGAGCGGTAGCTCTAGATATATCTAAGGCTTTTGACAGGGTGTGGCATGAGGGTCTCCTCAGGAAGATTAGATCTTACGGTATCACTGGTAGAATACTTAACGTAATTAAATCCTTCTTAGATAAGAGAAAAATCCAGGTTGTCCTCGACGGTCGTACATCTAAACAATATGATATAAATGCGGGAGTGCCCCAGGGATCTATCCTGGGACCTCTGCTGTTCCTGATATTCATAAATGACCTCCCCGACAAGATTGCCTCTGAGATGGGGATATATGCTGATGACACCACACTCTATAGCAGGCACGACAAGAAAACAAACGAACATATATCTAAAGTAATGGCAGAAACACTAGAGGATGACCTCCAATCAGTAGTGGAATGGGGACAAAAATGGATGGTAACGTTCAATGCCACCAAGACAAAACTGGTTTCATTCAATAATTACAAGAAACCTTCTCTACCACCTATAGCAATGGCCAACGACTCTTTATCTGAGAGTACGTCTCTCAAGCTCCTTGGCCTAACGTTCACTGGAAACATGAGTTGGAACAGTTACATCGAGGGCATTGCCAGGGCCGCTGCAAGGAAGGTGGGCTCTCTCTACCGTGCTAGAAAACTTTTAACACCCGAAAGTATCCTGTACCTCTATAAGGCCACTATTCGCCCATGTATGGAGTATTGCTGTCATATTTGGGCCGGTGCATCGGCTACTTGTCTCTCGCTCCTTGACAGGGTTCAAAAGAGAGTCGCAAATCTGATAGGCCCTAAACTGGCATCAAAACTTCAGCCTCTGTCCCATCGTCGAAACGTTGCATCCCTCTGCCTGTTCTACAAGTATTATAATGGTGAATGCTCTGAAGAACTGCAAGCACTTGTGCCCCTACGACGTGAACACCCTCGACAGACCCGACAAGCTGCAAAATCCCACCCCCACACTGTAGAGATCCCTAGATGTAAAAGATCCTTCTACTCCAGTAGTTTCTTCCCCAGAACTGCTAGACTTTGGAATTCCATTCCGGGTCACTGCTTCCCCAACTGTACTGACATGCATAAGTTCAAGTGCAACGTGAACCAACATCTCGCTGCCCTAATCCCTACATAGTACCCCAGTAGATGTTTCCCCTGATAGTAGCCCCCTACACCAAAGTGGCAATGTGCCTTTTTTGGGGTGAAAATGTAATAAAAAAAAAAAAAAAAATACACTATTTGTTGCTATCAACCCATTCTTTGAAGTCTTGGTTTTTGTTAAAACAATATATGAATGCTCAATTATGAAATATGATAATTATGTAGCTTACAGTTTGTTATCTCTTCTGGCTTAAAATTTATTGGTATATGAACAATTACTGAATTATATAAACCCAGTAAAATCCGGAATACTACAAATAAGAATATATATATATATATATATATATATATATATATATATATATATATATATATATATATAAACAGGGTGACCACAAAAAAACAAAAGCTAAATGGAGGCCATCTAGAACATATGCTGTAGAACGGAGAAAAAAAGCCAAAGACCCTTGTGTTTTGATGTGATGTTTTGAATATAATAAACTAGTTATGACCAAAGTTTCATTTCATTCGGACAAAACGCTAAGAAGTGGGGCCTAATTAGAGTTGGGGCCCGTTTTATTGAGTCATCCTGTATAAATGCTATATGTCTGTCTGTCTGTTTGTCCGTCTCCATATTTTCAAACGCTATCTCCTCCAAAACCACAAATGATTGGATTTTTTTTACGGACAGTTCTTTTATATATCTTTTCGAGGGTAAAATAGTTTTTAAAGAATTCAAAAATGAAAAAAATCGTTATACATTTTGTTCATTCATCAGAGTTTATTTTTAATTTTTAATCAATTTCTGTGTGTTGCACGCTGTTACAGTGGTAAAGTCACCAACTTTGAATGCCGCAGTTTTTCTTTCGGTTTCGATTCTAGCTGATGTAACCGTAAATACTTTTTTTTATTAGTTTTGAAATCACCAGTCTATAATAATATATAGAAATGGTATGAAAATCCAGTGATTATCGGTCTTTAAAAATTTTTTAACTTTTAATTATGATTATATATATATATGGACTCTCCCGTGAATTTTGACGTTTGAGGTTCCGCCACAACAACTAAGTTGTTCTTAAATCTACACGGATGATTTGTTTACAGTGGTGAAGGCTTTGTGTAGAACCAACCGCATTTTTTGGTAGTCATAGAAGTTTCGCAAGTGTTGGATGTATTAATATTTTCGAAATGACAATTAAATAAGTACTGTTATATTTGCTTAAAACGAAATATTTACAAATAAATCGATCGGTCGACTCTATCATAATAAGCACTCTATCTTACTGTAGATTGTTTTCATCCTTCAAATTACTTTGATCCTTCCAAGATATCTCATGTCTTCGGTAATCATCACTCGTTTTTGCTAGCATCTTAGATCAAGTTATATATATATATTTTTTTATAAAAATGCACTTGTTCGCTATTTTTTGTACAAGCGTTCGATTTCAGCATGCGGTTCCTCCCATTAATGCGACGATGGAAAGCTGCCTCTAACGACGCAATGAAGACACAAGAAGCAACCCATGCCTGCCATTATAGCCGACGTGTGCCTATTGTTTGATATAGTGTCTAACACCCGTGGAGCTGGTTGCGTTCCTAGTTCCAACCAAGTAACGCATAGGTGTCATAGAAGTTTCGCAAGTGTTGGATGTATTAATATTTTCGAAATGACAATTAAATAAGTACTGTTATATTTGCTTAAAACGAAATATTTACAAATAAATCGATCGGTCGACTCTATCATAACAAGCACTCTATCTTACTGTAGATTGTTTTCATCCTTCAAATTACTTTGATCCTTCCAAGATATCTCATGTCTTCGGTAATCATCACTCGTTTTTGCTAGCATCTTAGATTAAGGAGCTTCATACCTTGTCTAAAGCAAATTTTAAAAAATAAACTGACGTTCTTGCTAGCATCTTACAACAAGGAGCTCCATACCTTCTCTGGAGCATTTTATTTTAAAAATAAACTTATGTAAATAATACAAAACTAAAAGATCCAGCGTTGACGGGTACTTCCACTAGTCTGTATATGTGTTCGCGTGGAGGCTGATTTATAAACTGAAACGTATGTTTATTTCTATACTAACACATATTTGTAATACAATTCTTATCTTCGTTTTCCCTTGCCGTTCACAATTCCATAATCTCTGTCTGCCATCTCTAAGATTCTAAATATTCATTTTTGTTTCATTTAATGCATTTTATAATGTAATTGGCATCATCCTCCATTATGTCCTCCTTTTTCTATTGTTTATTCATTTATTGTATATTTAGTTATGGTATTTTATTTTCATTTTTATTTTTGTTTTGTTTATCGGTTTATAATCCTGATTTTCGACGACTTTGTAGGTTTTCTGTTAACGTTGTTTTGTCTCCAAACTTTTATTCGAGATACCAATAAAAAAAAAATACAGCTTTTAATAGCTGGATATTGTATATCTGTTTTAAAGCAGATAAACCTTTCATTCATCCAAATCTTCGTTTATTTAGTTGCTCGCTGGAGCAATTGATTCCAATTATAATCTAAAATAATTAGAATTTTTCGTCTGACGTCATTTATCGACCCATGTTGTGTATAAAGACCATAGTCACATCACAACACACTAGTTAAAATGTTCGTCTATAGTAAGTTGCTAAATAGGTTTGGAGTCCTCGGTTCAATTCTAAGTTGAATCATAAAAGGCTTTTAAAAATGTACGTAATGCCGTATTGCTCAACACAGCATTATCACGGGAGGAAAGTAGTGGCCTACGCATTGCGCAAAGAGAGCTTCCGGATCACCCTGTAATTTAGTAGATTTTTAAAGAGAAAACGAGTTGAAGTATTCGTAAATAGTAATTTGCTAAAGAGGCTGGGGGTCAATTTACGATGGGCTCATACCAAAAGACTAAACAAATGTGCTTAATGCCTTTTTGCTAAAGACCCAGCATTATTAGGGGAGAATCAGAATAAAAGAAATAATTTTGGGAAGATAGTGTCTCTCTCCTCGTAGCCTTGGTGTAGCAGCAGATGAAAAGAGAGCCTTCGGATCTCCCTCAGCTACAGTAGCTTTTTTTTTTCTCGAGTTTTACATTGAAAAAAAATCATAAAACACTACAAAACAAAACTAAAAATTCAATTTATTTTACTTGTTCAATTTTATGAATAAAAAAAAAACCCTTAAACTTCCATTAAGGAATATATTGCGTACCATATATTTGCACCATAAAAAAATTTGATGAAGTGCCTGTAAATAGATGCTTTCTAAACATAGCCAAAATAAAAAGATATGACATCTATTCTTGATGAGCATGAACAAAGCTTTTTTCTTAGAACTGCACGCCCATGAAACTCTCTTCCGTTTCCTACTTTCAAACTGACTACATTATGATCGTCTTCAAGTCCAACGTAAACAAATTCTTGATGAACCGTCTCCTTAAGTAATCCAATTTACCAAATTCCCACAACTAACGATTACTACGATATTATCCCATTGACAAGTGTACACTCATTAATCCTTTATCCTCTAGTGGCCACCGGGCCTTGATAAGTAGTGACTCCTATGTAAAAAATGCTATTATGGATTGTTAGTTGAAAGATGAAGAATGTGAGATGATCGAAAATTGTGAATAGAATAAATAAGGTCAATTACTAATGACGAGCATTTTTGGCAATGGATTTATAAATGAATGAAGCGGTTCCTGTGAGAATGTGCTTCTACAAATTAGTAGTTTGGTGTTTGAACTTTGTTGAGGAGACTTTTGCTTGATATAATGAAACAAAGTGTTACACAATAGGTCGTCATTCAGGTGAAAGTTACTTTGTTGTGAGGAAGTTTCTGAACTTGTTGTGATGTCCTGGCATAACAAGCAAATCCACGAAAGATTAATCGATATCAAACATGGAAGATAAGAAATATCAAAGACGAATCACTAGGGTCGACATGACGTAAGCTACATCTGCTGGTAGATCTCTTTTTGTCGCAACTTTTAGGCAACTTTTTACCGTCGTTATGGCAAGGACCGCTTGCTGAAAGTAAACGCTTGTACAAAACAATGAATAAAAACATTTTTTTTAGAAAAATATAGAATTATATATTTACATTTAAGGAACATTTTAAATTCAGTGATTGTAGAGCCACGCCCGTCGATGACGGTGCAAACTGCAATGAGCGTCGCTGGTATCGTCTTGTTAGGTATCTACGGCTACAACTGGTTACAACAGTTCTTTTCTTTTAAAACGAGAGCGAAAATTGAGATAAGAAAAGAGAAGAACAAAACCGAGAGAGATAAAAAGAGAAACCTGCATGCACTTTAAAACGAGTTGAATTAGTAGTTTGGTGTGTGAATACTATCAAGTGTCCATTAAGTAATATATTGTGGACCATAGATCCGCACCACAAGAAACTCGATGGAGTGCCCGTCTATAGATGCTTTCTAAAGATTTCTGGAATTTTATAGCCAAAATGAAAAGATAAGACATCTATTAAATATGTTCTTATTTACTTGCTTCCCACGAGGGCACAATTAGACAAAACGTCATTTTAAAATGTAGGAAAAATCCAGCTTTCCAAACAGGGGCACTCTGGATAGCAACTAAAATTGAAATTGTCTCAGTCGTGAAGGATTCCTCCTCCACTGACTGAGGGCAGAGAATGTGAAGTGTAGCATAAGAACAGATTCTACACTGTGATCTTGACTCGAAGGCCAAATGTTTTATTCATTTTTTATAAAAGTCCATATCCAGTTTGTGATAAGGACTTGGATTAGTAAGAAAATTACAAATATTTTTTTGGCCCTGTCGGTGGGGCATTAGAATACGCCGACTGCCCCCCTGCAGAGGGTAAAAGTCCCTCAATGGGGGTCCTGGATATGACCTTAAACTATATCCAGTGGTGAGGCCCCAGCTTGTGGACTTTGGGGAGTGTGGAGCCACCCTTTAATTACCATTGCTCCCAGGTCCACTCTGACCCGGAGTGGTAGTACCTGTTAGGGTCCCAACTATGGGTTAAATAGAAACCGACGTGAAAACAACAAATATATTCTATTAAAAAATGTTTTCTTCAAAATCTTTGGATTCGGCATTAAATAACCCGAAAAGGGTTTATATGCCGTAAAACAAAAGCAACCAACCAACCAACCAACAGATATTTTTTATCATTTTGTTGTTCCTTATAAGGCATGTGAATATCTTATGAGTTTTAAAAACTGCTTAATAATTTCCCACATCGATAAGGCCATTAGGTCGAAGACGTTGGTGTTTAAATTGTTGCCCATCATTTATTTATTTATTTCCAATGAATAAGATTATTATTGTTAGCATTCATTTCCCCGGGATCTCTCTTGTTAGAAGATTTGCTAGCGCCCACTGTTGGTGTTGTGTTATGCTCTTAGTCCATAGGAAAACACCGGAAACTATTATAATAGTCGATTATTATTATTGGTAAAAGTATATTGTCAGAGAGAAATATTTAATGGACGTGAACAGTTATGTTAAGTTGAAATATTTACATTGAGAAGTTGTCAGAAATTTTAATTTGATTTTAATTTGACGGATACAATTTAAAAGAAACCATAATATAAGGAAGATATACGTGAAAAACAAAACACAAGAACTTTTAGGCTACGTGTATGACGTAATAAAATATAGATTTTGAGATTTTTTTACGTGGGAGATCAGATAGATACTCACCGCATTAGCAAACGGATGGGGTTTATGATTGGATGCCCATGGGAGTCAGAAGGGGGCGACTTAAAAGAATGTAATTTCATACAAAGCGTGACAACTGTTAAAAAGAACCCAGCAAGGAATAAATGATTATATTAAAATATAATTTCCTTGTGAGCGTTTTCACTTTCAGAAAAAAAGCACCTTTAATTTCAGGACGCGTGTAAGGGGCGAATGATGGACGGAATATTTGAGGTATGTTTTTGCTGGTGTTGCAACAGACATTGATATCTATAAACTGTGAATTTATGTATGCACACATCAACACCAAATAGAGAATACGCTACGCAGATCACATATCAGAACGTTAACACTTATAAGTTAAAGAAACATTATAGAAACACACATCTGTTAAAAAGACATATATATATATATATATATATATATATATATATATATATATATATAAAGCTGAATGTCTGTGTATGTGTCTGGTCACGAATAGGCTCCTATATGGTTGACTATTTTTAAAAACTGATTACATATAATGATAGAAGATGTATCGAGACAGAGGAATGGGTATGTTTGATCTGGCAGAACGAGAGTTTATTAAAATTGTGGGGTCTGTGGTCGCGGCTGGTCCACAAAGTATGGAAATCAAAAATTTGAAAATGAAAAAAAAACGTGTACAAGTGTTTTTGATATAGATGTACATAATAATATTTTGATAAATATGTTTTAACTTAAATAGGGATGGTATAATAACAATAACAAGACGATACCAGTGCCTGGCCTCCATAGAATGGAAATAGGCACAAACTTTAATAAAGACTTTTCATATCTATCTACGTAAGTATACCTTGATAATTATGTTTCAATTTGAAGAAATATGGTATAATAAAATTATGGGGTGTTCGTTCGTGCCTGACCTCCATAGAATGAAAATATGTCACAAAGTTTAACAAGATTTTTTAATATAGATCCACAGAATATTGTGATAAGTGTTTCAGTGTGAACAGGTATGGTATAATAAATAATGGGGTTTATCTATTTTATTTTTACTTTCATCATATTTTGCTTTGGTTTTGATACCCTCAAATTCGAAGCTATCTCTTTACAACCCTTCCTTTTTGATAACCTATCATACTTGCATAAATAAGAGTCCATTTTCTATAGGCTGTTTTTGAACCCAGTCAACGACGGGTACTTTTGCTAATTATAATATAAAGCTGAACATCTTTGTGTGTGTATGTGTGTGTGTGCGTGTGTGTGTGTCTCGTCACGAATAGACTCCTATATGGTTGACTATTTTAAAAAACTGATTACATATAATGATAGAATATATATCGAGGATCAGTAATGGGTATATTTGATCTGGCAGAACGGTGGTTCACAAAAATTGTGGGGTCTAGGTTCGTGCCTGGTCTCCAAAGCATGGAAATAAAAAATGAAAAAACAAAACGTTTACAAGGTTTTTTTTTATATAGATGTACGTAAGAATACTTTGATAAACTTAAATAGGGATGGTAAAATAAAATTGTGGGGTCTGCGTTCGCGCCTGTACTCAATGTAAATATGGCGCAAACTTTAATAAAGACGTTTCATATCTATTTGCGTAAGTATACTTTGATAATTATGTTTCGGTTTAAAGAAATATGGTATAATATAATTATTGGATGTTCGTTCGCGCCTGACCTCCATAGAATGTAAACATGTCACAAAGTTTAACAAGGTTTTCTAAAAGGGGCGAGGGTCCACAATAACACCTTAACTTTAATCTTAATTCAAGTGAGCTTCTATTTATTTTTTGAGTTGAATCATATTGTGTCGAATAAATTCACCTAATCAATTCACGTTCTTATTAAAGTGAAAGCAAAAAAAAAAGGTCGGAACTTTAGACAATTCTCGACACAAATTTGGCATAACTCTGTTTTTTCCTTCTCAACTTGCACGTGGCCCTCTTTCGAAAATAGATTAATAGATAAATAATAAAACATAAGAACGTTACTTGTTATCGTGTCAAAAGAAGGAAAAATCCTGCTCACGTGATTGCGTATCTTTTTAAAAACATTTGCATAACCTATATATATTTTATTTATATATCTGTTTAAGCTTTTTTGTCAGTGTACTAGAAGGAATTCAGTTGATTACAACCCTTTCTGTGTGTTCTTTACAATACAATAGTACAACCCTGAATCTGACGGCGTAATACTACACTGTTCAATACTGTTTAACTGAAACGAAGCTGTTCTTCTTGAAAAGGCCGCCATTTTCTTCTCATTCATATTTATATAGATTCTTTGCTTTAAAAAACTAAAGTAATTATGTGTTTACTTTTTAAACATCCTATTTTGCTGTTTCGGATTATTTTATTAAAGTAATTAAAGCTTCATTATTTTCAAAACTTTTTTTAGCTTCTTTGTTTCTCGATATTTCGTCGATATTATTTAGTAAGAGTGTTTAGCAGAAAAGCCAACAAACGACTACCCGAAAAATAAATATACACGAAATAAATGTTATCATAGTCAATAAAAGTTCAGTTCATGTTTTTTTTTGTTGTGAAATAGTTTTTACTGCTCTTTACTTGAAATAATTTCAGTGAAGCGAAATTTAAACGAAATTTAATACTTAAATGAATTTTTTATATAAACTACACATGCCATAATCGAATATTCCTTAAACACAAAATAACGGAAAACATTAAAATATGTTTATAAATATTCCTTACGTTGACGGAACTCTCTTAAATTGTTAACACAGAATGCTCAGGTGCCCCTCCTTCGAATTGAAAACGGGGCTCTCCATTTCAAAGTTGCTGCCATTTTGAGTTTTTTTAAACCGGTTCGTGAATTAAGAAAAAATATTTTTTTACAAACTACTTAAAAATACAAACCAATGAACTTTTCTACCATAAAAGTAACGTTTATTGACTATGGTAACATTTATTTCTTGTATATTTATATTATTATATATATAACATTTTCACTTTTTAAGGAAACATCATTTTGTTAGTCCCTCTGGGCTACGAATGGAAACAAAGTTGATATAAAAAATATATTTTCGCGAAAATTATCTTTACTTTCCTCATATTTTGCTTAGGTTAAAATTTTTGAGTATCAAAATCTATCTCTTTACAACCCCCTCCTTTTCATAACCTTTCATACTTTCATC
>NC_136501.1:110049927-110194927 GCF_053919585.1 Euprymna scolopes
CTTCCTCTTTTTCAGAATTTTATGGAATGTGAGGATTAAATAACTAAGCAATTAAAGCGAGTTTCTTTTTATATTTGAGAATGTAGATATCATTTTGTTTTCTTCCGGCCAGGTGCATGTCTATACAAAATGCACATACTCCGTATACTATTGCTATCTTTTGTATATAATCTGATATCCTGACGACATTTTCCAAGCATTACATCTCAATTGGTTGAGGTGAGTATATTATTGTTATATTGTCTTAAGTCAATCATCCCAACTTTTATTTCGTAGAAATCGTTCTGATAAAACAAATCTAGCTAATAATTAATGTTTATTTTTTGTTTTGTCTTGGCTTCCGGACCGGGATCACAGCGTAGTATCTGTTTTGATGCTACGTTTCACTATTTCTGTTTTCGGTCAGTGGAGGAGAAATTCTTCATAACTGAGGCAATTTATGTTACGTCAGACAGCTTAATTTTCTCGGCGACGCTCGGCTTACTCCGGCTGTTAACGTCATGTTCCTGGGAAAGCCGGGAGGGCGCTGAGTTACGTCTGGACCACTCTCTGCATGAGTACCGATTATCATCATCTTAAAAAAAAAACAGAAACATATAACATTTATCAAGAAGTTTTAAATCTGTTGTTTTTTTTTTAATTAAAACAATAAGTTATGTTTGCTCTTTAAAGAAAGATAATAATATTGCTATAAAACAGGGAAACCCGATGTTATTCGGGTTTGAATGAGGATCCAAAATTGTTCTGCCCTTCTTTTTATTTTATTGTCATCGAAATTGGCGGAATTTTTAATCAAATCGATTTGTTGCCTGCTCTAGTAAGGGAACCCCACAGTGTACCGGGAAAAAGCTTAACATGCCTTCCAGCAGTTACTTAGTGCACAATACATTGTAGTCAACATTGCACTGTATTGTTATTTTATAAAATTATATATAAATAATTGCTTCACTTGAAGTTTTAAATAAAAAAAGTCAAGTATCATGGTTAAATTGTGCTTTCAAAAGAAACATTTATTTCAAAGTCGCACCGGTTGTATAAAAGAATCTGCAGTTAATTTATAGGCTGAACCTTTCTGCTTGTGCGGTTATAAAACTTCTCAAATCAAATTGTAATGTCACATTATAGAAAAGCGTAATTTTTGGTTAAAAGCAGACATATTTCTTTAATCGATTTTTTTCGAGTATCGATTTTCGATACTTCTCGGACTCGTTTAGATACAAAATCTACGGGCAGACACTTCCAGACAGATCAAGTATCTTCGTGTGAAATTTTAGAAAAATCGGCCAAGTCGTTTCCGAGTCCATTGGAAAAGAAGTCTCACATACGCACACACAGCCTAAGTTCCTTTTATATAATAGTAGCGACAAGTCTGATGATTTAATGTGAAATATATAAACGATTATCATGTTTTTTTTCATTCGGTTTGCTTATAATACAAAAAAGAATGGAAACGCCAAAATGTCGGAACACTTGTTTTTAATATTAAAATTATGTTGTTTTAATATTGGATAATAAGTTTTAAAAATTGTTCAAGAACTTCTCACATCGATAAGGATATTAAGTCGAAGGTGTTGTTGTTTTAGTAGTTGTTGTCAAGCATTAGTTATTCATTTCGAACGAATCAGATTATTATTGTTGGTGTTCATTTCCCCGAGATCTTTCTCGTTAGAATAATTGATAGAAAGACATTGAGTACTGTAATAGAGGTGTGGAGTGTCACATCAATAAGCAAATTCGGGCGATGTCGGGGTTTCATAAAATGTTTGGTTTTTTTGGTTTTTTCGTGGCAGGGACGTTATCTCGCTCACGTGAGTTTGTTGTCAGTTTGAAAGAAGAAGAAAAATAATAATAAGAAGAAGACACAAAAATACGTCGGCTGTTTTAGCGAAGAAGCGAATGAGTTCTGGAAGAGAAACGACTCGTATACCTAGTACAATGGTAAGATTTCAGACCCCATCCTTTTCTTTCTCTATTTTCAAGCTATTTCGTTTAACATTCGTCGTCAAATGGATAAACTAATATACAATACGGTTGTAAACATGCACATCGAAATAAACACACGCATACATGCAAACAGACACATGTACGCAAACATACATATGCATGTACACACACATGCAAATATACACACATAGAGGCACACATACGCATATACACACATATGCATATACACACTACATATACACATACATGTAAAATAGACATGAAGGAACGTTCTAAAAGTCATAAATATTCAATGATCAGGACGACGATGATAGTGATGTCGATTAAATGAGTTTGACATGAAAAAAGACAAAAAAAAACAAAAAAAATACAAACAATCTGTAGAAGAGACACTCACTCGTTGAAGTGCTTGTGCAACTTCACAAATGAATAGACGTCGAAATCAGACAGAAACAAAATCCAAACCCGCAGTGTTTCAAGTTTTTTTGTTTTGTCTTGTTTTGTGTTTTTTAATAAAAAGTTTGTTTATAAGACTCATACTTCTGCTGTAGATAATGATGATGATGACAAATTCACACATTATTTTACAAATAAACCGACGTAGGAATCAGACGAAAACAAGAATCCAACTATATATATGTATATTATGTGGATATATGTGTGTAGAAAAAGCGGTTCATCCTTCGTAGGGACGTGATGTCCCTCAACAAATAGGTTGTTCCGAAATCGTGTCTGGGGAGTCGGCTAATTTCAGTTAATGTTTGTAGATGTGATATATACCGCCTGCATTCTAGCAGTAACTATCTTAGTTGTATATGACCCGTTGGTTGTCACATCGTAGAATGTAGAACTGGATAAAAATATAAGAATTTAAAAATCGAGGCATAGCCAATAGATTGCACCGTGGCCCATATGGTTAGGTCGTCAGTATCGCACACTTCATGCATGCGACGACTATGCCGGAGCACGTCACTGATGAGATGCAGTAGATCGAAACCCATTTTGTGTCTAGCGCTGTCCGTTGTCAATGCAATTGCTCGATTCTATTTAATTCTGGGTTCTAGCTTTATCGTGAAAAGTGTATGTGAACAGGTATTTATATATCTATATATCTATACACACACACACATACACACACACACACACACACACACACACACACACACACATATATATATATATATATATATATTATAATAGCGTCCAAAACAAAGGCGGCCCTGTCGGTGGGGCATTAGAATACGCCGACTGCTCCCCTGCAGAGGGTAAAAGTCCCTCAATGGGGGTCCTGGATATGACCTTAAACTATATCCAGTGGTGAGGCCCCAGCTTGTGGGCTTTGGGGAGTGTGGAGCCACCCTTTAATTACCATTGCTCCCAGGTCCACTCTGACCCGGAGTGGTAGTACCTGTTAGGGTTCAAACTATGGGTTAAATAGAAACCAACGTGAAAACAACAAGTATATTCTATTAGAAAAATGTTTTCTTCAAACTCTTTGGATTCGGCATTAAATAACCTGAAAAGGGTTGATATGCCGTAAAACAAAAACAACCAACCAACAACCAAAACAAAGGGACAAAATTTTAAAACTTAATATTTGTAAGATTTGTAAGAAATAACAACTGTGAAAAGCAGAAATTTTGAAAACTGGTAGTCGTTATCATCCATAATAACATATAAATATTTGAACCATTTGCAAAGGATAGAAAAAGAATTATAACAATTATTTATTTATTTTCAAAATAGGAACGTCCAAAAGTAAGGGACAAAATTGAGAAATACAATGTAAACATCCAAAAAAACAATAAAAATACACGTACAATCAATATTTAGTAAATGAGCCCTTTGCTCTCAATAACAGCTGCACATCTTCGACTACAAGAACGAATCAGTTCTTGACAATCCTCGATACTAATTTTAGACCATTCTTCTTGAAGCTTCACTCACAAATCCTCCATATTAGTGGGATTTCTTTCCATAACTTTCACTTCTAAGGTCTTCCAAAGATTTTCTATTGGATTTAAGTCAGGACTTTGCGGTGGTCGATCCATAATTTCGAAATCTTGCTCGCTAAGGTACTCATTGCCACCTTTGCCTTGTGACATGGGCATTATTATGCATAACAATAGCCCTATCGAAACCTGAATTCTGTATGGTTGGCACAACATAATCTTGAACAATGTTTTTATAGATTTGCGCGTTTACACGGGTTTGTAACCGGACAAGAGGCGTTGTACCTTGACTAGAAAACATTCCAAATACCATGACGCTTCCGCCCCCAAACTCGACAGTTTTCTTAATACATTTTGAACTTAATCTTTCACCAATACGTCTCTTTACATTGTTTTTCCCATAATTTCGAAATAAATTAAACTTGCTTTCATCACAAAAAATACTTTTGCCTAATTTTCATATGTCCAAATTACATACCTGTTTACAAATTCTAATCTCTTTTTTCTTATTCTTCCAACTAACAAGTGGTTTCTTCCTTGGGATCTGATTAAACAGCGCTATTGCTTGCAGTCGTCTAGAACCAATCTGTCTTGACACATTAACATATAAGGTACTAGTTAAAACCCTTTTAATTTCGGTGCAAGACTTTAAACGGTCCTTTAATGACATACGCTGCATTATTCGAGCTCTTGCCAAAATTTTGCGGGGTCTGCCAGATTAAAAAAAGCACTATTGCCAGTATCATTGTAGGATTTAAAAGCCCTGCCTAAAACACTCTTGGAACGTTTCACTTTCTCTGAAATCTCTCTAATGGTGTGCCTTTCCTTGTGTAGCTTCACAATAGCTTGTCTCACAGATTAATCAAGTTTTTGGCGTTTCGCTATGGTGCCGGCTGATGCAACGTTTACAAATGACTAAATAAGACTAATTCTTTTGTGGAAATCAAAAACAATTTCGATATAGTATACTGTTTACATTGTTATCTCAATTTTGTCCCTTACTTTTGGACATTCCAATTTTGAAACTAAATTAATAATTGTTAAAATTCTTTTTCTATTGTTTGCAAATGATTTAAATTTTAGTATGTCATTATCGATGATAACGATTACCAATTATCAAAATTTCAGTTTTTCACAGTTGTTATTTCTAACGAATATTAAGTTTTAAAAATATTGTCCCTCAGTTTTGGATGCTACTGTATATACGAAGTGAGTCACGGGAAATGGGTGTTTTTGATAAATATCAAACTAAACGGCATCTTAAGCAGGTTTAAAGACTACAGTCCTAACACTCTATCCCTTAGTCAAGGAGAACAAGGAGTGTTCTAAAACAACCGTTTCCCGTGACTAAACCAGTACGACAAACTTAATTAAACACGCGATTTTCATGCTTCTGTGTGCTTCATTAACAACAGTACATGGTTATTTTTCCTTTCATCTAACCTGCCTTTGTCTAACCTGCATGCTAACAATGTTTGTGTATTTTCTGATGAGTATATGTAAGAAAAATTCGATGTTCTAATTTATTTGCCTTCCCCCGGGTCTGGATTTGGAGCACTCTTGATAGGAAGAAGAATAAAAATTGTATAAGTCATGAAATATTTCTCCTTTCATGACCGAGGACGGAAAAGATGACGTGTAGCATCAGAACAGATACTACACTATGATCTTGGCAGAAGGACAAGAAACAGACACATTCCTAGTATCGTATTGAAGTGGCAATTGCAGTTGATTTTTATTTTTAAAGGAATCGCTATTTATCAAGGCCAAGAGGCCACTCGAAGATAAGGGTTAAAGAGTGGGCAGTGATCAAAAAGTCAATATCAAGTGTAAATTTGGTAAATAAGATTACTTTAAGGAAACAGCTCATCAAGAACTTGTTCACATTGGACTTGAAGAGGACCACATTGTCAGCTGAAAAACAAATAAACATAAGACAGTTCCACAGGCGTGCAGTTCTAACAATGAAACTTTGTTCATGAAATCTACGTTTAGGTTTAGGCACAGATAAAGAGTGGAGGAAATTATTGATAGTGTTTTCAGCTAGACGAGTGTTTCTCGTGAAAGTTTGGCGAGAGGGGGGTCATAGATTGGAGCTCAGACGAGCACTTGCCATGAAAATAACGATGATGCAGAGACAGACTCGCAACGTCTTTTCTGTTAGAAAGAGATTGCAGCAAAGGGAAAAAGGGCATCCCCCACTAGATTTCGAATCTATTTTGGGCTCTGTCATCGTAGGCTAAGACCTTTCCCGCAGCTCCTGCCCACATTTGGCAACTATAATCCATCCTTGGACGTACCTGGCCCTTTTATAGGAAGCGAATTGCATCAGTAGATAGATATCTACTGGGTCGATAGAAGGATCCCACCATTTTTGCAGCAGCCTCAGCAACGGATTTAATTTACGTGTTCCATTTCACATCAGGAATAAACGTCAAGCCCAGAAGCTTGCCAAAACATGGAGCCTCTTCTAGACGAGAGCCGTTTATTTCAATTTATACCAAATGGGGATCAGAACGTTCTCTCCCAGCTTAAATAAATGATTAATTCCACGCTGTGAACTAAAGAAGCTAGAGATAAAAATAGCTTAGGCAAGATAAATTTTCCGAAATTAACACAAACATGGATTTTATTTTTTCTACCGTAGAAGTCAGAAGAACTTTATTTAAGTAATATACTTAATACCTACAATTACCATATGCTCGCTTGTATTAATAAAGAGGCCCCGTTGATATCTATACCAAACCACGGGATGTAGCTTATAATTAACTTTTACTATATTTGTAACTAAAATGTACAGTGATCTTAGCTGCGTAACTATGACTATTTTCTGAATGGATACAATGTTTTGTCCCTGATCTTAATGACTGACTATAAATACGAATTCCGAATCGCCATTTAATAAATTGTTTCTCTTTACCTCCAAGCCTTTGTCGAACCTGCATGCTAAATAGGGAAAAGAATGTCCCTAAATCACTTTGAGGAGTGTATTTATTCAGTAGATATATAACCTCTACAAACTAAACCTGTAACATTAACTAACCATGCGAGGTCGCAGAAATACCTAGATTAGGACTTAGGGTCCTCTCGGAACCCCTCTCGGGGCAGATGGACCCAGTAGATCTTCCCAGATCATCCGTCAAGGAGAAGGAAAACTCTGAAACTAAACCTAAGTGGAGGGAGGCCTCTCCAGTCTTGGATGACAACCTTCCTAGAGCTGGTGACTTAAACAAATTACCGGTCTGCAAACCTAAACTGCTTAAGGAGTAGATAGGATCTATCAATCGCCCGGCTTCCATACTCCTTCTTTGCCTATTTTGTCAGGCGCAGAGACGCTATCACAGAGTTTTGGCGAAGCACTCAGTGGTAGGTCTTGTTTCTTGTCTAGGTCAATGAACACCGTATTCCCCACTCCGACACATCCCACCCCTCAAAACTGGGCACTTGGGAGTGCTTGAGTCCCACATATGCCTGTGCAATTAGATTAGGTTGACCGTCTTCTGATGGGTTGAGGGTACCGGATTGACAGTTTCTGGCTGCTGTTTCCGACTGGTAGTACAGCGGCCCTAACTCTTTGGTAGCGCTTAGAACGGCTGCTGCATCAACAGTTTTATAATATCGGGATGTTTTTAGTGCCATCTCGCGTATGGAACGGGACCCTGCACTCATCCCCGATGGGCTTTCCTGGGGCCACAGTCTTAGTGTAAGAAAGGTCAGCTGATGGTCTACTTGTGTTGCATGTCTGATACTCTGCATAACCTCTGCCCTTACCTAACTGAAACTCTTTAAAATAATGACAGTACAATCAAAAAATAAGCTTAGGGTCAAACAAATCAAACTTGCCTCCTCCCTTGAGGCTTGCATTCACAAACATCCGTGGACTTAGAACTAATTTAGCTGATGCTGAAGCATTTCTCCTAACAAACACCCCGGATATCTTAGCACTAAGTCAGACTAACCTACACTCCTCCATCCTCTCTAACTACTTTAACATGCCTGGATATCTCCCACTCTTCCATAAGGATTCTGACAGACATATTCACGGACTTGGAGTCTACATTCGTAACGCCCTCCCCTTGACTAGAGAAAAAACCTAGAATAGGACGATCAAGCTTTTATATGCTTTAGACTAAACATGCAACATAACATTAGCTATTTTATTTTCTCTAACGCTCTCCCTCAATCCAGGACTGCACTATAATAAACAAAGTCTCTGACAGCATAGACACAGCACTCTCCCTCGACACTAGCGCACAAGTACATGTATTTGGTGATTTAATGTCCACCACAAAAACTGGCTTGGATTCTCTACTTACACAGCGGGCAGCACAAAACATAGCTTCCCTATATCTCACTCCCTATCACAAATTGTTACGTTTCCAACCCGTTTCCTTGACCAGCAAGAACAACATGCTTCACTTCTAGATCTGTTTCTGACTACAGTTCCCGATGATTGTATAACAACTTCTGACAGCCCACTCAGGAACGCTGATCATGCAGTGATAATGGTCGAAATCGCCCTACACTCTAGACCCAAAACTTAAGAGCCAGTGCTCAAAACTACGAGATATTATAAAAAGGCTGACTGGGAAGCCATCAGAGATCTTATCAGAGATGCCCCATGGGGAAATATTTTTTCTCTTCCTGCTGAATAGTGCGCAAATGAGATCACTGAATGGTTCAAAACGGCAATTGAAGCATAATATTCCCATGCTGAAATTTCATAACAAGCCTAACTCTCCCCAATGGTTTACTTCTACTTACGCAACTGGCATTGCTCAAAGGCAGCATGCATACCGCAAGTTTAACCGACATGAGTCCAGTTCAAACAGACAGAAGTATATAGAAGCTAGAAGTAATGTTAAGAAAGAAATAGCGACAGCTAAGAGAGAATTTACTGAAACCACTAAAAAACGCATCGAAGCATACAAATTAGGAACTCGAGACTTCTGGAAAATCTACAACAGTGTAGTAAATAATGGGCAATCAACAATTCCCCCACTAACCAACAATCACGAGGTTGTTTACTCAACAACGGAGAAGGCTAACATACTTGCCAGTCGGTTTGCCTCAAACTCCACACTGGACCCTGCCAACCACCCCCTACCTGACTTTCCTTTGCGTACAGACGCTACGCTAGACGATCTGAAAATCACCCCCTGCTCAGGTGCGTGCTATCATAAAAAACCTTGACACTTCAAAAGCATGTGGATCCGATCTCACCCCGGTTGTGCTATTAAAAAAGTGCTCAGCCGAAGTAGCTCCAGTTCTCTCCAAACTCTACAACAAATGCCTTAATGAATCATGCTTTCCGTGGTACAAGTATTCAAGAATTCTGGCGAAAGAACTGACCCATTAAATTATCGCCCCATTAGCCTCCTCCCACTTTTTGCCAAAATATTTGAGACCTTAATTAACCATGCTCTAGTCCATCACCTTACAGATGCTAAACTTCTTACTGACTAACAATATGGATTTATACAAGCGCGTTCCACAGCAGACATCCTCACTGTAATCTCTGAACGTATACACCATTCACTCGACAAAGCGGGGGAGGGCACAGCGGTAGCCCTAGATATACCTAAGGCTTTTGACAGGGTATCGCATGAGGGTCTCCTCAGGAAAATACGATCATACGGTATCACTGGTAGAATACTTAATATAATTAAATCCTTCTTAGATCAGAGAAAAATCCAAGTTGTCCTCGACGGTCGTATATCTAAACGATATATAAATGCGGGGGCGCCTTAGGGGTCTATCCGTGGACCTCTATTGTTCCTAATAGTTATAAATCACCTTCCCGACAAAATTGCCTCTAAGATAGGTATATATGCTGATGACACCACACTCTATAACAGGCACGACAGGAAAACTAATGAACACATAGCTGAAGAAATGGCAAAAACACTAGAGGATGACCTCCAATCTGTAGTGGAATGGGGACAAAAATGGATGGTCACATTCAATGCTGCCACGACTAAACTGGTTTCCTTCAATAATTACAAGAAACCTTCTCTGCCACCAATAGCAATGACCAGTGACTCTTTATCTGAGAGTACATCTTTCAAACTGTTTGGCCTAACGTTCACAGGAAACATGAGTTGGAACAATTACATTGAAAGCTTTGCCAGGGCCGCTGTGAAGAATGTAGGCTCTCTCTACCGTGCTAGAAAACTACTACCACCCGAAAGTATGCTATACCTCTATAAGGCCACCATTCGCCCACGTATGGAGTATTGTTGTCACATTTGGGCTGGTGCATTTGCTACTAGTCTCTCACTCCTAGACAAGGTTCAAAAGAGAGTCGCAAATCTGATAGGCCCTGAACTGGCATCTAAGCTTCAGCCTCTGTCCCATCGACGAAATTTTGCATCCCTCTACCTGTTCTACAAGTATCTTAATGGTGAATGTTCTGACGAACTGCAAGCACTTGTGCCCCCACGACGTAGACACCCTCGACAAACCCGACAGGCAGCAAAATCCCACCCCACACAGTAGAGATCTCTAGATGTAAAAGATCTTTCTACTCCAGTAGTTTCTTCTCCAGAACCGCTGGACTTTTGAATTCCATTCCAGGATCCTGCTTCCCTAACTGTACTGATATGCAGAAGTTAATTTGTAACGTGAACCGACATCTTGCTGCCCAAATCCCAACATAGTACCCCCAGTAGTTGTTGCCCCTGATAGTAGCCCCCTACACCAAAGTGGCAATTTGCCATATTTGGGGTGAAAATGTAATTAAAAAAAGAAAAAAAAGAACGTCGATGATGTAAAGATAGAAGCTTGGATTTTGATGCATTAAAAGTAACCAACCACTTTTTCCCCATTATACCACATGCTCAAGATGAGAGGAGATAGAATCAGAGAGAACTTGGTTGTTCATGGGCTTTGATGTTCTGCCATAGATAGTAGTGTCGTCAGCATAAATGTCTACGAATGATCTAAGGATGTGATTTGGAAGGTCATTGATGTAGTTCAGGAAGAGAGTTGGGCCTAAGATGGACTCCTGGGGGACTCCAGCATTAATGAGCTTCTGGTATCTGCCCATCAACCACTACTCTTATGAATCTATCAGAGTGAAATGATTTAATAATTGAGAAGACATTTCCAGCTATACCATTGCTGGAGATCTTGTGAAGTAAACCTTTATGCCATACTCTTTCATATGCCTTTGTTATGTCAAGAGCAATAGCCCTAGAAAGGAAGACTTCGTCGAGAATTGATCTATACAAACTCTCAGTTTTTAATCAAAGTTTACCTTCTTTCAGAGTGGTTTCCTTTACACTGACCGAGTCCCTATTTGCACCGTCAGCGCTGAACTGATGATACTAACAGTCCGGCTATCGGAAGCCTCACTAGAAATAGCTCAGGTGTTTGTGACAGTTTTCCTTCCCTTAGATGCATCAAATTCAACTGAAATATAATAGTAAGAGAAGCTATGAAGAGTCGTGTCAAAAGCAAGGCCGACTATATTTTAAACTCAAATCAAAAACGTTGAAGAGCTACAAAGTCAGAACTGCTACCTTTTAAACGAGCTACCTTTTGTGGCCAAGAATTTATTTTTCTACATAGTCACCACCATTTAAAATAAACATTTTGCCAGCGATGAACGATGCCTCGGTACGAAAAATTCCGAGGGCGTTTTTCACTTACAATAGTTCTGTTGCTTTGAAATCAACGAACCCACCTTCTAACTGTTGACATCAAAAGCATGAGCTTCCTAACGCAGATGCCTGACAAATGTTGATTACTTAGAGTCTCATACCGTCAATATTGTCAATGAACTGATTAACCTTGCCGATCAAAAACGCATTAGTACAGTAACTATGCAATTTGCAATACTGTCTGATCCATTCAGGCGGAATAAAAATAGAAGGTATTACTTTTTCAAACTCGCTCATATATAAATTCCAATGATGATGATGATAAGAAGAGGATGATCATGATGGTGACGACAATGATGTAGTCAAACTGTAGAAATAAATATTGTAATTGAAACCTGCAATGAATATTATCTATTATATCTATAAAAGTGAACGTGTCTGTCTGTCTGTATGTGTGTCTGTGTGTGTGTGTGTCTGTCTGTGTACATTTCCCTACGCAATAAATCTGTCAATTTTTAGTCTATAGACTCGAAATTTGAAATACCGGGTACTGAGATTTGGAAAAATCGATGTGACACACATACAAAGACACACAGACACACATACACATTCACTTAAATATATATATAGATAGATAGACCAGCATTACAGCACGGCGTTGGCCGGGTGTTTGGAGGTGAATGCTGAGCAAAAAACAAAAAACAAAAAAAACAAAAACAAAAACAAAACGGTCATTTTTTTTTAAACTTTGACCCCTATTACGACCCCTTAATATTCATTGTCTTGGGCTCAAATACAGTTATCAAGTAAGATCCATGTCCAAGAAACTTATATCTACAATTTCAAGTGTGTAGACCATAAATTCTCGGAGGAGTTTGGTAGAGTTCTCAAATATCAAATCGCTGAACTTTGACCTCTTAACAGCCAAATTTCTGGCCGAACCTTACTCACATAGATTTTCCCAAATCTCAGTAACCTGTATATCAAATTTCCAGTCTGTAATCTAAAAATTGACATAGTTATTGCATATGGAAATGTACATAGACAGACACACAGATAGACAAACAGACACGTTCACTTTTATAGATATACTAGCATGGGTGCCCGGCGTTGGAGGTGTATGTTGAGCAAAAAAACAAAAAAAAAACGGTCATTTTTTTTAATCTGACCCCTATTATGACCACTTAACATTTATTGTTTTGGGCTCAGTTCAACTTAGTAAGTTAGATCCATGTCAAAGAAACCTATATCTAAAATGTCAAGTGTTTAGACCCCAAATTAACGGAGGAGTTTCGTAGAGTTCTCAAAGGTAAAATCGTTAAACTTTGACTCCTTAACAGCCAAATTTCTGGCCGAAAACCGATCACATAGATTTTCCCAAATGTCAGTACCCTGTATATCAAATTTCGAGTCTGTAGACTACAAATTGACTGAGTTATTGCGTAGGGGAATGTACACACACATACACACAGATAGACAGACAGACACACAGGCACACACTTCACTTTTGTAGATATACTAGCATTGGTGCCCAGCGTTGTCCGGGTGTTTGGAGGTGTACGCTAACAAAAACAAAAAAAATAAAAATAATAATAAAAATAAAATAAAATTAAAAAGAAAATCGGTGAATTTCTTTAACTTTGACCTCTGTTATGCCCCCGTAAAATGTATTGTTTTGGGCTTTAATCGAGTTATTAAGTTAGATCCGTGTTCAAGGAACCTATATTTAAAATTTCAAAAGTTTTAAACCCAAAATTGGGGGGGGGAGTTAGGTAGAGTTCTAAAAAGTCAAATCGTTGAACTTTTACTCCTTAACAGCTAAATGTCTTTGCCGAAAACCGATCACATAGATTTTCCCAAATCTCAGTACCCTGTATATCAAATTTCGAGTCTGTAGACTTAAAATTGTCAGAGTTATTGCGGAGGAAAATGTACACAGACACACTTTTATAGATAGATAGATAGATAGATAGATTGATATATGTATATATACGCAATAACTTAGTCAATTTTAAGTCTATAGACTCGAAATATGATAAACAGGGTACTGAGATTTAGGAAAACCTATGTGATAGACTTTAGGCCATAAATTTGGCTGTTAAGGGGTCAAAGTTCAATGATTTGACCTTTGAGAACTCTACCAAACTCCTCCCACAATTTCAGGTCTAAACACTTGAAATTTTATATATAGGTTCCTTTGACATGGATCTAACTTAATAACTTGATTGGAGCTCAAAACAATAAATGTTAAGGGGTTATAATAGGGGTGAAAGTTTAAAAAAAAAATTACCTCTGCGGTCTCTATCAAATTACTCAGACAACTTCTGGTCCAAACATTTGAAATTTTACATAAAGGGTATTCAGAAATAGGGCAAGCGTTTTAATCAGCCCTTGTCGAAAATTTGAGCTACCAATATATAAATGTATGTATGCATGTATGTTTGCATCTCTGCCAAAAACGGATTTTCACAAGATCAGTATCATTTTGAAGCTGGATCCTTCAGACGACAAATACGGAAAAATTGGCTAAAAACATTAATTTCTTCACTCTCAACAGTTTATTTCTTTTTTATTTTCGAAAACAATTCCCTCTTTTCGATTGTCTAGCCTTAATTTAAACTTACGCCACTTCCAGTTTGTCGGTGGTCGTAACAGAAAAGACATCATCTTTTTCCCCGTTCTTTTTCTCTTTCGCGGTACGGGTTCGAGCCTGCCTTCCTACTACCACTTTTTTTTTCTCAACACACACATCAAAACACCCGGGCAACGCCTGGCACCCATGCTAGTATATATATATATATATATATATATATATATATATATAATTTATTTTTTGGAAAAAGAAATCCCGCAGAAAATAAGAGCGTATTGATATTTTGTTCATATAAAGTTTTTAGATGAGGCAGGTCATTGGTACCGTCGGTTTTTACCCGATAATTAGGACTGTTTTAGATACCTATATCAAGCTCTCTTCAGTCAATACGTTATTTAATAATATGGAGTATTGGCTGAAGACAGCTTGATATGGATATCTAAACGGTCCTAATTGTTGGGTTTGAAACCGACGGTACCAATGACTTGTCTCATCTAACTTTCTGTAAACAATATATATATATATATATATATTATAAAACTGAAAACTGCCCTACTAGTTGACTTCGAATAAGTGCTTTATTGCAAAATCACTTTCTATAAACCACATTTTTGTATAATAATTATGATTTATTTTAATTTAAAATTCACTGCCTCTGAACAACAACACAACGACAAAAAATCCATATTTCCAAGAATATCTGCCTTAATCACGGCTAAAATGCTTTTCTTTATTTTGGTGTCTTTAACTTCTCCCCCCCCCCCTAATTTTGCTGATGAGGAGACTATGTTTAAAGGGTAAAACTTTTGTCAAATTATTGTCAATACTGTCAATTGTCAATTTACATAAAACGAACATCGTTTCCGAAACGATCGTACAATCGAGTTGAATTAATTTGTTTTCCCTTTTTAAACTGATTATTTTTAATTCACAATTATGAATCGTTTTACTCAATATACAAATGCACACACACACACACACACACACACACACATATATATATATATATATATATATATATATATATATTAAAAAACTGAAAAATGTCGTAGTCGTTTACTTAGAATAATCCCTTGTAATAAACCACATTTTTGTATAATAATTGTGATTTATTTTAATTTAAAATTCACTGCCTCTGAACAACAACATCAAAAACAAAAAACAAAAAAATACAATCCATATTTCCACAAGCCTTTAATATTTACAAAAAAAGCTACTGAAATTGGAAGCTGGATATTACAAAAATACTTGAATCGTGTATTGATAAAGATTACTAGATCACTACTTCATTTCTTATTATTTCTTCATCATCTTCCTCATCATCAGCATCTTCTCCATCTTTTTCTTCTACCTGAAAGGCATATTCTGTTCCTGATCTCGCCAGACTATTCCCCACAAACTGTCAAGCATGTTTGGCATTATACAAAGCAACAGAAAAAAATATATACAAAAGCACACGCGGCAACGTTTTTAATGAATCTTAATTCCGCTTCGCTTGCCGCTTGGGGTTTTCGAAGAAGCCACTGTTGCGTTTCGAAATGATTTGATATGAAAAACGATTCTCGTTACATTCGTCGGTTGAGACATGACGACACATGAATAAACATCGCGCAAAAGATTTAAATTTAAAATAATAGAAATGAACAAAAAAAAATAAAAACAAATGTTGACAACTGGATTAAACTGCCAGATATCTGAATTGAACATAATTTTGATGTATGAAAAAAAAATACTGCCATCAGCAGGTGAACAGTATACATAGAGTTAGGAAACTGCATCCGATTTTAGAAGCATATTGTAAATATAATTCTGTAGAAATTTTAACAGCGGTTAATCACATTACTAATTGAAAGCTTATGGGTTGAGCATTTTGGTAAGTGAAATTGTAAGCTTCTATAAATTAACTGATTTTAGTTCATCGCTTGCTATGTTGACTGATCAGTCATGTTCTGTGGATCCCGAGATCGCTCGTTAGTACTATCCAAGCTCTGACGTATATCTCGCGCGTAGGGCACCTGTGAGATAATTCTGTAGCAGAGGTGCTAGTTGCCTTATCTTTTCTAATAGTATGTTTTCTATCGTGTTCTTCAGTGCATGCAGATTGTGTTAAAAATAAATCAAGAGGCAACGATCTTATACTTCAAACACTGTACGTTCTTATATCAAGAATCTCCCAACTGAAAAACACGACGCACATCTGACAAGTTCGCCACTTCATGTCCAGAATCCGTTTGCAATAGTCAAGTCTAAATCTGAACTGTAAAATACGACGCACAACTGACACAGCTGAGCATTTCAAATAGTCAATTCCAGAATCCACTTGCAAAAACACGACGCACAGCTGACACAACTCTTTTAATCCAACCGGGAGCGTCTCATTTGCATATTGTGCAAGCTTATAAAAAGTCAGCCATTTCTTTTTCTTTTCTTTTCTCTTCACTCCTTCTGTCTGCACAAGTTCTTATAGGCTGCGGAAAGGACACATTTGTCACAAATTAAATCATTCAATCACACTGTTTCAGTAGCCTTGAAAGCGTTCAAAACAGGGTTTTCTCTCCCTTGCAACTTTATCTAAACCGAAATTTATTCAATCATAAAATAATATATTCTTTAATCATAAAAAATATATTCTTTAATAATAAAATAATATATTCTTACCAGAGCAACAAAAAAGTAAAACGCGTTTAACCGAATATTTACATTAAAATTACAATTAATGCACTGACAGAATTATTTTCATAGAGATTCTCAACACCGTCACCATAGCTCTCGTAAACAAAAGAGTATTTGCATAATCTTTCACGGAATTCTATTATGACCAAAGCACTAAATCGACATTCTGCTCTTTGCGAACCTTTTTGGGGCGGAATTATTCTTCTTCTTCTTCTTCTTCTTCTTCTTCTTCTTCTACAACAAGAACAACAGCATCAACCACAAAAACAACAACGACAACAGCAGCAACAACAACAACAGCAACCACAACAACAGCAACAGAAACAACAGCAACAAAAACAACAGAAAGAGCAACAACAACAACAACCACAACAATACCAATAGCAATAACAACAGCAACAACAACAGCAACTACAACAACAGCAACAGCAACCAAAACAATAAAAGAAACAGCAACAAAAGTACCACTACAGCAACAACAAAACCAACAAACAAAACCAGCAACAACAACAACAACAAAACCAACAACAGCAACAAGAAAAACAGCAACAAAAAAAAAACAAAAAAAACAACAAAAAACAAAACAATCACCGAAAACAACAACAACAACAACAATTCAACAGAAATTCCAGAACCATCAACAAAAACAACAGCAACAAAAACAAAAACAACAGCAACAACACAAAACCAACAACAGCAACAACAAAACCAACAACATTGACAACAGCAACAAAAAAGAAAATAGCAAGAAAAGAACAACGACAGCAACAACAAAACCAACAACGACAACCATAAAAGAAACAACAACAACAACAACAAAACCAACAACAACGACAACAACAAAAACAACAACAACAAAAACAACAACATCAACGAAAACAACAGCAACAAAACCAACAACAACAATTACAAAGCTAGCAACAAAAAATAACAACAGCAACAACAAAACCAACAGCAACAACAACAAAACTAACAACAACAATAAAAACAACACAAACAACAACAATAAAACCAACAACATCAACAATAACAACAACAACAACAATAACAAAAAACAACAAAAACAGCAACATCAACAACAACAGCAATAAAAACAAAAACAACAACAAAAACAACAACAAAACCAACAAGAGCAACAAAAACAACAGCAGCAAAAACAAATACAGCAACAGCAGCAACAAAAACAACAACAACAAAACCAACAACATAACAAAAACACGTAAACAACAACATGCAAACAATTAAAAGTTCAAACTTTTTTAATAAAGCTAAGCAACAAAAACAACAACAAGAACAACAGCAACAGCAGAGACAACAGCAGCAACAACAAAAACAACAAAACCAATAACATCATTAACAACAACGTCAACAACAGCAACATAACAACAACAGTTACAAAACTAAAAACAGCAACAACAGCAGCAACGAAAACAGCAACAACAAAAACAACAACAACAGCAACAACAACAGCAACCATAACAGCAGCAACAACAGCAACAATAATAACAGCAACAAAAACAATAACAACAACAACAGCAACATCAACAAAAACAACAACAGCAACAAAAGCAGCAGCAACAACAACAGCAACTGCAACAGAAAAAAGAACAGCAACAGCAACAAAAACAACAACAAAAGCAACAACAAAAAACAACAACAACAAAACAAACAAAAGTAACAACAACAACAGAAACAGCAACAAAAACAAAAACACCACCAACAACAAATCCAACAACAACAACAGCAACATCAACAACAACAAAACTAACAACAGTAACCAAACCAAGAATAGCAACAACAACAATACCAACAAAAACAGAACAACAACAACAACAACAGCAACAACAACAGCGAAAACAGCAACAACAACAGCAACAACAGCAACCGCAACGACAGCAACCACAACAAAAACAACAACAACAACAGCAGCAGCAAAAATAACAGCAACAGCAACGACAACAGCAACAGCAACAACCACAACTAAACCAACAGCAACAACTACATCAACAACAACAACAACCATAACAACAGCAACCACAACAATACCAACAGTAATAACAACAATAACAACCGTAACAGCAAAATACAACAACAGCAACAAAAGAAAAACAACAGCAAAAGCAACAACGACAACAACAACAAAACTAACAACAGCAGCAACAACAACAAAAACAACAACAGCAACAACAACAACAACTGAAAACTTAAACTTTTTTAATAAAACTAAGCTCTACTATTATACACTCATTTAAAGGTCGTTGAAAAAATTTGTTAAACATATACATTCGTTCTCATAATTTTGCGTGGTTATTTCACAGAGAATACACATTTTAAACCATAGCGTTTACTAAGCCATAATAGTTGCCATTGAAATGCGAACACGAAAAAATACTCTCAACATTAATATCAAATATTATTACCATAAAAGCACATTCAATAACAAAAAGGTTGCGTACATTGCTGGGGTCTCAAAGAAAGCTAACGTTTACCAATATTCGAGCGGAAAATAGTCAGTGTGTGTTTAATCTCAATGTAGAATGTAGATTATGTTAGAGTGGAACCTTCAAAATCTTAAGCTTTTAAAAACCACAACTGTAAAGGCAATGTAACAAGCAACTCTATCAAAGTATAGTGATTTATCCATAATAACAATATATAAAGTAAAAAAAAATTTAATTAAAAAAATAAAAAATACTCGTTTTACTACTGATAATAATAATAAAAATAATAATAATTATTATTATTATTATTATTACAATAATAATAATAATAATAACAATATTAATACTAATAAAAATAACAATATTAATAATAATAAATAATAATAATAATAACGACAACAACAACAACAGCAACAACAACAACACCAACAAAAAAACAACAACAACAGCAACAACAACAGCAAACACAACAACAGCAGCTGCAGCAGCAACAACAACAACAACATTAACAGCAGCAACGACAACAAAAACAACAAACAACAGCATTAACAACTACTACTGATTATGATTACTACTTATAATAATAATAATATTAATAATAATAATAATCATAATAAAAATATTAACAATATTAATAATAATATTTATAATAATAGCAATATTAATAATAAAAATAACAATATTAATAATAATAATAATATTATTAATAATGATAACAATAATAAAAATATTAATAATAATAATATTAATAATAATAATATTAATAATAATAGCAATATTATTGATAATAATAATAATAATAATAATAATAATAATAATAACAATAATATATTTTTATTATGACGACTAAAAATTAGAAAAATACTCAAATCACAAATATGTTAAAACGATATGACCTCTTAATTCGACAAATTCACAAAACCGGACAAATGAGTATGAAATAGGAGTAGAGAAGTCCTGTCAATGGTCGATGGAAATTTTTTTCATGTTATTTTGGAATATATGTATATATAAGTATATATATATATATATATATATATATATATATATATATATATATATATATATATATACTAATTAATAAGATGAACTAAGTAAGTCTTTCGCACTAAGGATTGAATGATTGTAACTGGCAACTTAATTTACTTTATCTACTTTATTTACAATTGTGAATTAGGAATCGTATCCAGTCATTGCTGACGGAACAAACATTCCCGGGTTTTACAAAATACACCTGAAGAAGGTCGCAGGATACATCGACCGAAATTGTGAAAATTACACCTAAGATTAATGCAGTAGTCCGAAGAATTCAAATGATAGATTGATCTGCATCACAAAAATTCAGAAACACAAATGGTGGATTAATATGCAAATTAAAATAAGGGTTGTCTTCAAGTTTAAAGTAAACAAGTTTTTGATGAGCCGTTCCTGGATAAGTTATCAAATTTGCCGAATTTCCATTACTAACGATTACTTTATTGTCCAATTGTCTACTTTACACTCTTTAACCCTTACTGTCGAGTGGCCTCTTGACCTTGATAAGTGATGATGCCTTTGTAAAAAAAATAAATAAATAAAGATTAGATAACGAATAGGCGACAGCCACACATACACAGATGCATGATAAGTTGTCTAGACAATTTATTAGAGTCGAATTATCAGCTTCTGTCGTGCCACTTCCACAATTCTTTAGGCGGGATGCTGAGTAACCGGAACAGGAAGTCATTTTTCAGCATTGCCTTCAATAAGTTTCCAGACTTTTTTTTCGTATGTACACTTTTATTGATAGTACAAACATAAAAATCTAGTCCTCTGCGAAGTAATCTCCCCCGGCTGCTATGCACGTGTTGTGCCGTTCCAACATCTTCTGGAAGCCCTCATGAAAGTCCTCTTGTATGAGCATCTCAATGACCCTCGTCACAGCCTCTTCCATCTCCTCAATTGTCTCATAACGACAGGTTTTCTTTGGGCTTAGGGAATAACCAAAAGTCACAGGGAGCAAAGTCCGGAGAATATGGGGGTTGAAGTATTGTCCTGATGACTAGCTTGATAAAATACTTAGTGTGGAAGATGGAGTTGTAGACTGCACCCTTGGGACAAACTTGGCGCAAAATTTTCAGCATTTTCAGTTCCGTGCGTGTAATTGTGTGTGCAGTTCCACCCCTGTCACATAATACTTATTATTTCTGTAGACGCGCAGCAGTCCTTATTCATGAAATTCTTTATTTAGACAATCAACTCTGATGTTCTGACTTCCTTTAGCCCTACCACACCTCTCATCATCCCTTACAGACTTTCTGTCTTCCTTAAATTTTTAATGCCACCCAGAAATTGATGCTCGATTCATGCAAGATAGTCCAAAAGTTGTCTGAGGTATTCCATGTGTTTCTGGTATGTTTTCCAAATTTAAAAGAATTTTATTGCATATCGTTCTTCTAAAGCGCAATCACTTCCAGATTGCATTTTGGAAATTCGCTAGCTGTGACAAACAGGCTTTTTTTTTTTTTTTACAAGGGTGTCACCACTTATCAAGGCCCAGAGGCCACTCGAGGATAAGGGTTAATAGGTATACATTAGTCATTGTGATTTTAGCATAGTAAACAGTGGGAATTTTGAAACTTGGATTACTTAGGGGGACGATTCAATTAGAACTTGTTCACATTGGACTTTTTCTTTTTTTTATTCATAGGTATCAACTCATTATCAAGGCCAAGAGGCCACTCAAGGATAAGGGTTAAAGAGTGTACAGTAGAAATTGGACAATATCATAATCATTAGTAATGAAAATTTGTTAAATTTGATAACTTATATGGAACAGCTCATCAAGAACTTATTTACGTTAGACTTGAAGACAACCATATTGTAGTCAGCCGGAAAGCAGGAAAACGGAAGACAATTCCACAGGCGTGCAGTTCTAATAAAAAAGCTTTGTTCATGGAATCTACGTTTAGGTTTAGGCACAGATAAAGAGTGGGAGGAATTATTGATAGTGTTTACAGCTAGACGAGTGTTTCTTGTGAAAGTTTTGCGAGGGGGGACCATAGATTGAAGCTCAGTCGAACACTTTCCATGAAAATAACGATACATCAGAGACAAACTCGCAACATCTCTTCTGTGAGATAGAGGTTGCAAGGAAGAGAAAAGGACATCTCCTACGAGGCTACGAATCCAATTCTAGGTGTAGCTGTTCATTTTAACCTGAAATCATAAAATATGGTCAGTCACCTCATAAGATGTATAGCAATAAGATTCTGAATTTTCAAGTGTATTCTGTAATTTTAAATGCCTCGACAAAAACGTCTGAAAACTTACTGAAGGTACTTCGTATTTGTGTACCATTGAGTTGGCCACGAAACAGAAAAATTAAAATATTTTTGTAGAAAAAAAAGTAATTTTATGTTATAAACATGCAGTTAAATGGTCTGGTATTTTGGGAGAAAAAATGAAAGAAAAAAACACAAAAGTTTACGGATGGAATTCGTCACTGTATTCCCTCCTAACAACTTTCTCTCTCAACTTCACGCACGCGTGTTTCCTTCTCCCCTCTGCCACAGGCGTTTTATCAAAAAAAAAAAACATTGACTGCATTTCATTTGCATATGTGTGTGGTGGGCGGCGTGATCTCGTGCGATACCACGAGACCACACCTTATAAAGCCACGGGCGCCATCTTTAATCTTTCTCTCTCAGACACAACCTGATGGTAGGTCGTACAGCTACACAAGGCACACAAACGTGGGCGCTTGCCTCTTTGTTATTACGTTCAACTCTACAAAACATGAGAAAAATACTATTCGACAGAAATATTGCCGAGTTTTATAAGATACAGCCGATAAAGGTCGGGGATTATATCAACCGACACGTTGTGAAATTAATACTCAAAATGTGAACTGTAGTTTTAAAAATTCAAATAATACAAACTACATATAATAGGTCATCAAAAATGTTATTTGATTTTTTTTTTCAACGGAGGAAACATTTATCAAGGTTCGAGAACGCATTGGCCTGCCCGTTTGAACAGAGCACCTGCATAGAAGGCAAAAAGAAACGTATTTCACTTAATGTGTCTTTTATAGCTAGAATTTTAAACACACACACACACACACACACATTAAAACCATTGCGTATATGACACATGGTTTCTAAAGAGGAAGACAAAAACAGCAAACACTTGATATTTTCGCTGTCTTTATACAAGGGACATATTTGAACGATCTGTTTGATTCGATTTCGTCCTTGCTTTTGTGCTGCTGACGGAGTTAGACGCTCGGGCGACTAATTGTGCGCTCGCCTTTGTCTTCAAACTTTTATACGCTTAAAGATTCGCAAACAAGAATCTTCTATTCGTTTTAACAACACTTTTTGTTTAACGTTTTCTTATTTAGCACGAAAAATTCTTTTTATATTTTTGTACAGTGTTTTTTTTTTTTTAGTTTTATTGAATTTTAAATTGAATTATTTTCAATAATTTATGCTTAGTATTATAATGATTATTTGAATAAAATATTTTGTGTGCGTGTTTTTTTTTATGTCGACGTTATTATTCAATTTGTCTCATTTAGAGTTCTATTTAATGAAATAAAAACTACGAATGTATCACAATAATGCAAATATCAAAACGGCATTAAATAATTTATTGAAGTCTATAACAGTACTAGGAATTGCCCGGTTGTAAATTACGCATAAATATGATATTTTAATTTATGCAGATTTCGTATTTAATATCACAGGCCCATTCTCTGTACCAAGAATTAATAATCTTTTGAGGCAAACAACCCCTCCTTAGAACACTCGGATACTTAGTGCATCCTTACATACTAATGTTTGCAGTAGTATTATTATTAGTAGTAGTAGTAGTAGCAGCAGTAGTGGTAGTAGTAGTAGTATCTAATTAAAATGAAAATAAAATGGAAAGATGGTGGGATCCTTCTACCGCTCCAGAAGATATCTCACTACTGATGCAATTCTCTATCTATATAAAAGCCAAGTACGTTCAAAGATGGAATACTGTTGCCATATCTGGGCAGAAGCTGCTAAAAACAGCCTATCCTGCCTTGACAGAGTACAAAATAGACTTCGTGGCTTAGTGGGGGATGCCCTTTTCTCTACCCTGCAACCTCTCTCCCACAGAAGAGATGTTGCGAGCCTATCCTTGTTTTATCGTTATTTCCATGGCAGGTGCTCGTCTGAACTCCAATCTCTAGTCCCCCTTCGCCAATCTTTCACGACAAACACTCGTCTAGCTGAATCCACTGTGAAAAATTTCTCCCACTCTATATCTGTGCCTAAATCAAAACGCGGATTCCATGAACAAAGCTTCTTTCTTAGAACTGCACGCCCGTGGAACTCTGTTCCGTCTGCCTGCTTCCCTCCGGACTACAACTTGGATGTCTTTAAGTCCAATGTTAACAAACTCCTAATGAACCGCCCCCTTAATTAAACACTTCATCAAATCTACACACTAACTTAATGTACTTGCAATAACCTTTATCCCTGAGTGGCTTCCGGGCCTTGATAAGTGGTGATCACTGTGTTAAAAAAAAATGAAAATAAATAATTGAATATTTATAAAGTTTATTCAACAAAATACTACACTGTCGATCGAATGGGAACAGTACAGATATAAATCAAGTAGGTCAATTAATAAATCATACCATTGTAAATACAATAATCAATAAAATAAAAAATCAATAATAATCACAGGAACCATCGATCTATGCGCAGATTGTTGCTGATGGTCATCAACAAATTTTTAAATATTTGGTTTCATATTTGATAGAAAACGTCTTAGATCACAACGTTTCCTTTTATCCATTCGGTTTCTATTTTTAGTTAGAATATTGTTTCCGGGGCTAAATATTGTTGGTTGGTTGGTTGGTTGTTTTTGTTTTACGGCATATCAACCTTTTTTCATGTTATTTAATGCCGAATCCAAAGATCTTGAAGAAAATTTTTTTTAATAGAATATATTTGTTGTTTCGCGTCGGTTTCTATTTAACCCATATTTGGGACCCTAACAGGTACTACCACTCCGGATCAGAGTGGACCTGGGAGCAATGGTAATTAAAGCGTGGTTCCACACTCCCCAAAGCCCACAAGCTGGGGCCTCACCACTGGATATAGTTTAAGGTTATATCCAGGACCCCCATTGAGGGACTTTACCCTCTTCAGGGGGGGGGCAGTTGGCGTATTCTAATTCCCCACCGACAGGGCCAGCTAAATATTGTATTCACCACGTTTCCTTTTATCCATTCGGTTTCTATTTTGGTTAGAACATTGTTTCCGGCGCTAAATATTGTATTCACACAGATATTGTTAAATAGCACAGAATTGTTTTGCTTAATGATTTATTTTGTAATTTTTGTTATTTTTGGAATAGTCATTCCTATGTCACAGCTAAATTTGTCCAGGAAAGTCCTGTAGTTGTTTTTGGCCACCATTTTTTATGCCAATATATATATATATATATATATATTCATGGATTAAAAATCACGATTTACATTTGCACATACAAGTGTTTCTTTCCTTTCGCAATCATCAGTGCAGAAAGTGACGATTGCTACTGGTCGAAGGATTCGAACCCTGCTAAGAAGCCACCTTTGGACTCCATTAGCAAGTAATGTTACTCCTAGACCCACGTCAAGCGTAGCAAGAATAAAAGGAAATTAAGAATTCTTGATTCTAAATACAGGTATTCAACTATTAAGACGATATATAGTGATCGAGCAGCCGACAATTGTGTTCTCTCTCAAGGCAAACCTAAGATTTTCTTATTTCCTACACAGTGCTCAACTTTTAAGTATTAACTTCTTAAAGGGACGAAATATATATATATATATATATATATATATATGTGTGTGCGTGTGTGTGTGTGTGTGTGTGCGTGCGTGCGTGCGTGCGCGCATATGTGCGCATTAGTGGGTATATACATCAGAAAAAGGAATACAGATTAAACAGTATATTTTGAGAGTTTACTGCAAAAACAGTAAGTAATGAACTCTATGAAAAAGTTCAGAAACGTATCCCCAATGTGTTTATTCTTCCTGCCAGTCTCACTCTTTTCTATAAATCCTATTACAGAATGTGTTCTTCAGAATGGTCTCGTCTTTCCCCTGCTTCAGCTCGTTTCACTTGTTGATCTAGTTGGTTCCAGCAATTCGTTGTTATGATTATACATTGTCATACAGCTTCCCAGTAACTTCTTTTCACAAATTGAAGGCTTGGAACTCTCTTCCTGCTGATGGTTTTCCTCTTACCTATCTAGCCTGTTCAAGACTAAGGCCAATAAGCATCTTCCGTCTTTGTCTGTCTTCTTCGTTAGCTCTTTACATCAAGTAGGTCCATGCGGTGTAACGATCTCCATAAAGATATAACAATTACGTTATTCCATACGATAATTAGGCCCTGTCGGTGGGGCATTAGAATACGCCGACTGCCCCCCTGCAGAGGGTAAATGTCCCTCAATGGGGGTCCTGGATATGACCTTAAACTATATCCAGTGGTGAGGCCCCAGCTTGTGGGCTATGGGGAGTGTGGAGCCACCCTTTAATTACCATTGCTCCCAGGTCCACTCTGACCCGGAGTGGTAGTACCTGTTAGGGTCCCAACTATGGGTTAAATAGAAACCGACTTGAAAATAACAAATATATTGTATTAAAAAAAATTTTCTTCCAAATATTTGGATTCGGCATTAAATAACCCGGAAAGGGTTGATATGCCGTAAAACAAGAACTACCAACCAACCATAGGATTATTAAACATTAATCTATTCACTCCAATTCCAATTCTGAATATTGAACTAACCACAACAGTCAGTCTGTGTACGTTTGGCCCATTATATGACATGTCACTGTTTTGATGCTTCTTTTTCCAGTAGCTTTTTTCCTCGAGGAAGCAGAGAAACATTATCCATTTTGCTCTTTCTGGCTTCCCTAAACAGACTCGTATCAATCCTCCTCCAAAGTTGCGTTCCAAGAATCGTTTAGTGATGAGGCGATCCACATCATGCCATGTCAACGATTGATCTGCCTATTCGACCCGTCCCTCTCATTTTGTTATGACACCTTTTTATAAACAAGCACCTGCCTATGCTAATAACTTCTAATCTAAAAACAATGAGCTCTAATTTCTTGTTCGATATATTGCATTGGCCACAACTGCTAGTCTGTCTATGGTCGACTTATTATATGCCTTCAGGTGTAGCTTGTCGAACTCGGGAATCTTTCTGTCTAACTTTGAAATCTGCACCGAATTTCGAACGGAACCCTTTATTTAATCCGCGAACTTTCGTCCCGTCAACCATAACCAGGCAGAAGTCTTAAATAAGATGAGAAGGGATGAGAGCAGTAGTACAAAGAATTAATACGAATAATCAATAATCATCTAAAAAATTCAGAAATATAAAAATGTAACTCCGTACTAGAATATCACGGAGATTAGACGCATCCGCAGGGGGGGGGGGTACAAAGGTGAGTAAAGCTTCTATATCTGTTTGTCTATTTTTAGCAGCGTTGAGTTTGTCTTTTATAAACATGAATACCGTGTTGTCAAATACCTAAGAAACCAGACATATAAGTAATGAACTCGATGAAAAAGTTCGGCAACTTATCTCCAATTTGTTTAGCGCTTTCCTTTATTCTTCCCGCCAATCTATTTCTTTCACGCACGTGGCGTTGCTAGTCTCAATCTTTTCTATAAATCCTATTACAAAATGTGTTCTTCAGAAGAGTCTGGTCTTTTCCTTGCTTCTCTTTGCCTACTTACTACTTACGCCTGACAGTATCCTATACCTCTATAAGGCAACCATTCGCCCAGGTATGGAGTACTGTTGTCACATCTGGGCTGGTGCATCTGCTTCTTGTCTCTCGCTCCTGGACAGGGTTCAAAAGAGAGTCGCCAACCTGATAGGTCCTGAACTGTCATCTAGGCTTCAGCCTCTGTCCCATCGACGAGATGTTGCATCCCTCTGCGTGTTCTACAAATACTTCAATGGTGAATGCTCTGACGAACTGCAAACACTTGTACCTCCCCGACGTAACTACCCCCGACAAACCCGACAAGCTACTAAGTCTCATCCCTTTACAGTAGAGATCCCTAGGTGCAAGAAAGCCTTTTACTCCAATAGTTTCTTCCCCAGAACTGCGAGTCTTTGGAACTCCCTTCCGGGATTCTGCTTTCCCAACTGCAACGATATGCAGAAGTTCAAGTGTAATGTTAACAAACATCTTTCTACTCATCTCCCTTCATAATGACCCCGTTAATTAAGTCCCTGATAGTAGCCCCCTGCTTCAAAGTGACACTGTGCCTTGTTTGGGGTGAAAATTGAATTAAAAAAAAAAGTTCGTTTGGCTCCAGCAATCTGTTGTTATGATAATACATTGTCATGCAGTTTCATATTCCAGTAATTTCTATTCACAAATTGCAGTGTTGTATGAATCTCTTCCTGCGGACTGTTTTCTATAGTCTTGCTCTTTCCAAGACTAATAAGCATCTCTCGTCTTTGCTTTTCCTTTTCGTTTGCTTCTTACATCATACCTTGTAACGATCTCCATAGATATAACAATTACCTTTTACTCCATATCAAAATTAAACATTAACCTATATACTCCTTATCCTTTAAAACCATCATTTTATTTTTTTATTTTTTATAATAATGATTGAAAAAATCTTCGAGAAAAAAAAAAACAGTGTATACTTCTTTTTATCTTCCCCCAAGAGTGAAGGAAGGAAGAAATCGATTTTTCAATATTTTTCCATGAATTTTTTATTAATTTTAACTGATAATTTCCATTTTGTAGATCATTATTATATTAGCATATAATAATAAGTGAAAATATTAATCCTAAAAATTCTAAGACCGCATCTTGGCGAGGATATAAAAAACCGAATTGCAGGATTAAGGCAGACCAAAATGACTTACAAGCAGATTTTTTTATATTTTAAGAAAAGAAAACATCTCTTTCGGTAGCGAAGTGAATTGGTCAAAGATTCGAAGTCGAATGCTTGGTAAAAGGTAAATCTGGATCTAGATTCTCTAGAGCATCCACTTTGAAGGATGACCACAGTCTTAAATAAACTGTTTTGAAGGATCGAAAGAAAACGTATGTTGACCATAGCAAAGAATTCCAAACAGGGCCTGGAAATTTTCTTTCTAGATACAAAATATCTAGACGAATGAGAGAAATGGGATTTCCCCCTAAAAGGCGCGCAAAAGAAAGACATTTTTATCAAAGAACATCAATGATAGAAAGAGATTTTTCTCGTGTAATGAAAAAAAAAAAATACAGACTGGTTCAGGAATGTTTTTCGGTTAGATAGAATCAAGATTTTGTCTTGTTAGTGATGATCTCGATGCTCCTAAGCGGTGCAATCGAAGATCTGGAGCATGATTTTTGCCAAGTTGCATAAAAACGATAGTAAAACGCAGGAATGGATGGATTATGGTATGAAGAACTTTTACTGCAGCAAGAGTTGGGGAACTTATTAGATGTGAGAAGTCAATCAATGCAAAGGAATACATTCCAATATTAGAACCAGGATTGTTACTAAGTATCCAGAAGCTGGAAATATCCCAGAACATTATTTTTCAATATGATAATGCCCCTGCACACACTGCTAAAGTCACAAAAAATGGTTTTCTGATAATTCAATTGATGTGATTTAAACCCAATCGAGAATATTTCGTTCATAATATCTCGTGGATTGGTCGGAAGAACTTTTTCGAACAATGACAAACTGTGGGAAGTTGTGCAAAGCAAATGGAATAGCATCTCCTCTTCACAGTGCTCCACTTTGGTTGAGAGCATTCTAAAAGTATTGATCTTTTAAAGAAATCAAAAGGGAATGCGATTTCATCCTAAGCATTTATTAAAGTAAATGTCTTGTTCTGTTTTATTAGTCTCGTTTAAGTTTCCTTGTTCAATTGTTCTTTGTTTAATATAGTTTTTAGCTGCAATAAACTGTACAACATTTTTCTGGACCATTTTTTTTTGCTCACAAATATATATATATATATATATATATATATATATATATACATATATATATAGTCTTTGAAGTTTTTAACCTTTAAAACTATACAAAACAATATTTTTTATCATTCGTTAGAAAACCATCTGCATCGAATTTTCTATAGTACTAATAATTTATTTTTAAGGGATCATCAGTTGTTTACCATGAAACACTGTTTCGGAGATTTAAAAACAAAACAGTATATTACATCATGGCTCCCCAGCAGTGTTAATCAAACGCCACATAAACACCACATAACAAACAATATATATATATATATATATATATATATAACTACTTCATTTATTCACATAAATTTAATATACGAAAGTATAGATTTATGCGTAAACTTTAAGTATTTACTTCAAAAGTGCTCAATACGTAGGTAGAGCTAGTTAGTAATTTATAAAATATATATGGCGATTAAGCTACACTGAATATTCTGCGTTTCATCCAACTATAGGATTCGTCAGGCTTATATATATATATATATATATATATATATATATATATATATATATACAATATATATATATATATACAATATATAGGCTTATATATATATATATATATATATATATATATATATATATATATATATATATACAAGCAGCTCCTCCCGACATTGTCCGGTCGTAAAAAGTAAAATACGCTAAAATATATTTTGATTAATGCAGATTTCGTATGTATTATTATACTAGCAGGGAGACCCAACGTTTTCCCGGATTAAAAGACGATCAACGAATATTTCACACTCCTATATTTTTTATTGTCATCGAAATCCGTTAAATCGTCCGGGACGAAGTTTCACATGCCTCCATGCTGTAACTTTGCCCAAAATATATGTCATGCTACATTGCACTCTAGAGAATCTTTTATAAAATTATTTTAAAAAATTAGTTTATATAAACTTCTTTCCAGTCAACGAAAGAAAAAAACATTAAGAAATTTACGTGCAGGTTTTCAACCTACAGAACACGTCATGCAAATTAATAAATAAATAAAGAAAGAAAATTAAATTTAAAAAAACACGTAAATTTTCAAGTTTTATAAAACCCTTTGCAGTTGATGAAAAAAAAAAAGAAATTTACGTACGGCGTTTGAATCTACTACGTCATAACCCCGCTTAAAAACACGCTATCAACTTTCCCACGGTAGAATTTTCACGGCACCTTGTTCTGTCATTGTTGCTAAGCGACAACATGGAAAAATGGCTTTACCGATGATAGATAAATTAAAATAACTGTATCCATTATTGATTATCGGTAATTATCAGGGGTATTCTGAGACAAAAGTTAACTAAGATCCCTCCCAGTCTTATACACAAAAGTTTTGTAAATTTTTAAGAAAATCTGTTTAGTCGTTTCGGTGTCTATAAGAAACGATCTCACACACAGACAAAGTTGCACTTCTATAATTTTAGACATCATATTGGACCGACCCAATACATAATAATGTTTTTGAAAGTTAAAAAAAAAATGACACGTGCTTCACCACCGACAATCGAAACCAAAACGTTTAGCTTACGAGTTACTTTTTACCTTTGACGTTAATGCCTGAGCTATGAAAACATGTTTGCTGCAAGGCTACAAAATAAATAAAAAATCGAACCTATTTGCATATTCTTTTAAACATTCATTTTAATTAATTTCCTATTCGTTTTTCGGTTTTCTCACGGGATGATCATTTTTTAGTTAATGCATCTAAAACCAAACTCCTATCTTTACATCATCAACGCTCTGATCCCCATCTGGCATCAATTGAAATGGATGGCTCTCGTCTAGGAGAAGCCCCGTGTTTTGACAAGCTTCTGGGTTTGTTCTTTACTCCTGATCTGAAATGGAACACGTACATCAAGTCTTTTGCCAAGGTCGCTGGAAAGATGTTGAGATCCTTCTACCGCTCCAGAAGATATCTCACTACTGATGCAATTCTCTATCTATATAAAAGCCAAGTACGTCCAAGGATGGAATACTGCTGCCATATCTGGGCAAGAGCTGATAAAACCAGCCTATCCTGCCTTGACAGAGTACAAAATAGACTTCGTGGTTTAGTGGGGGATGCCCTTTTCTCTTCCCTGCAACCTCTCTCCCACAGAAGAGACGTTGCGAGCCTGTCCTTGTTTTATCGTTATTTCCATGGCAGGTGCTCGTCTGAACTCCAATCTCTGTCCCCCTCGCCAATCTTTCACGAAAAACACCCGTCTAGCTGAATCCACTGTGAAAATTTTCCCCCACTCTTTATCTGTGCCTAAATCAAAACGTGGATTCCATGAACAAAGCTTCTTTCTTAGAACTGCACGCCTGTGGAACTCTGTAGAACGTAAAACCAAATAAAACAGAAGAAAAAAAAAAGAAAAAAAAAAGGAAATTAACAGACAAGAATAAATATTATGAAAAAAAAAAGAAAAAAAAGTTAAAAATGAAAACTAAGTAAAATACAGACCGAGAAAAAAATAAAAAATTAATGACTAAGGCTGTGACAACAGCATATTCTTTTTATTCTTTTGACTCCGACAAAGTTAGACACAGTTAATCAACCGAGAACCACATCAGTCTATATAAAAACATATAAGATATTAACAGATATATACTCAAGACTAAAAATAATAAAAAGAATATGCTGTTGTCAAAGCTCTATTAATGACACACATAAAATTGGAAGAAATAAAGGTGCTTATGTACATATGTTACGGTGCTATTTTTTTCAAGTATTATTTTCAAGTTAAATTCAAGTTTTAAGATAACGTTTTCAATTGTTAGGTGAAAGTACAAAATAGTTACAAACCACCGTCCCGTCCCCATGTTAAGAATGGCTTTCTAAATTATAAACTTATTATTTAAGCATGGTGCACTAAGTTACTATATACTGAAATAAATTTGCCTTTCACCAGCGCAAACCTTAGTTAGAAGGAAATGGTTAACGATATGGACTGACGACATGGGTGTCTCGAGTTCGAATCCAGTTCGTCCCACAAAAATCAATTTCATAGCAACCTTCATAGCAACCTTCTCCTGATCTTTCAAACAAGTACCCGATGTCTTTTAATAAAGAATTCTGTCTGATAATATATCGGGGAAGCCAATGCCAACAAAAGAATCTTTGATTCCTAATGATGGTCTTTGTTAGCTATCAATGTCGTTTTGTCCCTCCACCTGGCGGACTTATTAAGGCCAACTCTCGAGCGGCCTTTTGGTCTTGATAAGGTGTGAACGAGAACATGAACGACAAAAATTCACTAGTACAAAAATGGAGAAAAAAAGTGGGGGCGGGGGTTAAAAGATGAGAAAACGGAAAAGATTACGGGGAAAGAAAAGTTGAAAAAAAATATAGAAAGTGAGAAACAAAAAAGTAAAATATTAATGGCGCAGATAAAGATGGAAGAAATAAATTTGCCTTCAAAAACTGGTATAAAATGATCAAAATAAAATATATTTACTAATATTAAAGCGGAGAAATGCGTAAGATCTCAAAAAGAATAACTAAAAGAAAGTAAGTAAAAAAAAAAAAAATTAAAAAAAAAAAACAAACAGAACAGTTAAAAGTACCAAAAATGTTCGAATTACCTTCGAGAAAACTAATAAAAATGGCGAGTGGAAATATTTCTGTAATATACCTATTTCCTCTTTGATCGAAAAAAAAATGGCTTTTTGATAAAAATAAAAACAAAAAAACAATGTCTTCCGACTTTGGTATTAAAAAAATATCCGTGCAAAAAAAAAAGAAGAAGAAAAAAAAAACGACTATAAACGTATGCGTATTTTTATTTGCTTATTTAACGGCAAAGTTCTAAGCCGATAAAAAAAAGAAACGGATTTGACTTCCATCGGACTTACATTTCGACTCATCTTTTTTTTATTATTTCAAAGATCTAGTCTATTCCACGCCAAAAATTATGAAATTAATATCTATGCATGGATCAGATCTTCTGGCCATGGACGGATACCTGAACAAATATCAAAGAAGCGGTTATCAAAGTGTCGGGCAGCGTCCTCAGATCACAACGTATTTGTGGGATCACGAAAAGTTCCGAAACTTAACATTTAATTTCATCCTAGCACTGGCAAATATACATACCTTTTCACACCAAACGATAACAATGGAATATAAGTTGCTCCAATGTGAAATCGTGCTTATCAGAAGACTATGGGGAGTTAAGCAGCAAAAGGTCTGTTCAGATTACAATTAAGTTTCTGCATAGACGAAGTGCCTTAAGGAAGTTTCCAGACTTTATAATATGGACATTTTTATTAAGTTATAAATTTACAAAGCAGTAAAAAAAAAAAATAGGCACAAGGCCCTCAAAAATTGGGGAGGAGGATCTTTTACCCTCTTCGTCACTGCATATCGGGTAGTCTATGCTAATCTTAGCTAGAGTTCACATTCACAATAATACCGCAAACTGAGGTCGTCCTTTTGAAGATGCTCGAATCAAATTGAATAGTTTTTTTTGTGTGTCTTTACTTATAAATAAATTATATATATATATATATATATATATATATATATATATATATATATATGTGTGTGTGTGTGTATGTATTTAACCCTTATCCCTGAGTGGCTTCCGGGCCTTGATAAGTGGTGATCACTGTGTAAAATATATATATATATATATATATATATATATAAGAAATTTATTACTGTGAGTCCAGAATGAGTTTACATATTGTTTCAACTAGAGAAAGATCCTCAAAGAGAGGAAATATCCAACTAGCATCGTCAGAATTCATAGAGTCCATCTATGAATTCTGACGATGCTAGTTGGATATTTCCTCTCTTTGGGGATCTTACTCTAGTTGAAACAATATGTAAACTCATTCTGGACTCACAGTAATAAATTTCTTATATACTGCTCTGGCTACACATTGAGCACTCTATTCCGGTTTTTTCACAACTGGTAAATATATATATATATATATATATAGATATAGATATATATATATATACTTGTTTATTGTTATATAAACATGGTCACATCCTGCTGCTACAAATAGCCACTTGTTTCAATCAAACAACAGATATCATCAGGCAGCGACTTGACTATTCAAAAGTTCAATGAATAAATTCAACCACGATTATTCATTGAACCTTTGAATAGTCAAGTCGCTGCCTGATGATATCTGTTGTTTGATTGAAACAAGTGGCCATTTGTAGCAGCAGGATGTGAGCATGTTTATATAGCAATAAACAAGTATTATCAGCTCTTTTTATTGAGCACTATCTAACAACCTCGTTGAATTCATTAGTCCATTACTTTTGAATAAAAAACCCGAGTATATATATATGTATGTATATATGTATATATATATAAGTATATATATATATATAATATATATGTATATATATATATGTGTATATATATATATATGTGTATATATATATATATATATATATATATATATATATATATATATATATATATATATATACTTAATGAACATATTTATCAATAGTACACCTAGGGAACTCCATCTGTAAAAAATAAAACATCGAGTGCAGCAGCAAGTCCTGGGAACCTGAAAGAACAGTTGGACATGCCTAATATACTATACATTATGACCATGTTATCCCACTTACCTTGAAAATGCTGCTGTCTAACCTGGCATAATTATATGGAATAAGTCAGAGAGAGTTGCAACCTTGGTTGAAGTGAGTGTTCCTAATGATGAAGGTCTGAACAAAGCTGAAAGAGAGAAACAGACCAAATATCAAGGTCTCATGTATGATATGAAAAGAAACTGGAATCTTAGGGAGATATCAATCATACCAGTTATCATAGGTGCCACAAGGCTTATGAAGAAGAAACTGAAGTTCTACCTAAATAATATTCCTGGTGAACCAAGTGCAAAAGAGATACAGACAATTGCACTTACGGGAACAACAAGGATACTAAAAATGAGCTATCGGCTGGTTTCAATAAAATCAGGGCAATGTTGGCAGGTGGTTTGGCTGTTCCATACCCAGCGTTACAATATTCAAAGGATGAAAATAAAATTAAAAAATCGAAGTAATCTCCTCCGGTTGAAATACACTTTTGTATTGTTCCAACACCTTCTGGTAGACTTCATGAAATACCTTTTGTGTGAACGTATCACTGGCACTCATAACTGTCTATTTCCGTTTCTCAATTTTCTCATAACGACAGCCTTTAAGGTTTTCCTAGCTTAGGGAATAACCAAAAACACATAAATCAATATCTATAATAAAAGGGGTGGGGAAATGTCTTGATATCCTGGTCAAATAATATGTGACAAGGATGAACCCCACTTGTGACAAACTTCGCGAATAATTGTTCGTACAGTTCACACACTCGCATCAAACTGTACAAGCATTTTCTCTTTAGACATATGACGGAAATTCTTTATTTGGCCAATCAACTTTGCTGTTCTGATTTCTTTATTCTGTTGAATTTTCTCCAAGTTTAAAACAGAATTTTATTGCTTATCTTTTTTCTAAAATGTCTAGATCGAATTTTTAAATTCATCAGCTGTGACAATCAAGCTTTTATAAAGTATATTCCAATTCCTGCTGTAGCTGTTCATTTGAACCTGAAATTATAAAATGTGGTCAGTCATCTTATAACAAGTATAGCAATAACATACTGTGTTTTTAGCAGTCCACGACAATTTGAAATACGTGTACAAAAAAAGTCTGGAAACTTTTTTAAGAGACCTCGTAAGTACAATCAGCGAGGCAGGGAAACTAACACTCTGAGTGAATAAACTATTAACGTAGAAGGCTTTCCAGAATCTAAGGATTTCAAAAGTGAAATGTAGAGATTTTGCTGCTTCTTCGATTAGTCGTCGGGCACAAGTGCCATGCGTGAATCAGAGCACATTACATTAAGGTGCTTGTGAAACAATCACAGGGGTGCGAAAGGACGGATGTTTCAGCTTGGCTGACATTGCGGAACTTAGTAAATTTCATTCTCTATTTTGGACTCTGCCCAAGAATGAGAGACTTGTAGTTGAGGCAAGCTTTTTTGAAGCGCTTTTATGGATTCATTATTAAACTCCTAATCGGCCTAATATAACATATAACTATTGAAATAAACAATAGAAGATAATGCCAAGTCTGCTGCAAAGAAGATTAACTCTCTTTACTGAACTAGGAAACTTCTCACACGTGCTAGTATTTGATCTATCTATCTATCTATCTATATGACGTTGAGTCATTTCCGAGCTCTGATATTGACATTAATTTTTTTTTAAATTTATTTGAAAATATGAAAACGAATTACTTAATATATTCATCAGATTCTTTTGAAAAAAAAAGAGCGTTCATCAGTTTACTATTCATTTTTTATGATTGGTTTTATTTAATTATTACGCTAAATTCTATTTATGCATAGTTGCTATATTCTGCATAACTCCGTAGAATTTAGGATGAAAATATTCTAGCGTACGGATATATATATATATGCATATATATATATATATATATATATATATATATATATATATATATATATATATATATATATATATAGCTTAGTGTGTTAAAAGAAAAGACTGAGCTGAATTCTATAAAAGGAGGTTTATTATAGCTTGGCATAAAGGGTCCCTTCTATCCCCCCACTAATTGTTTGTGTTCCCTTATTTAATAAATGAACTAATCTATATTTACCAATATATAGTTTTTGTGACTTCATTTCCCATTCGCATTGTTCTTATATATATATGGTAATCGCCACTTTTTGACAGAAGGGGACCATCTTTACATTTCTTTAGTGTAGATTATTTATCCGTTTTCATGTATTTTTATTATACATTTTTGTTATTTTATTTCATAACCTATTTTTATCTTATTTTATTTTATTTTTAATTTATACATTTATAAACATATACATATATACATTTGGAGATGTGATCAAGGTGCAGTTTCTATCTTCTGTGAGAACGAAGGTGACTCTTTAGACCAGCTCTGCTCTTGCACATTTCTTTTTGCAGAAGTCACGCTTATGCTGAGAGGGAGGGACGCCAACCGGTACTGCTTCACTGTGGACATTCATACGATGCTTCAGACCTTCACTTGATTTTCAGACCATAAAGCAAATAGAACATATGTGCTTCGCAGTGTTTTCCCCGTCCAAGAAAGACTGATTTCCATGTTATCTCTTATAACTCGCTAGACTGGCTTCAGAGAAAGTCACTTCACCGCATAAATCACAAACGTGGTCCAGATTAATGCCAAACGTGTTTCAGAGTAATGCTTAGTCCAACGAAAGAGAATCTTGTTAGCATCCTTTATAAGAGTAGTTCCATCATTCGAGAGTAGAGAGTAAGGAAGATATTGACAATGCTTGACGACCAAAGGCTTTTTAAGCAAATGATGCAATTGGAGTCTTTACGATCGAAAGACATCTGAATTTGATTGAAGAGTTTAGCCTACCAACGATTTTTAATTTTGCGGAGTCGACTTTGGAGAAGACCTTTGTTTGGTTTGACTGTTGGAAGGGTTTCCGATTTACATGAGCGACAGATGCAACTCATCAAAAAGGGATTAGTACTGCATTCAGCTCCAAGTATGGCACGCACACTATAAACATCTTGCAAATCTGCCCTCCTGGAAATAATGTAATCAATCAAGTGACTTTGTTTTGAACGACGGTGAGTCCAAGTAATCCTATGTACTTCTTTGTGGCTGAAGAAAGTGTTACAGATAGCAAGATCGAACTGAGTGCATAGATGGAGAAGATGCAAACCATTACTGCTGAGCTTACCCACAGCAAACCGGCCAAGAGATTCCCAGGTATGGGTAAGATGTTTTCAGATAAGGGAATAGGAGGAATATTACTGCTGAGATTTAGGTAAAACGTTGTGATGGTGTCTTCGTCATGACCCATAATAGGAACACATACTGATAAAATCGTTACACCTACTGTGTGTTAGAGGGAGGCACACTATCATGATTCTATTACAGATTAGTTGTCCAATCCTCTTCTTGCTTTAGCCTTGATGTCTTTTCTTTTCAGAAAAAAAGTGTATCCCGAACCCTCTTCCACCAATTGATCTTTGTCACTCAGACGTGTTTCAAACAACGCCGCAATGTCTATACAGTATCTAGCGAGCTCTCTTGCAACAACAGCTGTTCTGCGCCTATGTATTTTACTACCTAGGGCATCTAACAAAATTCTCACATTCCACGTAAAAACAGTTAGGTTATTCTTTTCCCGATAAAATTTTGATTTTTTTTTAATTTCATATGCAATAAGAGCATTTCTTAATGGTTAAGGTTAAAGAGACATATGTTTTGATTTCCATTCTAGATAATGACACGCATTTATTTATTTTTATTTACTTTTGAAATTACTAATATATATATATATATATATATATATATATATATATATATATATATATATATATATATATATATAAGCAAATAGCTAATAAAACATGTTAAAAAACACTTTGATAAAGAGTTAGCAAAAATATTTAATCTGAAAAAAAAACACTTAATAAGTGGATAGTCCTTAATCCGCGGAGTTTATATATATATATATATATATATATATATATATATATATATATATATATATATATATATATATATATATATAGTCATCGACATACAGACCTGTTTCGTTGTTTCACAACTCATCAGTGCCGCTAGACTAACACCTCTCCCAAGCCGAGGATCGAACCTAGAACCGTCGTGATGACAGTCGGCAGTCCTAAACAGCGAAACAGTACTGTATGTGGATGACTATATATATATATATATATAGTCATCCACATACAGTACTGTTTCGCTGTTTAAGGCAAAATGTGTGTGTCTATTTGTCTAAAAACTTCTGAGAGACGCGTCGAGACCTTACAAGATCAGTATTGTTTTGAAGCTCTACGTCTCGGACAGCTAATATAAAAAAATGGCGAAACACATCAATTCCTTCAACCTAAACTGGGTAGTTTTCTGCAGGGAGGGGTCGATTTTTTAGTCGCCATTTTTGCAAGTCATCCTATCGGCTGCATTGGCTTGACTTAATTTGAACGTTCCGAATTTCCGCTCGCATCATGGAGCATCGGTAAGACGACAGACATTCTTTCACTTTCTTTTCCGCCTTCGCGACACGGGGTCGAGGCTGCCTGCCTACTACCACTTTTTTAACACCTCTCTCCACCCTGGCTGCCGAATGTTGTTCTGATTCCGTTCCCCGAGCTACTACCATTTTTTAACACCTCTCTCCACATGGGGTGCGGACAGTTGTTTTGATTCCCCCCCCCCTATTACCACTTTCCTTCCTACACCAGCTACACACATCCGGGTAACACCGGGTACCCCCGCCCCGCAACTGCCATTAATTTTACCCCTTTCTCCACCCGGTCTGCGTATTGTTGTTTTTATCCCCCCCCCCTGCTACTACAACTTTTTTAAACACCCCTCTCCACCCGGACTTCCTACTGGTATTTTAACCCCACACACATAACCGGGCAACGCCAGGTACCCACGCTAGTCTAATTTATAAATTTCACTATGTGTTGTGGAGACGCCCACTAATTAGCATACGTGGGTGAACAGGATATAGATAAAGGTATCAAGTGAGCAAGACTGGAGAGCTGTGTTCGAACGCCGGATAGGCAAGACGCATGTGCCGGTTGCTCCATGAAAGACTTTAACACGCCCTCTGTCGGACAATCTTTTAACTGCAGTACAACTTTACCTTTGTAAGTATGTATTGTATTTTCGTCTTAATATATTTGTCTTACCTTTACTTTCTGCGTTCGTGTAGTTATTGATACAGACACAACATATATATGATGATTGCAACGTCTTGTCAGACGAGTGCCACTCCCTCAGACATTTAAAATCCATGAGCCCAAATGCCTGAGGGAGTATCTATACAAATATGATGTTACAGAGTCTTAGCTTTGTATGGCAGCTAAGTCTCTCTCTCGGTTTAAAATGTTGAGATCCAGCAACAAGCAAGAGCAAGATTACCAGCAACAAATTAAACTGCAGACCAGCTTAATGCGGGTAATGGTCTTCGGCTTTATGGTTTTTTAAATCAGAGATTTGCTTCTCCTAGAAAGGTTGCCTTCACCACGACTTACGGGAGCCCTCTCCACCCCAATACACATACACACACACACACACAAATATACACGGTGCTAGTTGGCCGTTGACCCAGAATAAGAGTTCACTCGTCTTTTGGGAGGTCTTGTTTTTAATCCTTCAGGGAGACTAGCCGCCCTCCTCACCAAACAAGTCTGGTGGGGGAACCAGTTTAGTCGGGTCACAACATATATATATATATATATATATATATATATATATATATATATATATGCCAATCTGCCTTCATATTTTCAAACTCTATCTCTTCTGAAACTAAAAGTCGCAGAGCGGCGTTAGGGGCCGCAAATGATTGATTTTTTTATGGACTGCTCTTTTATGTGTCTTTAGCCGGTTGAAATAGTTTTAAGGAATCAAAATGGATCAACATTGAAAAAAGTCGTTAGAAATTTTGTACATTCATCTTAGTTTATTTTAAATCCCTTCATATGCATGCCACGTGTATGCAGTTGTAACATCACCAGCTTTGAATGTTAATTTTCCTTTCGGTTTCGATTCTAGCTGAGGGCACTCAAATACTATTTTTTTTATTTCAAAGTCACGACTATATAAAAACTTATACGAAATCTGGACAAATTAAAATATCATATTTAAGCGTATTTTACGACTGGGCAAATCCGGGCGCCCCGCTGCTAGTTTAATTTATAAAACTAACTGTATCCGCCTGTCTGATTTTCTGTCTCCTTATTTTTAACCTTTCTCTTTCCGAAACTAGATATCGCTGAGTGGCGCTAAGTGTCCCAAATGATTGAAATTTTTATGGGCCGTTCTGTTATCTGCCTTAAGCCGGTTTAAATAGTTTTTTGGGGGTAAAACGGGGGGGGAGCGGTCCAAATTTTAAAAATCGTTACATATTTTGTACATTCATCTTAGTTTATTTTTAATCAGTTCATATGCGTGCAACCTTGGTATTGTGGTGACGTCACCAGCTTTGAAAACTAGTTTTTCTCTAAAGTTAGATTCTAGCAGATTGCACCTTAATACGTTTTTCTTTTGAAACCACGACTCTATCATAATATATACGAAACATGAACAAATTAAAATACCATATTTAAGCGTATTTTACGACCAGGCAATGCTGGGGGCCTGCTAATATATATATATATATATATATATCAGAGAGGCGGTAGCACTCTCTATATAGGGATGGCCCGTACACGCCTATATACGCCTACAAAACAAAACTATCCAAATCTCAACTAAAATCAACTTATAAGTTTCAAAAAGCACATATTCTTACAGAGAAGTGTCTTACGAATCCAGCGAGTGTCAGAACGTCGGTTAAAATGTCAAAAGAGAGCAAAAAAAGGGTACAAAAATGGGCAATTGTTCTTCTTTCTTCTTTCTTCTTTCTTCTTCTTTCTTCTTTCTTTTGAGACGATGTATCTCGGTGTACGAACGGTCTCTGACAACAGTTCAAGCATCAATCGACTGCTCTTTACACGGAGAAGTGCAGTGACCCATCGCTTTTTAGCTAACTCCATAATTAAATAAGATTACGTGTAATAACAAGTTTTAAACACTATATACCCAATGTAGACAGACCACTTCGAACACGGAACTTCTCTCAAAAGGGACAGCTCCAAATAATACACCGGATGCTCACAGACGTTCCAGTTTGCCAGTGGCCTATATTTCTTGGACGCTGAATATTTGAGGTGAACGTTAAGGTTTTTTCTTTAAACAGTAACCCATCAGCGTTAATGAAACCACGAAATCTTTATCTCAGTTGATCAAAATTGTTATAAGAGTAACCTATCAGCAAGTACGACGTCAAAATACAATGTTATAAAAACAAATAATTCTTCAGATTTTGGACTGTAAAATATGTACAAAATGTCAATGCTGTGACCAGGATTCGAACCTAAGTTAGCACGGCCACAACGTGGGGTCCTAACCTCTAGACGATCACGGCTAACACTGACGTCTGTCGCTCTTGGCGGAAAGACACATGACTACTGTCAAACTATTGAAAAATAAGGAGGAAACTTGAAATTCTCATGCATGCGCAAAAATACACTATAGCAACCATTGTTAAATGCAGCTGAATCTCTTCGCTCGCTAAGAAAAGTAGATCAGACCAGTTCTTCTAAGAACTCACCAAACGCCAAAGGAAATAAGTTAAATTAACCGCAAAAGAAACTGTAAGAAAGTCAAGAAAAATTTAATAGTGAAGGTATGAACATTTTAGAACTTTATAATACTCTAACTGTTTTATCAGAGAGGCGGTAGCACTCTCTATGTAATATAGAACCGATGGAGGACCAAGAGGCAACTCCTAAGGCCCAAAACCCAAAGACCTAAAACCCAGCAGGAAGCGACCTGCTACTAATGGAGGCGGCAATGAGCAGCCTCCTAAAAAAGACAATACTATCATGAATGTAAGTTTAAAAATAAGACTGTAAGTAAAAATACTAATTAACAAGAATAAAAAAGCATTGGAAATGCAAAAGGATATAGGGATGGTATGCCAAAAAGTATACAAACAAGATAGCTATGAATGGCTAGGCACATGGAAATAGAATTGCATCCAAAGTATAGCCCTATAACTTTTTACAACTGTAATGATGGACAGAATGAAGATTGGAGAAAAGCTATAGGGCTATACTTTGGATGCAATTCTATTTCCATGTGCCTAGCCATTCATAGCTATCTTGTTTGTATACTTTTTGGCATACCATCCCTATATCCTTTTGCATTTCCAATGCTTTTTTATTCTTGTATATATATAAAGTTACCTTGTATTTGTATTACGTCTCTACGAAACTTCTCTCTGGACAGTTTGTTGGCTAACGTGAAATATGATATAAAGCCTATTTAGACTTAGGGAATATTTTCGATACCGTTTTTAGGTTTGAAAATTGCTGATTAGCGCTCAAAGTTAGAAAATAGACAATTGACTGTCAGTAGTAAATCGGCAAACATTTAAGCATTCTTATATATACATAAGTCCCCTTATTTTTACTGCTATATTATTCACATGGCGATAGCGTCAACTGCAATGAGGAAGGCTGGAGTGTTGAATGCCTGGTTTCGATTCCAGCTGATGATACCGGAGTTAGTTTTTTAACTTTTGAAATTATTACTATATATATATATATATATGGTAGACATCTAAACCCTATAGGTTAAGGAGATTAACTTTCTAAAACATTCTTTGTCTTGCTTAGAATAATAAAAATTCTTTGATATGAAACTCAACCACTTCATTTCATTTCAATGAGAGTTTTTTGAAATTCATTGAATTACAATTTATATATATATATATATATATGCATATTAGTCCTCGAACAAAAGAGTAGGACACAAAATGTTTTAAATAATAATAATAATAATAATAATAATAATAATAATAGAATAACAATAACAAAGACTTTCGCTGGCGAGGACTACTATTGACCGTAACCAGTTATACAGTCCTTTTGAAATTTTCATCTCTATTTTTCTCGTTATGTACTGAATATTTGTTAATGAAACCTATATGAAATATGTTCTTTATTGAATTTTAAAGATTTTCTATTCTGAAAGAATTTTTAAAATTTTAATCTAAAAAGTTATTTAAAAGATTTTATTTTAAAAATTCAGATCTGTATTACAAAGAGGGGGTTGCAAAATGAGTTGCTGTGTGAGGAGAAGTACAAACTGAACCAGAGATTGTCTCTGGTTCAGTTTGTATTTCTCCTCACACCGTAACTCATCTGATGATACCGAAGCTGATTCAGACCTGTAATAATACAAAGCGGGGGTTGCAAAAATGAGGTGTGGTGTGAGGAGAAATACAAACTGAAATAGAGAGAAAGAGACTTTTAAAATACATTCTTAAAAAGATAAGATACAAGTTAGAAAAGCATTTCATCCAAGTGAGGAAAATTGCTAAACGAAATGTTTTACTATAGGCTGTAAAAATAAAGGTACAAGATTCAATTTTAAATTTATTTATCTTCAAAGTGCACTTTTATAAATTTTACAAAGTAAGGTATAAAAATTTAATTTTAAATGAAATCAAAAAATTACCTTGGATTTATTTTATGTAATATACATTTTGTTGCAATTTAAAAACATTATCTTTCATCTAGCAATTAATGATATAGATATAAAATTCTCAATGATTTCTTTAAAACGTGCAACAGAATGTACATTACATAAAATAAATCCAAGATAATTTTTTGATTCAATTTAAATCAAATTGTTATACCGAACTTTGTAAAATTTATAAAAGTGCACTTTTAAGATAAATAAATTTCAAATTGAATCTCGTACCTTTATTTTTAAAGCCTATAGTAAAAATATTCTGTTTAACAATTTTCATGCCTTGGATTAAATGCTTTTCTAACTTTATATATATATATATATATATATATATATATATATATATATATATATATATATCGCAACCATGAAGGAAGACTTAAATTTATATATACACGAACATCCCCATATTAATCTGCCCCCCCCAATCAGAATGGCCTTTTATATATTAGTTTAGAATGAACAAAAGTAAAAATAACAAAAACGGGAATAGAAAACGAAGTTTGGCACAAGGTCAGCTTTTTAATGTGAAGAATATCCAGCTATTTGTAAAATTGGCGCACAAATAAGAAATGCCATAGTCTGAAAAAAAACTTTTTGACGGACGGAGGACAAAAACAAACACGTATAGTATCAGAAAGGATATCACACATTTCACCTTTTTTTACAAAAGAAATCACAACTTATCAAGACCCGGAGGCCACTCGTGGATAAAGGTTAATGAGTGTACAGAAGTCATTAGGACAACAGCGTAGTCATCATTAGTAGAGGAAATTTCATAAATTGGATTACTTAAAGGGATGCTCATCATAAATTTGTTTATGATGGACTTAAATACAACTAAATTGTAGTCAGAGGGAGAGCAGTCAAACGGAACAGAGTTCCACGGGCATGCAGTTCTAAGGAAGAAGCTTTTTTCATGGGATCTACGTTTTAGTTTAAGCACAGATAAAACGTAGGGCAAATTATTGAGAATGGTTTCAATTACACAAGAGTTTTTTGTGAAAGTTTAACAACGGGAGACCATAGATTGGGGCTCCGACAAACATTTGCCATGAACATGATAGGCTCGCAACATCTCTTCCGTTTGGAATAGGCTGCAAAGAAAGAAAAAGGCATCCCCTACTATGCTACGAATTTTATTTTGAACTATTTTAAGGCAGGATAGGTGCTTCGGACGTACTTGCCCGAGAAATGCATCGGCAGTGAGATATTTACTGTACCGGTAGAATGATCCAAATATTTTTCAGCGACGTTGGCAACAGATATGATGTACATATTCCATTTCAGATCTGGAGTAAAAGTACGCTTAAAAAGCTTATCAAAACATGTCCTCCCCAAGACGAGAGCTATTCATTTCAATTGATGCAAAACAGGGCTTAGAACGTCGATGATGGAAAGATAGAAGTTTGGTTTTAGATACATTAAAATTAAACTGCCACCATGCGCTCAAGATAAGAGGAAAGAGAATCAGAGAGATCGTGGTGATTTATGGCCTTTAAAGTGTTGCAGCAGAAAGGTCCACGAATAATCTAAGAATGTGATTTGGCAGATCAGGAAGAGAGTTGTGTCCATGATGGACGCCAGCGTGAATACCTGAGTTTCTGATTTCTGCCCATCAACTACTGCTCTTATAAGCCTAACAGAAAGAAAGGATTTAAAGATTGCGAAGATATTTCTTCGCTGGAAGAAGAGACAAAGAAAATTGAAAATAAAAAGGAAGAAAAAAGCACGTGAATAGAAGCAAGGTGCTACCGGGAAATATCGACATGTGAATTTGAGGACAAGAAAGCACTGGTTATGACCGGCATCAAGTGATAGGGAGAGATACTTTTAAAAAGCACATGTAATAAGGTCTGTATAAGAGCCAAGTACGTCCGAAGCACATATCCTGCTTTGACAGAGTTCAATATGGGTGTGCAGAAAGAACTTTTGAAAGAAGCCCGCTCAACTGCAGATATCCTAACTGTAACCTCTGGACGTATATACGAAGCACTGCATAAAGCAAGGAAGGCTAGGGTGTTAGCCCTAGATACATCTAAGTCCTTTGATAGGTTATGGCACAAGGGTCTTCTCATGAAAAGCAGATCCTATGGTATTAATGGATGAATGTTTAACATAATTAAATCCTTCTTAAGTAAGAGAAGAATAAAAGTTGTCCTCGATGGTCGTACGTCAAAACAATATGATATACATGCAGGTGTACTGTAGGGGTCGATCCTTGGACCTTTATTATTCTTGATATTCTTAAATGATCTCCTTGATAAAATTGTCTCTGAGATGGGTATTTTGCTGACAACACCACGTTCTATAACAGATACGAGGGGAAAACGAAGGAACACATATCCAAGGTAATGGCACAAACCCTAGAGGAAAGCCTCCGGCCTGTGGTGGAATCGGAACAAAAATGAATGGTCACATTCAATGCTGCAAAGACGAAGCTCCTTTCTTATAATAACTAAAAACACCTTCTCACCAACTAATAGCCATGACTAATGCTACATTACATGAAAGAAGCACCTCGGATTTACGTTCACGGAGAAAATGCGTTGGAACAAATACATTGCGTGCATTGCAAGTGCATTGCCAAGGCTGCTGCAAAGAAGCCGGGCTCTCTCTATCGTGCTAGAAAGCTACTTACGCCTGAAAGTGTCCTATATTTGTACAAGGCCACCATTCACCCATTTATGGAGTATTGTTGCCACATTTAAGCTGACGCACCTGCTACTAGTCTCTTTCTCTTAGACAAGGTTCAAAAGAGAGTCGCCAACTTAATAGGCGTCAACCATTGTCACATCGAGGAAATGTTGAATCCCTCTGCCTGTTTTACAAGTACTTTAATGGTAGATGCTCCGACGAACTACAAACCCTTGTACCCCTCTCCGTAAATACCCCCGATAAACTCGACAAGCAGCAAAATCTCACCCTATGCGGTATTCTTGAAAGAACCACGGATAAATGCACTTCATTTTCATTTAAAATTAGAATTTAAAATCTGGATTTCGTTTATGAAGCGAACTGAATGTATTTTCTGTTTTCTTTAAAACATTTTTTAAGCTTGACGTTAATTTAAGAACGTTTCGACCGATATAATCTCAGACCTTCCTCAGGTGTATCTTATCGAACTATGTAATCTTGTAGTCAAATTCGAGATTCTTAGTGTTGAACTTGGAATCGTTAATGAATTTCGAAGTGGACACTCTATTTAACTCAGTGGAGTAGCATGCTCTCGTCTTTTCAGCAATTAAGTAGTAATTCGTAAGTATTCTTAAGATCTTTGCAAACATCTACTGGACTAAATCTTCTGGGGGTCGAAGGTTCAATCCTAAGTGCGATTTATACTAAGAATACAATTGCAAAGTACCTACAACTGCTACTAAGTCATGGCGGACGAAACAAGAGAATGCTACCCCCGTAAGTTAAATAGAGTGTTCCGTTCGAAATTCCAATTGCAGATTCTCAATTCGAGATAAACATTCCCGAGTTCCACGAGATACATCTGAAGAAGGCTGGAGGTTACATCAACTGAAATATGTGAGAATATGATTAAACATAAGTTAGAAGAATCAAATCGATACAAATTTTCATCCCTAAAAATATAGAAATATAATAAAACGTGGCTGAGTATATAAACATTTTCAAATTTCTATTTTCTTTTCCTTTCTTCATTTACATTTATGTTAGATTTTTTTCCGTAACTTACGAAGGATGCCTCTACTTGGCCGGTCGTAAAATATGCATGAATATATTTTAGTTCATGTGTGGCACTATTTCCTTGTGCCACTGTTTCTAACACACTCTGCAGCATGGACGGGTGGTAATTTGCCCATGAGCGTAGAGATACAAAGAAATCCCTTCCCATAATTCCCTTGCTATCTTTCTGTCTCTTTCCTGCGCGACCACCATGATGTGAGGACGCATAGTCTGTCTCTCCGTAAATGAGGGGAGGGCCACCCCCTCCCTCAACACTAGTTAGGGTAGGTTAGTTAGCTTTGAAAAGCCTATTGTCCACTTTTAAATTGTTTTTTTTTTTTTAATATATATTGTATCTCTAATGTAAAATAAAATAGTTAGTTATACCTTATGTATATTACAATTGTGTCGCGTGTCGTTTTTCTTGTGTCTGCCATAAATGCCTTCATAAATGTCTCGTCGAAAGGCGGCCCTGAGGACAAAGAAATGAAGATTCCCACCAGAATGCCACCAGGGTGAAGAGATCATCTTGAGAAAAGAAAGGAGCCACACCCAGATCCAACATCTCAGGTATGATTTTCTTCTTGCTACACAGACCCTAATGACTGGCCCATCCTCATATCTTCATGAGACCGCTTTAAGACATTTACTATAACACGTCTGTCGGTCACACCTCAGTGATAGTGGTATACATGCGGATTTCGTATTTTATTATTAGAGAGCTAGATCTCTATTGAATATTATATTGTACATTATATATATATTATATACGACATGATCACGTTTCACACACCCGATACCCGTTAGTTAAGCAACGGTGAGCTTGATCAGGACCAGATGGGTGACCACATGGTACTTCCAGGTGCTCTCCGTTTATCTCGGCATTGTTTCCAGTCGTCCTGTACTTCTTGCCACTTTTCTCAATCAGTACCGATTGAGGACAGGAGAGGAGAGAAGAGGTGTTGTTCGAGATTGCGCAACCCTTGCCTGGTAATTACACGCGCAAGTGCCCCTACAGGGTATATCTCTTCTCTTTCGAGGCTAAACGGGGGCATCGATATAATACTCATGACAACATATTAAAAAATTACAAAAGTGCTTTTAGCTAGAATCGAAACCAAAACATTTAGCGTTACAGCCTTGTTCTCTACCGTTTGAGCTGTCGACAGATATATAATTGAACCACTTCATGTTATGAATGAATTGGCGCTTGCGCACAAGTAATAGAAATATGTCGGCAAGTTTAAACGAACATTTTGCATTTCAACTTTCCGACATATTTCTGTACGCGTTAATCATCCATTCAACCAAAAATTTTACTCGTTATAAACTATCTTTAGTGTATGATTCCTAGGGCTGTGACAACAGCATATTTTCGCTGTTTTGACTCTTGAGTATATATCCGTTAATATCTTATATGCTTTTATATAGACTGATGTGGTTCTTTGTTGATTGACTGTGTCTTATTGTGTCGGATATATACTAGAGAGTAAAAACAATGAAAAGAATATGCTGTTGGCACAGCCTTAATGGTTACTATTTCCTGGTAATTTCAGTGCTATGTAATTAATAGTTTCAGAGTTTATCGGTTAAATATTTACACACAGACATACATGCTTGTATTTAGCCTTTTTATACATATAGAATATCGTGTATAAACGTGCGTGTGTGTCTGTGTGTGATTATGGGAATAAGGTCTAATTCAAAACAAGCGAATGTTTATATTTATATTTTTGATATTGTTTTTTTTTAACATTTTCCCAGAAACAGCGTTATTCAAACGCATCAATACTAAACAAAGACAAACTAACTTCCGCCGAGACCGAGCAAATATTAATTAATAACACACAAAGTCGATGCAAAATTAAATAAAACAAAACTTCCGGACATGGGAGCCAATTAATATCTGGAAAACAACATTAAACATAAGTTAGAACAAAAGCAAATAACCCCTGGCACTTACATGTTTAATAAAGTTAACAATTAATTAACCCCTATCACGCCTACAATAAACTATCTCCACCTCCAAATTATATAAAAATGAAATATGGCAATCGAAGCTGCCATAATAAAAATGTAAACCAAACTGAATGCTGATTAGAAAGTAAGCCAGAAGTGAAAGGGATTAATATAGGTTAATTAATAAAAGCCCTGCCCAGTACACAAGCAAACGTGTTCGAAGTTATATAAAAACTAGCAGACTGCCCAGCGTTACCCGGCGTTGCCCGGTCCTAAAATATGCATAAATATTACATTTTAATTCATACGGAAAGTGATACATGTGCACGCTGTTACATCGTATATGTTTGGCTTGTGATCATCTACGCTATACAAAATGGGCAGTCACTTCATTTTAAAAGGAACACAAGACCCTTTTAGTTAGAATAAGACTTTGTTTATTTACTATATACATGTCAACAAATGACGGCTGTGGAGTTTAGTGGTAGAGGGTTGATCGAAGAATTCTGTGTCAATCTGTCTGTCTCGCTTCTGTCTGTCTGTCGCTTCCTTTCTCTCTTCTCTTTTTATTGGTATCACTTCGACCTATTAACCTTTTTCTCGCCAGCTTGTTTATTGCACTTTTGCTGGTTTTGGTCTGACCCATGACCGATTGACGTCATGGATCTAGGTCGTTCTAAATCCCTGGATTTCCCATTGTTTCTCTTTTTGTTTGCCTGGATATAGCTTAGGTCACCTTTCCTGGGAGCGACTCATTGTTCCTTCGATCGCCCGGGATTTCCATTGTTTCCTTCCTGCTTGCCTGGATGCAGCCTAGGTCACCTTTCCTAGGATTGACTCATTGTGGCTTTGATCGCTTAGGATTTCCATTGTGTTCTTTTTGTTTGACTGGGCACAGTGATCGCCCGCACCTCTCTTTAACAACGCGAGTATTATTTTTTTATAAATCATTCATTTCTTGTAAGTAAAAAAAATACTCGAGCTGAGATCGAAACCAAAACAAAATACAGTGCATCAAGTACAATAACCATTAAGCCAACTTGATACGTTATAAACATGTTTAAAACCTACTTAATCTTAACATAAGCAATTAGTAATGTGAATGATTCACGCATGCGCACTCGTGAAACAATTAGCAAGCAAATAAAAATCTGATGGCATCCATGTACCAATTTTTCAATTTTGACCCGTTAGAATACCTTTTTCTACATGTCTGAATACGCTATATACCAAAGTTCAAATTTGTAGATGAAAAATTCGCTGAGTATATAGGTTGAGAACTGTCTTCACATACATACGCACTTTTAAAGAAATATAGCAAGAAACATAAATCTAAGGAAACGGAAATATTCGTTCAATGATTTACAATTTCAGTTTGAAACAAGTTTTTTTTTTTTTAATTACATTTTCACCCCAAACAAGGCACATTGCCACTTTGGTGTAGGGGGCTACTATCAGGGGCAGCAACTACTGGGGCACTAAGTTGGGATTTGGGCAGCAAGATATCGGTTCATGTTGCACTTGAACTTCTGCATGTCAGTACAGTTAGGGAAGCAGGAACCTTGAATGGAATTCCAGAGTCTAGCGGTTCTGGGGAAGAAACTACTGGAGTAGAAAGATCTTTTACATCTAGGGATCTCTACTGTGTGGGGGTGGGATTTAGCTGCCTGTCGGGTTTGTCGAGGGTGTCTACATCGTGGAGGCACGTGTCTGCAGTTCGTCAGAGAATTCACCATTAAAATACTTGTAGAAGAGGCAGAGGGATGCAACGTTTCGTCGATGGGATAGAGGTTGAAGCTTAGATGCCAGTTCAGGGCCTATCAGATTGGCGACTCTCTTTTGACCCTTTTCTAGGAGCGAGAGAATAGTAGCAGATGCACCAGCCCAAATGTGACAGCAATACTCCATACATCGGCGAATGGTGGCCTTATAGCGGTACAGGATACTTTCAGGTGTCAGTAGTTTTCTAGCACGGTAGAGAGAGCCTACCTTTTTCACAGCGACCCTGGCAATGGTTTCAATACAATTGTTCCAACTCATGTTTCCTGTGAACGTTAGGCCAAGCAGTTTGAAAGATGTACTCTAAGACAGGGAGTCACTGGCCATTGCTATTGGTGGCAGAGAAGGTTTCTTGTAATTATTGAAGGAAACCAAGCTCATAAAACTTACTCAATAAACTTTTTAAAAGATTATAAGAAAGTCAATATTTATCAATGGCCAAAAGCCACTCGAGGATAAGGGTCAATGAATGTAAGATTGTAGTTAATCGTTAATGTATAGATTGGATAAAATTCGGATTTTTTAAGGGCACGGTTAAAATAAAGAACTTGTTTACATTGGACATGAATCGGCCGGGTATATTTTAGATGAGGATTCGTGATTCATATTACTTGAATTCATCGTAGTACTCTTAGCGTTTCAGCTAATGTAACCTCCGACCTTCTTCAGGTGTATCTTGTCGACGTCGGGAATGTTTCTCTCGAACTCGGGAATTTAGACGGAATTATGTAACGATACCCATTATTTATTTCACGGGGATAGCATGCTCTTGTTCCGTCAGCAATCTAAATAATTCGCAATTGTACTTTTCGATCGCCCAAACTGAGGATTGAACCTTCAACCTTCAGAAACATTCCCGGATTCGGCAACATATATCTGAAGAAAATCGGAAAGCAACTCGAAGATACGGGTTCATGAATTTAAGGTGGCAGTGTAGTAATCGTTAATCATATAGATTGGATAGAATTGGGATTACTTAAGGGGACGGCTCAACAAAAACTTGTTTACATTAGACTTGAATATAGCCGGACTTTTTGAGATGAGGAATAGTTATTTGTATTATTTGGATGCATCGGACTACTACTCTTATCTAGAGTGTGATTTTCACAATGTTTCGGTCGATATAATCTCCGACCTTCTACAGGTGTATCTTGTCGTACTTGAGAATGTTTCAGCCAAACTCGGGAATTTTGACGGAAATTCGGACGGAACTCTTTTGTTTTCTTCGCGGAGGTAGAATGCTTTCGCTTCGTCACGCATAACTGGATAGAGGTCCTAAGTAATTCGCAATTGCATTTTTTCGTTCGCCCACACTGAGTATTGAACTGTCAGGAAAATATCACTTTGACAATTGATTTTTATAAGTACTCTAAAAACTGCGCCATGGGTCTAATCATACTCTTAAAATCAAGTAGTCTTATCATACGCCACTGTTCTGCGGGTGGTAAAAAAAATGGTTTCGTTTGAAATTCCGCCCAAAGTCCCCAATTCGACAGAAAAATTCCCTAGTTCGACAAAATACACCTGAAGAAAGTCGGAGGTTACATCGACTGAAACGTTGTGGAAATGACACTCTAGATGGGATTAATATAGGTTAATTAATAAAGAATTCCTGTCCAGAAGCTAAGGAGCATGTTCAACGTTATATAAAAATAAAGAACATTAATAGAAGAAAATGGAAATATTTGTTCAATAATTCACAAGTTCAATATGGAGCCAGGCCAGAGAATATAATTATTCGACTTTTTTTTTTAGTTTTTTCAGAAGGGAGTCATTACTTATCAAAGCACAAAGGGCATTCGAAGATAAGGATGAATGAATGAAAGGTGATATTGTAGTAATCGCTAATGTGTAGATTAGGTAGAATTTGAATCATTTCAAGTGACGGTTTACAAGACTTTCTTTTTATTATACTAGCGTTGCCCGGGTGTTTGGAGGTGTACGCTGAGCAAAAAAGAAAAAAAAATTTTTTTTAATTTGAACCCTATTATGACCCCTTAAAATTTATTGTATTGGGCTCAAATTGAGTTATTAAATTAGATCCATGTCCAAGGAACCTATAACTAAAATTTCAAGTGTTTAGACCCAAAATTGTCGGAGGAGTTTGGTAGAGTTCTCAAAGGTTAAATCGCTGAACTTTGACCCCTTAACAGCTAAATTTCTGGCCGAAAACCGGTCAGGTAGATTTTCTAAAATCTCAGTACCCTGTATATCAAATTTCGAGTCTGTAGACTGAAAATTGACAGAGTTATTCCGAAGGAAAATGTACGCAGATACACAGACACACAAACACAGACAGACACACAAACATGTACACTTTTATAGATATGTAGACTAGCATTTAAGCTCGGCGTTGCCCGGGTGTTTGGAGGTGTATGCTGAGCAAAAAAAAAAAAACAAAAAAAACGGTCAATTTTTTATAACTTTGACCCCTATTATGCCCCCTTAAAATTTATGGTTTTGGACTAAAAGTCAAGCTATTAAGTTAGATCCATTCCAAGGAACCTATATCTAAAATTTCAAGTGTTTAGACCCAAAATTGTGGGAGGAGTTTCGTAGAGTTCTCAAAGGTAAAATCGTTGAACTTTGACCCCTTAACAGCTGAATTTCTGGCCGAAAACCGATCACATCGATTTTCCCAAATCTCAATACCCTGTATTTCAACTTTCGAGTCTGTGACTAAAAACTGACAGAATTATTGCGTAGGGAAATGTACACAGACACACGCACACACGGACACGTTCACTTTTATAGATCTATAGATTTGAAGGCTACAGTTTATAATCAGCCGATAATCAGACAAGTGGAACAGTGTTCAACAGGCGGCCAGATCAAGGAAATAAGCTTTGTTCGTCGAATTTGCGTTTAGACTTAAGCAGAGATATATGCATGGGGGAAATTTTTGATAATGGTTATGACTAAAACAAAAAGAAAAGTTTTTGAGGACTGGTTTCTTCTGTGGGAAGCAACCATTTTCTTAAGTCGCCCGATAGTGACTTCTGGTTTAACTGACTACTTGTCAGAAACATTAAGATGTCTAGTGTCGAGACCGTGTAAATGTGTTTATTATTATTATTATTATTATTATTATTATTATTATTATTATTATTATCATCATGATCATCATCATTTTTTTTAATTATTTTTTTTAACGAAAGTAAAATTGATGAAACTAGCTCTGATGAAAGAACTGAGAGTAGAACTGCAGAAGGGAAATGTAAACGATGATGGGAGGCGAACAACCGAGGAGGTATGGAATCCTATGGTTAGGGGAAGTAATGAGAAAGAGTTTGAAGGATCTAAGGCAGATGAGATCATTGACTCTGAGACAATGGAGCCAGTGAAATGAGCAGATGTATGGAGAAGTGGTGATGAAGTTCGAACTTTGACTTCTGTAGAAAAAGAAGTACTTCAGAAGTAAAGAGAGGTTCTTCTTAGAGACGATATCATAGACATTCCAAGTATGAAGAGTAGTGATAGGCGGAAGGTGAAAAACGAGGTAAAAATAATTCAAGGAGTAATTCACAACATCATAATAAAGAACATATCGATTAAAGAACTTAACAGGCTTCTATATGCAGCGTCATACGTTATTGCGAATCGTATTGACTTGTTACAGAAGAAAAAGGGGAAAATGAATGATAGAAGTCCACACTGGCAGAGGCAGCTTGAAGAAAGTATTAAACGGTGGCGGAAAGACCTTGGTAGAATCGAAGAAATAAGAAAGGAGTTAAACTAGGACAGAAAGCCAAGGACGATCTTGAAAGGAGGTATAGATTGCTGGAAAAGGGAACAATGAACGTTCTAACAATGTTGAAAGAGAAGGTCTACACTGGTAGTATAAAAATTTGGAACTTTGTTGGAAAAAGTGTTGCATTTCGGCAGAACAACCTTTTCCGGAACAATCAGTCTCAGCTGTATAAAGAATTAAATGGTAGTAAACAGGCGGGAAATAACAACATTCCAAATGCAAAAGATGCAAGGAAGTTCTGGAGTGGGATTTGGTCCGTCGAAGGGCGATATAATAAGAAGGCTAGCTGGTTAAGAGAGGTCAGAGAAAGGCTATCAGAAATGCAGCAGATGAATGTTGAGATAACAATCGATGACGTTAAAGCTGGCATACGAAGGATTACAAACTGGAAAGCACCTGGTCCAGATGGAGTGATGGGCTTCTGGTTTAAACAGTTCCCATGCCTTTATCCACCTATAGCTGCTGATCTGCAAAGGGATGTAGAGTTGGCAGATGTCTCTGATTTGCTTGTGAAGGGAAGAACAACATTGATTAGGAAAGATCCTGCAAAAGGAAGAGATGCCAAGAATTATAGACCAATTACATGTCTGCCATTAATCTGGAAACTGTTGACTGGAATATTTGCGGAGAAAATTTATGAACATCTACAGAGTAAGAGTGTTTTTCCTGACGAACAAAAGGGGTGCCGGAAAGGCTCGAGAGGTACTAAAGAGCAACTACTAATTGATAAAGCAATAATGCAGGATGCGAAAAAGAAGAGAAATCTGAGCGTAGCATGGATCGATTACAGAAAGGCTTATGACATGGTTCCTCATTCATGGATACGTGAAATACTATTGATGATGAAGGTTGCTGAGAATGTGGTAGGGCTTTTGGAGACAAGTATGGTTCAATGGAAAACGGTGCTGACAGCAAACAGAGAGGAGATGGGGCAGGTTGGCATTAAACGTGGGATATTTCAAGGAGATTGGTTATCGCCACTTCTTTTTGTAATGATAATGATGCCACTGAGCATCCTCTTGAAGAGAGAAAACTAGCGTATAACTTTGGATCTGGTTACAGACGCCTCAATCATCTACTGTTTATGGATGATTTGTAAACTATTCGGTAGAAATGAAAAGGAAATGGAGAGACTGGTAGAACTTGTGGGGACATACTCAGGAGACATTTGGATGGAGTTTGCGATTAGTAAATGTGCGGTGCTGGTGATGAAAAGAGGAGTAAAAGTTCATTCGAATGGAATAGTGCTGCCAAATGGAGAAATTATGAAAGAAATAGAAGATACAGGATATAAGTATTTGGGAGTGCTGGAGGGTGTAGGCATCATGAACAGAGAAATGAAAGAAAAAGTCAGGAAGGAGTATCTTAGAAGAGTGAAACTAATTGCAAAGTCGAAACTGTATGGAGGAAATCTAATGAAAGCAGTAAATGCATGGGCAGTCAATGTTTTGAGATAAAGTGCGGTAATTTTAGAATGGTCTGACAAGGATATCAAAACAAGAAAAGTTTTAGCAATGTTTGGTATATTTCACATTCGAAGTAGCGTAGCAAAGCTGTATCAAAAGAGGAAAGATGGTGGGAGAGGATTGAAAAGTGTAAAAGATTGCGTTAGAACCGAGGAGATGTCGTTGAAGAAGCATGTGGTTAGAAGTGGAGAGTGGATGCTAAAGGTTGTGGCCAATGAAGTGGAGGTATGTCAGACCAAGGCTGATTATGTGAAACGTATGGATAGAGGAAGGGCAGAGGAACTGGCTAGGAAGAAAATGCATGGAAGGTTCTCCCAGAATATAGAAGTGGCTGATGAAAGATCATGGAAATGGCTTAGAGCTGGGTATCTGGCTTAGAGTACTGAAGCTTTTGTTTGTACAACACGAGAGCGGGCATTAGGAACATGATTGTTCAAAAAAGTGGTTCTAGGAGAGGAAATTGCTGCAGAATGCCGGATTTGTGGTAAGACCTCAGAGTCAATTGCGCACCTTGCAGCAGGGTGTAGTGGACTGGCCCAGAGAGAGTATCGCAAAAGACACGATCGCATGGCACTACAGATATATTGGGAGGTGTGTAAGAGGGTTGGGGTGAAGTGTGCTGGAAAATGGTTTGAGGAGGTGCTTATTAAGTGAGAACAAGTGAGGATGGCAAGGTAGAGGTATGGTGGGACAAAAGTGTCATAACGACCAAGCAATTGGAACCTAATCGTCCGGATTTGGTCGTCATTGACAAGGTCTAAAAAAACTGGCAGATTGTAGACTTCTCAGTACCCTGGGACAGGAATGTGAGAGAGAAGGAGAATGAGAAGTGGAGCAATTATGCTCCATTGGCCTTGGAGATAAGGCGTATACATAGGGTTAAAACACAAATAATCGCAGTCGTAGTTGATACACTAGGAGTAGTATCAAGTCGTCTGGAAGGACAATTGAAAAACCTACAAACCCCCGGTGTTTTAGGCGGCCTTCAAACCTCTGCAATTATAGGCACCACCAACACCCTTAGGAAAACCCTGGATCTTTGAAGCTCTTTGGTTAATTAAGGGAAATCCTCTGGAAAGGAATCCCATCCCTTTCCAGAGAGACGTTCATAAGCGAAATCAGAATTATTATTATTATTATTATTATTATTATTATTATTATTATTATTATTATTATAATCTGGCAGCACTGAGCTGTGAAACAGCGAAACAGTACTGTATGTGGATGACTATATATATATATATATATATATATATATATATATATATATATATATATATATATATATAGTAAGTTATAAAATATATATGGCGATTAAGCTACACTGAATATTCCGCGTTTCATCCACTCAAGGACCCTTCAGAAGTGAAAAAAGATGACGATAGAAGAGAGTTTCGACACATGGATGAAGAAGAAAAAAAGGATATTTACGAGCGCTGCTGGCGAAATTCCCTTCCATACCATTCAAACTTATATATATATATATATATATATATATATATATATATATATATATATATATATACTCCTATAAATTCGTTTTTCAATCGTGTGTATTGATATTCACATTAAAATCACTTTCTCTATTTTTTTTTTAAAAGAAAATACAATCGAACGCCGCCATTTCGAACGCATAACGTAGTAGCTATTGGTTCATGTTTTAATGTTTAGCTTTGTACTAAATATGTATTCATAGCCTAGTCATTGGCAGCAGAGGCGAAAATAATTCGTAAGCTGAAGGTTTGGTTTCGATTCTGGGTGATAACGCACGAGTCTTTTTTTTTTACTTTTTAAATCATTACTATATATTGCGTACAATATAATCTATGATATAAATCTCACCTGTTTGTTTAAATGTATGTATATATGTGTGTATGTTTGTCTGCCTAAAACTTTCGACAGGCGACGGATTTTCACGAGATCGGTATCGTTGTGAAGCCGACCCTTCGGACGATAAATACGGAAAATTGGCTAAAAACATTAATCACTTCATCCTTAACTGGGCGCTTTTTTTTTGCTCAAAACACAGATCCAAACACGCGGGCAACGCCGGACACCCAGCTTAATATCTATAAAAGTGAACGTGTCTGTGTGTCTGTGCGTATGTCCGTGTACATTTCTCTACGCAATAACTCTGTCAATTTTCAGTCTATGGACTCGAAATTTGATATAGAGGGTACTGCAATTTGGGAAAATCTTTGTGATCCGTTTTCGGCCAGAAATTCTTCTGTTAAGGGGTCAAAGTTCAACGATTTGACCTTTGAGAACTCTACCAAACTCCTCCGACAATTTTGTGTATAAACACTTGACATTTTAGATAGAGGTTCCTTGAACATGGATCTAACTTATTTTATATATATGTTCCTTGTGTTACAAATGAATGGCTTTTGCATTCTTCTATCTATTATTTATTTATTTAATTGTTTACTTTTTACTTTTACGGGTACTTTTACTTAGGGTACTTTTAAGAGTCTGTGTTCTTACATATATAGGTGTGTGTATGCTCTTATGTATGTTATGTGCAGTTCACCCTTATATGTGTGTGTGTTCTTATTCTTACAGCGGATGATGCCTTCTTGGACGCTGGTCTCCATCTCATGGAAAGTGGTCACTGCAGACAGATGCATCGATAAACAACAAAATGGATTTGAAGCTTCGATCTTTTATTTCAAAGCAAGCCTATCATCTCGATCCTGATTGTCGGAGAGCCGGATCTCCGATCTGCATTCCCCTGCTGCCTAAACCAACTCTGCCCATGTGGTCGTCAACCAGAAGCCTACGACTACAATTCCCGTGTCACCCCTAAATTCCGGTATGTCACGATTAATTTCCGGTGCATTCTCTCTAGGTTGATATGTGTCAAACCTAACCTTTTGTGACCCACCCAACTCGCTGATAGAAAATGAAAATAGGCGTATACAACTTTCTATTTATAAAACTACCTAGATAGCAATTAAGCTGGGATTCCCAATACTACACTTGGACATGGATCTAACTTAATATCTTGATTTGAGCCCAACCCCATAAATGTTAAGTGATCAAAATAGGGGTCAAACTTAAAAAAATTGACCGCGTTTTTTTTTTTGTTGTTTTTTGTTTTTTTGCTAAACATACACTTCCAAACACTCGGGCAACGCCGGGCTGAAATGCTAGTATATCTATAAAAGTGAACGTCTGTGTGTGTGTCTATGTGTGTCTGTGTGTGTCTGTGTGTGTGTGTGTGTACATTTCCGTACGTAATAACTATCAATTTTAAGTCTACAGACTCGGAATTTGATATACAGGGTACTGAGATTTGGGAAAATCGATGTGATCAATTTTTCGGCCAGACATTTGGCGATTAAGGGGTCAAAGTTCAACGGTTTGACCTTTGAAAACTCTACGAAACTCCTACGACAATTTTTAGATAGAGGTTCCTTGAATAACTTGATTTGAGCCAAATACAATAAAGTTTAAGGGGTCATAATAGGGGTCAAATTTTTAAAAAAATTGAGCTTTTTTTTGCCTGACATAAACCGCCAAATACCCGGGAAACATGCTAGTCTATATATCTATAAAAGTGAACGTGTCTGTGTGTCTGTGTAAATTTCCCTACGCAATAACTCTGTCAGTTTTTAGTCACAGACTCGAAATTTGAAATACAGGGTATTGAGATTTGGGAAAATCGATGTGATCGGTTTTCGGCCAGAAATTTAGTTGTAAAAGAGTCAAAGTTCAACGATTTGATCTTTGCGAACTCTACCAAACTCCTCCGACAATTTTGGGTCTAAACACTTGAAATTTTAGATATAGTTTCCTTGGACATGGATCTAACTTAATAGCTTGACTTGAGACTAAAACAATAAATGTTAATGGGTTATAATAGGGGCCAAAGTTTAAAAAATCGACCCTTTCTTTTTTTTTTGCTCAGTATACACCTCCAAACATTCAGGCAACGCCGGGCACCTATGCTATTATATCTATAAAAGTGAACGTGTATGTGTATGTATGTGTTTGTGTGTATGTCTGTGTGCACATTTCCCTACGCAATAACTCTCTCAGTTTTAAGTCTACAGACTCAAAATTTATATATGCAGGGTACTGAGATTTGGGAAAATCTTTGTGACTTGTTTTCGACAGAAATTTGGCTGTTAAGGGATCAAAGTTCAACGATTGACCTTTGAGCACTCTACCAAACTCCTCCGCCAATTTTGGGTCTGGACACCTGAAATTTTATATATAGGTTTCTTGGACATGTATCTAACTTAATAACTTGATTTTAGCCCAAAACAATAAATGTTAAGTGGTCATAATAGGGATCAATTTTTTTTTAAAATTGACCTCTGCGGTCTCTACCAAATAACTCAGAAAATCACGCCCAAACCTGAGACATTTCTTCTGTTTACAGAGAGAATGCCCTCTCTACCGAACGTCAAAATTCTCCAAGGTCTTTAAATGAAATAATGAGTGAGCACGACTCAGGATTTAAAAAGAGTTCGTGCTAAATCTCGCTGTACATAACCGTTTTTTTTATAAGATGTTCAGTAATTGAAGACCTGTATGTGTATGGCAAGTACTCTGTTGTTTGGTATGTACCATTTCTGATTTGGTAGGTACGTGTTGTTGGATTCTTCCATCCAATCTTTATATTGTTCGACCCACATAGTTGGCACTGCAAACACATTCAAAATTGTAAATTACATTATTATTATAATTGGAGGTAGAACATTTTTTCGAGAAAATGGCATTAACGCTCTCTTAGAGAACACAACACGCACATTTGAAGCAAAATAACAATTTTTCACTGTTGAGCTGATTTCCTTTGCGAATCTCTCACTTACTGTCCCCAACCACGGTATACGCAGATTTTCTGGACATTTATTAACCGTTTGAATTTTAGTTACAGAGGATTCCGCTATTTTCTTTTGCATAATTGACCTAATCACATCCAGAGGGCACCCATTTTTTGAATAGGGTATTAGTAATTATTTCAAATTCCTCATCCAATTTTGATTTTAGCAGATTATTAGGGTCCAAATTAAATTTATTTTAGGTTTTCGGGAGCAAAATGAATCCCAGCGTGTAAACAGTCCCGTAAATGTACGTTTGCAGAATAGTGATGCGTTAGGGTCTAAATTAAATGTACGTTTGCAGAATAGTGATGCGTTAGGGTCCAAATTAAATGTACGTTTGCAGAATAGTGATGCGTTAGGGTCCAAATTAAATGTACGTTTGCAGAATAGTGATGCGTTAGGGTCCAAATTAAATGTACGTTTGCAGAATAGTGATGCGTTAGGGTCCAAATTAAATGTACGTTTGCAGAATAGTGATGCGTTAGGGTCCAAATTAAATGTACGTTTGCAGAATAGTGATGCGTTAGGGTCCAAATTAAATGTACGTTTGCAGAATAGTGATGCGTTAGGGTCCAAATTAAATGTACGTTTGCAGAATAGTGATGCGTTAGGGTCCAAATTAAATGTACGTTTGCAGAATAGTGATGCGTTAGGGTCCAAATTAAATGTACGTTTGCAGAATAGTGATGCGTTAGGGTCCAAATTAAATGTACGTTTGCAGAATAGTGATGCGTTAGGGTCCAAATTAAATGTACGTTTGCAGAATAGTGATGCGTTAGGGTCCAAATTAAATGTACGTTTGCAGAATAGTGATGCGTTAGGGTCCAAATTAAATGTACGTTTGCAGAATAGTGATGCGTTAGGGTCCAAATTAAATGTACGTTTGCAGAATAGTGATGCGTTAGGGTCCAAATTAAATGTACGTTTGCAGAATAGTGATGCGTTAGGGTCCAAATTAAATGTACGTTTGCAGAATAGTGATGCGTTAGGGTCCAAATTAAATGTACGTTTGCAGAATAGTGATGCGTTAGGGTCCAAATTAAATGTACGTTTGCAGAATAGTGATGCGTTAGGGTCCAAATTAAATGTACGTTTGCAGAATAGTGATGCGTTAGGGTCCAAATTAAATGTACGTTTGCAGAATAGTGATGCGTTAGGGTCCAAATTAAATGTACGTTTGCAGAATAGTGATGCGTTAGGGTCCAAATTAAATGTACGTTTGCAGAATAGTGATGCGTTAGGGTCCAAATTAAATGTACGTTTGCAGAATAGTGATGCGTTAGGGTCTAAATTAAATGTACGTTTGCAGAATAGTGATGCGTTAGGGTCCAAATTAAATGTACGTTTGCAGAATAGTGATGCGTTAGGGTCCAAATTAAATGTACGTTTGCAGAATAGTGATGCGTTAGGGTCCAAATTAAATGTACGTTTGCAGAATAGTGATGCGTTAGGGTCCAAATTAAATGTACGTTTGCAGAATAGTGATGCGTTAGGGTCCAAATTAAATGTACGTTTGCAGAATAGTGATGCGTTAGGGTCCAAATTAAATGTACGTTTGCAGAATAGTGATGCGTTAGGGTCCAAATTAAATGTACGTTTGCAGAATAGTGATGCGTTAGGGTCCAAATTAAATGTACGTTTGCAGAATAGTGATGCGTTAGGGTCCAAATTAAATGTACGTTTGCAGAATAGTGATGCGTTAGGGTCCAAATTAAATGTACGTTTGCAGAATAGTGATGCGTTAGGGTCCAAATTAAATGTACGTTTGCAGAATAGTGATGCGTTAGGGTCTAAATTAAATGTACGTTTGCAGAATAGTGATGCGTTAGGGTCCAAATTAAATGTACGTTTGCAGAATAGTGATGCGTTAGGGTCTAAATTAAATGTACGTTTGCAGAATAGTGATGCGTTAGGGTCCAAATTAAATGTACGTTTGCAGAATAGTGATGCGTTAGGGTCCAAATTAAATGTACGTTTGCAGAATAGTGATGCGTTAGGGTCCAAATTAAATGTACGTTTGCAGAATAGTGATGCGTTAGGGTCCAAATTAAATGTACGTTTGCAGAATAGTGATGCGTTAGGGTCCAAATTAAATGTACGTTTGCAGAATAGTGATGCGTTAGGGTCCAAATTAAATGTACGTTTGCAGAATAGTGATGCGTTAGGGTCCAAATTAAATGTACGTTTGCAGAATAGTGATGCGTTAGGGTCTAAATTAAATGTACGTTTGCAGAATAGTGATGCGTTAGGGTCCAAATTAAATGTACGTTTGCAGAATAGTGATGCGTTAGGGTCCAAATTAAATGTACGTTTGCAGAATAGTGATGCGTTAGGGTCCAAATTAAATGTACGTTTGCAGAATAGTGATGCGTTAGGGTCCAAATTAAATGTACGTTTGCAGAATAGTGATGCGTTAGGGTCCAAATTAAATGTACGTTTGCAGAATAGTGATGCGTTAGGGTCCAAATTAAATGTACGTTTGCAGAATAGTGATGCGTTAGGGTCCAAATTAAATGTACGTTTGCAGAATAGTGATGCGTTAGGGTCCAAATTAAATGTACGTTTGCAGAATAGTGATGCGTTAGGGTCCAAATTAAATGTACGTTTGCAGAATAGTGATGCGTTAGGGTCCAAATTAAATGTACGTTTGCAGAATAGTGATGCGTTAGGGTCCAAATTAAATGTACGTTTGCAGAATAGTGATGCGTTAGGGTCTAAATTAAATGTACGTTTGCAGAATAGTGATGCGTTAGGGTCCAAATTAAATGTACGTTTGCAGAATAGTGATGCGTTAGGGTCCAAATTAAATGTACGTTTGCAGAATAGTGATGCGTTAGGGTCCAAATTAAATGTACGTTTGCAGAATAGTGATGCGTTAGGGTCCAAATTAAATGTACGTTTGCAGAATAGTGATGCGTTAGGGTCCAAATTAAATGTACGTTTGCAGAATAGTGATGCGTTAGGGTCCAAATTAAATGTACGTTTGCAGAATAGTGATGCGTTAGGGTCCAAATTAAATGTACGTTTGCAGAATAGTGATGCGTTAGGGTCCAAATTAAATGTACGTTTGCAGAATAGTGATGCGTTAGGGTCCAAATTAAATGTACGTTTGCAGAATAGTGATGCGTTAGGGTCCAAATTAAATGTACGTTTGCAGAATAGTGATGCGTTAGGGTCCAAATTAAATGTACGTTTGCAGAATAGTGATGCGTTAGGGTCCAAATTAAATGTAGGTTTGCAGTGATGTAAGGTAACTGGATGTTGTTTTTGTTACTAATATATCCAGGAAAGGTATGGACGAATTAGACTCTCTTTTATAAGTATACTAAAACGTGGGATGCATCTTATTAAGTAAAGAGAAAAAATTATTTACCTCTATTTGATTATTGAAGAGGCAAAACGTGTCGTCTACACAGCGAAAATAGACCAAGGATTTCATGGGTCCAGAGAGCAATTGCTCTTCATAGAAACCCACGAAAATATTCGCCATTATCGGGCCCAAAACTGAGCCCATCGACACACCATCTATTTGCCGATACATTACATCGTTAAAACTGAATTCAACAGATGTAGTGGCAAATTTCATCAGTTCAACAAATATATTTTCAGAAATGGGAGGAGGCGATATCTGACAACGATATAAAAAAATCTATACAGATATCTATAGTCTCTGAAATCAGACATAAGTTGCTTGTGTTATAAGAACACATAAATTTATTAACAACCTTAGACTGTTGAATAAAGTCAGCAAAATGAAATGAATCTTTCAAACAGTATTTACTGTATTATTTTAATAACGGTTGTATAATATTTAAGATCCATTTTGCAACTTTATGCTGTTATGACGCTACCATAGATAAAATCGATCGATCGATGCCTCCGTTCAGTCTCGAAAGACAAAGGATACCCGTTTAAGGGCAGTTGCGCGTGTAATTGTGAGGCAAGGGTTGCACAATCTCAACCGCACCTCTCCTGAATCGACACTGTTTGGGTCCAATGGTAAGGAGAAGACCAGGACGACTGGCAACAATGCCGAGATAAGCGGAGAGCACATACAGCACCTTGAAATCCCAAATGGTCACACATTTAGTACTAACCAGGCTCAACGCGGTAATCCAGCGAGAACCGGTGTGTCAATGTGATTAAATAAAATTATGCCATAAATAAAATGGGCATTAAATGAATACCTACTTTGTAAGTTTTCGATAAACCATATAATCTAGGTAAGATTAATACTGATGGTCTAATCTCATTAGCTATGCTCGATGGAAATACACATCTCTTAACCCACTTGACTGTCATAAAATACGCTTAAATATGATATTTTAATTACACAGTATATCTTATTATAGAGTCAATTTTCTATCGATTCTTAGATATATAAATATAGATATTATATTTCAAAAATAATAAAAATATAGCCATATGACTTGGGTGCATCAGCTTGAACCGAATATATATATATATATATATATATATATATATATATAAGTTCATTCAGCTATAATCGAAACCGAAACCAAAACTTCTGAACAATACTTGGTAAAATTATTTATAAAAAAAAATAAATAGAGTGCTACTAGGTATAATTGAAACTGAAACTAAAACCTATGAAGAATTATAGGTAAAATTATTTATTACAAGAAATATAAGGTCACAAAAATTAAACAATAGTCACTCAGAAGAAAAAAGAAACGTGACACACAAAATAACACAAATTCTATCATAATTATAAATAGACTAGCGTGACATATGGAAATTCAACAGGGGACTCATTCATATGTAATATATTGATGTTGGCATTCTGTAGATGTTGAGTATAAATGGAGACGCTCTGATATCATTGTAGCTTTTTTGTTAAAACTGCAAATATATTTATCTAATCTAGCACGAACGCCCGGTAAAGCCCGGTCGTAAAGTACGTTTAAATATGATATTTTAATTCTTGCAGAGTTCGCATATATTTTTATAGAGTTAATATTCTATTGATTTTTTATATATACATTAAAGTTGCGATTTCAAAAATAAAAAAATATATCCATATGACGTGGGTGCATTAGCTTGAATCGAACCTGAAATAAGAACTTATGAAAAAAAAAAATAAATATATATATAATATAAAGCTGAACGTCTGTGTGTGTCTGGTCACGAATAGGCTCCTATACTGTTGACTATTATAGACTGATCAAATATAATGATAGAAGATTATCGAGACACAGGAATGGGTATGTTTGATCTGGCATAATGATGATTCATTAAAATTGTGGGGTCTGCGTACGCGCCTGGTCCACAAAGTATGGAAATAAAAATAAAAAAAACAAACATTCACAAGTGTTTTTGATACAGATGTACATAATAATATTTGATAAGTATGTTTTTACTTAAATAGGGATGATATAATAAAATTGTGGTGTCTGCGTTCGCGTCTAGCCTCCATAGAATTGAAATAGGCACAAACTTTAATAAAGACTTTTCATATCTATCTGCGTAAGTATACTTTGATAATTATGTTTCAGTTTGAAGAAATATGACATGATAAAATTATGGGGTGTTCGTTCGCGCCTGACCTCTATAGAATGGAAATATAGATCCACAGAATATTGTGATAAGTGTTTCAGTGTGAACAGGTATGGTATAATAAATTATGGAGTTTATCTATTTTATTTTTACTTTCATCATAGTTTGCTTTGGTTTTGATATCCCCTAATTCGAAGCTATCTCTTTACAACCCTTCCTTTTCATAACCTATCATACTTTCATAAATCAGAGTCCAATTTCTGTAGGCTGTTTTTGAACCCAGTCAACGACGGGTACTTTTGCTAGTATATATATATATATATATATATATATATATATATATATATACTTATATATATTTACATATGTATATATTTCTGAACAAATATATTTTCTTATTATATATCAATCCTTATATAAGAAGATCAATGGAATTACAAAGAAATTTAGAGAATAATGACAAAAAGTTATATTCCAAAATTCATGATGTTGACCATCTTATAATTTATTCCTTTAATTCAGTTGACTTATACAGTTCTTGTATATATATATATATATATATATATATATATGTATATATATATACATATATATATATATGTACGTATGTATATATATATGTATATATATATAATTTCAGTTCCTTCAGCCATAATCGAAACGTAAACGAACACTTCTGAAAAATTTTCTTAATAAAATTATTTATAAAAAAATAGATTACTTGAGTGCCATCGGTTATAATCAAAACTGAAACCAAAACTTAAAAGAATTCTTGATAAAATTATTTATAAAAAAATTAGATGACTTAAGTGCCATCAGCTATGATCGAAATCGAGACCGAAACTTATGAAGAATTCTTGGTAAAAGTTTTTACAAGTTAGAAAACATTTCATCCAAGGTATGTTAAACCAAATGTTTTTACTATAGGCTTTAAAAATAAAGTTACAAGATTCAATTTGAAATTTATTTATCTTCAAAGTGCACTTTTATAAATTTTACAAAGTATGGTATAAAAATGTGTTACCTTACTTTGTAAAATGTATAAAAGTGCAGTTTGAAGATAAATAAATTTAAAATTCATTTTTTTAAACCTATAGTAAAAACAATTTTGTTTAACAATTTTCATGCCTTGGGTGAAAGGCTTTTCTAACTTGAATCGTATCTTTTTAAGATTATATTTTATTTAATTTATTAATTTGGATTTTAAAAAATGAATGTGGTTTTGCATGTATTTATAAAACATCAGCTCCTCTCTATTTCAGTTTGTATTTCTCCTCACACCACATCTCTTTTTTACAACTCTCTCTTTGTCATGCATGTCTGAATAATGAGAAAATCTGCATTTTTTTAACAAAAACTTTTAAATAACTATTTTAGATTAAATTTTTTAAACTTCTTTCAGAATAGAAAATCTTTACAGTTTAATAAGGAACATATTTCATATAGGTTTCATTAAAAATATTCAGTAGATAACGAGAAAAATAGAGATGAAAATTTCAAAAGGAGTGTATAACTGGTTACGCTCAATAGTGGTCCTCGTCAGCGAATATCTTTGTTATTGTTATTCTATTATTATATTATTTAAAACATTTTGTGTTCTGCGCTTTCGCGCGAGGACTAATAACAAGAAATGGAAGTACATAAAAATTGAACGACTCGGATGTAAGCGTGACACAGAAAATAACACATACGTTATCGTATTAATACATGGATGCGAGTGTTTAATCATTTTGATAATCATCAGTGCAAGCAATGATTACCGCCGATCGAGGTATTCGAACCCGACCACGAAGCTATCTCTGACTTCCAATGATTACCGCCGATCGGGTATTCGAACCCGGCCACGAAGCTATCTCTGACTTCCAATGATTACCGCCGATCGGGTATTCGAACCCGGCCACGAAGCTATCTCTGACTTCCAATGATTACCGCCGATCGGGTATTCGAACCCGGTCAGGAAGCTATCTCTGACTTCAAAAGAAACAACAGGCTCAGCAAGAGGTAACCGCGGTGAAAAATATTGTTGAAATTAACATTATGTAAATCATAAAGGTTAATTTCAAGATGGCCGACAGATCTTGTGGAAATTTGTTTTCAAATGTACTTTGTTTATTCCTGAATTTTAATGACATTGTTTGCGTGCATAATAAACTTAAAGAATGTTAATGTAATCCAAACAAAAATATAAAGAAAAGGAGCAATATAATCTTCTAGTCTATATATAAAGCTACATAAATATGTGTGTGTGTTTTTGTGTATATGGATGTGTGTGCTTATGTAGTTGTATCTACTTTTTTTTTTTAAAGAACTTAATACAAAATTTCTCTTTTCTTCTTTATGTTTGATTTTCCATTATTGACTTCCATTAAGTACGAAGTCAGCCTGCAGCAACTAACCGGCAACGTGGACAATAATTGAAACACACACACAAAAAAAAGGAATAGCAAATTCAGAACAAATAAACCCTCCTCCCTCCTTTAGAAAACAAACCAAATGCAAATTGCTTATATAATAATAATAATAAAATGATACCCATTAAAATATTTTGTTACATACGATTTCTTTATTTCAGTTGTTAATTTTTATATTGTGTAGCCCGTCATAAAATACGCTTAAATATGATATTTTAATTCACGCAGGTTTCGTATATATTATTACATAGTCAATTTTCTATCGATTCTTATATATTATAAATATAGATACTTATTTAAAAAAAAATAATTTTAAAAAATAGCTATATTACTTGGGTGCATCAGCCTAAACTGAAACCAAAACATATGTACATATGTAAATTATATATACATATGTATATATATATATATATATATATATATATATATATATATATATATATTTATTTATATAAAATGGGTTAAGAAATTCCAACGAAAGAAAGATGTATATTTAAATAAGGGAGTAGTCACCAACAATGTGTATTTTTTAACATTATTTTATTATTTTTATTATTCCGTGTCTTGGTTTTTCATTGAGAATTATGTTTGAATCATTGTAATAATGTGTTTAAGTCATTGAAATCGTTTTCAATGACTTAAAACCATTATTACAATGATTCAAACATAATTCTCAATGAAAAACCAAGACACGGAATAATAAAATAATGTTAAAAAATACACATTGTTGGTGACTACTCCCCTATTTATATATATATATATATATATATATATATATATATATATATATATATATATATATATATATATATATATACGAAAGCGCATTTTTACCTAAATGCGAGTTGGGAATAATTTGCCCTTTAACCAATTTGGTACCGCCATATGGAGAGCGGCATATATACTGTTTTAAAATATAATTATCCACTGGCATGTGTTTCGTCGTTTACGACTCCTCAGGGTGGCTGAATATAGCGAGATTCGAAATCGAGACCCCAGTAAATCGCGATATATTCAAACAGTTGTGCGAGATGGACGAGCGATTTAAGATTAAGGATCATTACTGTGGGGTCCCGATTTCGAATCTCGCTAGATTCAGCCACTCTGATGAGTCGTAGACGACGAAACACGTGTCAGTGGATAATTATATATATATATATATATTAAGTAATGTGATTTATAATTTAAAAGTTTTAAAATTTTTTAAATTTAACAATCAAAAATTTAATTAAATTAAAAATCAGTTTCATAAGAAGGAACAACAACAAAGTCAATTATCTGTACGATCGTTTCGGAAATCCGTGCTTTTTATTTGTGGTATACATGAAGTCACGTAGAATAATTATACATAGTTTTTTTCCGAAACGATCGTACAGATAATTGACTTTGTTGTTGTTCCTTCTTATGAAACTGATTTTTAATTTAATTAAATTTTTGATTGTTAAATTTAAAAAATTTTAAAACTTTTAAATTATAAATCACATTACTTAATATTGAATTAGCTCTAGGACATTTAACTATCGAGCTTATTATATATCTAAATTACAACGAGCATTTCCTGTATTTTAATTAAACTAGTAATTTCACTATTACATTAAGATACACTTAGCTCTTTAGACTATTATTCTAATCTCCTTTATATATATATATATATATATATATATATATATATTAATTGGAACATTATTCTCATCTTGAGTGTTATCTGTGCAACGTTTCGGTCGATGTAACTCCAACTAGATCATAAAATTCGAAACCTTTGAGTGCAGAACAACCCCCTATATTTTCTACCAAAACATGGCGACTCAAACATCTGACGAAGGTGGCAGGTTACATCGATCGAAACGTTAACAAATAACATTAAATATGAGAATAATTTTCTGACTAATCAAAACAATACATACAATTTCCAAATAAAGTTTTAAAAGATTTATATGTGCATTTGCACATTCTTAAATATAACACGTTAAGTCGAATTGCCAAAGTCAATGTCACTTCAGTGTTGACCCCTTTGACCCCTTAACAACATCTTTTACCTAATTTATACCTGCGCAATATTTGCGTAAAAACCATTATCGTAAACACAAGCCTTCTTATATATATATATATATATATATATATATATATATATATATATATATATATATATATATTTCTGCATGTATATATATATATATATATATTTGTTTAAAAAAATTTACCTACTAAACTCCTCTGCCAGTTTTTGGTCTACAGACATGAAACTGAATATATAGGTCATTCGAACCGCTGCGAAATTTTACATTTGGGTTTTAGGGGGGGGGATCGGTGCAAAAGTCTTAAAATCTAAAACAAAATTGAATTTGCCAGGTGAATAGGCATGCGTAACGCAATAGCTATTGGTAATTTTTTTTTTAATTTTTAGCCTTGCAGCAACATATCGTCATAGCTCAGGCATTAATGTTAAAGGAAAAAGTAAATCGTAAGCAAAAGGTTTTGATTTCGATTCTCGGTTGTGGCGCACGAGTGATTTTTTTTTTTTTAACTTTTTAAATCATTACTAAATATTGGCTCCTATATAATCTAATAAATACGAAACCTGCTTAATCATATTTAAGCGTATTTTACGACCTGGCAATGCCGGCCTGCTTGCTAGTGAATAAATAAATAAAATAGACGGAAGTGCTAGGGAAATCGGATGGGTTACTTTTATCTTTTATTCACCCCAAATCAGGCGCAGTGCCACTAAGTCCTAAGTGACTAATATTTGGGATTAGATTTTCTGGGATACTATGTAGGGAGTTGGGCAGCAAACTGTCTGCATTTGGAGAGAAGAAGCTGTAGCTGAGCGTAGAAGACCTTTTATGGTATCTAGGGATCTCCATAGTGTATGGGGTGGGATTTTGCTTCTTGTCACGTATGTCGGAGGTATTTACATCGAAGGGGTACCAGTACAGTGTTCGTCCGAGCACTTTCCATTAACGTACTTGTAGAACAAGCTTACAGATGCCAAATTTCGGCGATGGGAAAGAGATTGGATTTTGTCCGGCAATGTGGGTCCTATTGGGTTAGCGACTCTGTTTTGTATTCTATCTAGAAGCCACAGACTAGTGGCAGATGCACATGCCCAGATGTGATAACAATACTCTATGCATGGATGAATAATAGTATATAATAATAATTGTAGGCATACGGGATACTCTCATCTGGGAGTAACCTTCAAGGATGATAGAGAGAGCCCACATTCCTCGCATGGTTTCACGTCATATCTAAGTAGCTGCTCTGGTTAGAGAAATCGCAATAAGTTCTCCTTTGACTGCCACCTTGACGAGGTCGAGAGCCTTATGTGTTCCAATGAACCCGATGCCGTCTGGAGCTTAATGCTCCTGGTAAGACCACCCATGGCCGTAAGGTCGAGGGGGATGTTACAGCCTAAGAGTGGCTCAAAAAGACCTCAACGTCGGAGTGGGTGGATGATGGTAGCAGGGCAAGCTCCACAACTGTCACAAAGACGGAAGAAGGCTCTAGCAAAGATGGGCCCCCAATTATCTGTGTCTTCATGCCATTGGATCCTGGTCAGGTTTTCTACAAAGGACAGTGCCCTAGTCACCCCACTCTAAAAGATTCCACGCACAGGCGTTCTCCTGAAGGGCTCACCATCGCCATAAGCACCAATTCATTAAGAAAAAACTACCTCACCAGTGTCCCCGACTGTACTTCTCTGCTGAGGATATTCAGTCCTTCGATCGCTATCGACTAGTTGAATCCAATTAGCGTGTGACAAATATTTAATACGGAAAGTCTGAAAGGGAACTGGGTAGGTGAGAATAGAATGAGATCGAATCGAATGAAGGCGATAAGTGAACAATTGTCCAACAGTCGACACTTAAAGACGCTGATCGATCAGTCATTTGACAAATAGTTCGCCAGGCGAGATGATCGATCAAATGCTTCTTCGATTATTCGTTTTTCATTCAATTTGATTAGTATTGATGACGTTTATGGCCGGTGTTGCTGTTTTTGTTGAGGATTTTAAAGTTAAACGAAACCAAATTAGAACATCCGATTATGAGAGTGGTGCGGCCGTGAGAAAATACTAGAAGGTACACGGTTCAAATCCTATGGTAAAAAAAACCCCTGGTATATCTGCTTTATCTTCAGAGGATATTCTCATCTTAAGGTGTTTTCGATTCGATATGCTTCAGTAAAAACCTAATTTTAATCGGCCTGCTGAGAAAAAAAAGGGCTTAAAGACACCGGCATCCCGGCATATTCTTGATTCAGATTAATTCCGTTTCTTTGATCCGCTTGCACAATTCTATGAAGAGAAATTATGTTAATAATGACAATAGTCCAAATTGGTAAAATAAAATATCGTAATTCACGTTTATTTTCTATGTTTATATGTGGTAATTAAAAAAAAAAACATAATAGATTTGGTGTCTTCGCATTCCGGCATATTTCTCGAGATACATTATTGTTGCATTACTTCAACACGCGTTTTTGTACCTTTATTTATTCATTTCCTTGTTACTAGCTGTGACATCCCTCACTTCTTCAACGTACTCTCGAACGTCATCTGCGTCTCTAACGTGATCGTCTGCTAGAATGTGCTCTTTCTTTGTAGCTTTCTTTTTCCTTACAGTGACGTCATTTCGCCCACGGTTCGGTTTTTGCATATATTTGCCGCCCGCGCTCTGTTACAGATGCTGCCAAGACTGCTGCAAAGAATTTGGGCTCGATCTTCTGTGCTAGAAAATTATTCGCCATTATTCGCTCACGCATGAAATATTGTTGCAACATCTGAGCTGGTTAACCTTCCACTAGTTTCTTACTCTTAGACAGAGTCTAATTGATCAAGCTGCAACCTCTATTCTGTCGCCGTAATGCTTTATTCGCATATCTGTTTTACGAGCACGTTAATGGAATGTCCCTCTCGACTTATATACTCCCGACTAATTCGATGAGCAGCAAATTCCCACCCCTTCATTTTTAAGGTCTCCCTATGGTGGAAAACCTTCTACTCTACTAGTTTCTTGCAATAAACTCCAATATATAAAAGCCAAGTACGTCCAAGAATGGAGTACTGCTGCCATATCTGGGATGGAGCTGCTAAAAGCAGTCTATCCTGCCTTGACAGAGTACAAAATAGACTTCGTAGCCTAGTGGGTGTGCTCTTTTCTTTTCCCTGCAACTCTCTCCCACAGAAGGGACGTTGCGGGCCTGTTGTTTTATCGTAATTTTCATGGAAAGTGCTGGTCTGATCTCCAATCTCTGGTCCCCCCTCGCCAATCTTTCCCGATAAACATCCATCTAGCTGAAACCACTCTCAGTAATTTTCCCCATTCTTTATCTGTGCCTAAATCAAAACGTAGATTCCATGAACAAAGCTTCTTTCTTAGAACTGCACACCTATGGAACTCTCTTCTGTTTGCCTGTTTCCCACCTGACTACAACTTGGATGTCTTCAAGTCCAACATAAACAAATTCCTGATGAACCGCCCCCCCTTTAGTAAGACACTTTATCTAATCTCCATTACTAGCGATTGTTATGATATTGTTTCATTGATTACTGTACACGCAATAACCCTTATCCCCGAGTGGCCTCCTGGCCTTCATAAGTGGTGACTTCCATGTAAAAAAACAAAAATTCCCATCTATATCTAGCTACCAAGATAGTAATTGAATGTAGAAATTTAAATGTAATGCGAAGAGATATACCGTAGCTCAACTCCCCACGGGTGATAGATGATTCGGTGTCCCCGACGAAACTTCTTCCAACCAAAATTTTAACTGAAAAAATTCACATTCCTAGAAAGATTTTTAGTATTATTATGTTCATTCTTCTTTTTATTATTATTATTATTAGTAGTAGTAGTAGTAGTAGTATTTATAGTAGTAGTAGTAGTAGTAGTAGTAGTAGTAGTAGTAGTAGTAGTAGTAGCAGTGTTTGTATTATTATAATTATTTTTTCGGAAGAATGATACTTTTAAAAAAAAAATTTAACTCTTAAAAATGTCTCACATAAAAAAGAAAGCTAACAATTGCAAGAAATAAATGTTACACATTTTTCTAAATAAAAGTAAGAATTATTCACATTGTTCCATTTCTCGCACGATTGACTATATCACGTTTTTTTTTTTAATGTAGATGTTATTTGTTTTTTGTTTTGCGATACTTTTTGAATGAATTCAATTATATATACAAAAGTGCATTTTTACCGAAATGCGAGTTGGGACTGATTTTCCCTTTAACCAATTTTGATACCCCCAAATGGGGAGCGTCATATGTATTATTTTTAAAATATGATTATCTACTTACATGTGTTTCGTCGCCTACGACTCATCAGGGTGGCTGACAGTGATTTCTATTCAGAATTACCACATTTAAATACAAAAATTGAATATTATATCGTTAGTAATTTGGCTTATGTACAATTATTTCCTTTTCTATTATCTTTAGTATTGTATTGCATGCACTTTAAAGATAAATGTGTTTATGTTTACGAGAAAGTCATCATTGTCAAGTCCTGAAAGCCACTCGAAAGTAAAGGGTTAAATATATGCTTTAAAATTAAGCAGCAACCTATTTTTCGTATTTCACCACGTTCTCAAGATCAGAATAGTGTGTCTCAAAGAAATCAAAGTGTTGCCATAGATTGTGGTATCCTCTGCATAAATGTTTAGGGATAATCTAAGAATGTGATTTGGGTGATCATTGATGAAGATCAGAAAGAGGGGATGGTCCGGGATGGAAACGTGAGGGATACCAGCGTTAATGCTTTCAGCGTCTGATTTCTGCCGCTCGACGACTAGTCTTATAAACATATCAGATAGAAAGAGTTTAATAATTGAAAAGACATGTCCATCTATTTCATAACTAGTAATCTTGTGAAGCAAAATTTCGTAACTAGAAATCTTGTGAAGTGAAATTTTGTAACTAGAAATCTTGTGAAGTGAAATTTCGTAACTAAAAATCTTGTGAGGTGAAATTTCGTAAATAGAAATCTTGTGAAGTGAAATTTCGTAACTAGAAATCTTGTGAAGTGAAATTTCGTAACTAGAAATCTTGTGAAGTGAAATTTCGTAAATAGAAATCTTGTGAAGTGAAATTTTGTAACTAGAAATCTTGTGAAGTGAAATTTCGTAACTAAAAATCTTGTGAGGTGAAATTTCGTAAATAGAAATCTTGTGAAGTGAAATTTCGTAACTAGAAATCTTGTGAAGTGAAATTTCGTAACTAGAAATCTTGTGAAGTGAAATTTCGTAAATAGAAATCTTGTGAAGTAAAATTTCGTAACTAAAAATCTTGTGAAGTAAAATTTCGTAACTAAAAATCTTGTGAAGTGAAATTTCGTAAATAGAAATCTTGTGAAGTGAAATTTCGTAACTAGAAATCTTGTGAAGTGAAATTTCGTTACTAGAAATCTTGTGAAGTGAAATTTCGTAAATAGAAATCTTGTGAAGTGAAATTTCGTAAATAGAAATTTTGTGAAGTGAAATTTCGTAACTAAAAATCTTGTGAAGTGAAATTTCGTAACTAGAAATCTTGTGAAGTGAAATTTCGTAAATAGAAATCTTGTGAAGTGAAATTTCGTAAATAGAAATCTTGTGAAGTGAAATTTCGTAACTAGAAATTTTGTGAAGTGAAATTTCGTAACTAGAAATCTTGTGAAGTGAAATTTCGTAACTAGAAATCTTGTGAAGTGAAATTTCGTAAATAGAAATTTTGTATAGTGGACCTTTATACTACACCCTATCAAAAGCCTTTGATACATCAGCAACAGTTATTACTAGAAATGAGGCCCTCATCGAGAGATTAACTAATCATGTCTGATATTAGAGTTGTTACATTTTTTGTAGATCTAGCAGACCGAGAGCGATATTGCATGTCACTGAGTAAGTTCTTTTTTATCTCTATTCATTCAAGCGACTTACTTGTGATGCACAGGAGAAGGGATGGCCTTTATTGAGAGGCGGATGACCGACCTCCGAATTTTTAAGTATGGATCTAACTGCTGAAGTTTTCCAAAATAAAACAATCAATTCGACACATTGTTGCCAAAAAATAAACTCGCTATTCCAAAAATGTATGTTCTACTGTCAAACCCCGTATTCCAAAACTCGACACTCTACTGTCAATATTTTCAACCCCAAAACACGACGCGCTGCTGAAAAACTTGCTACTCCAACATTCAAACCTAAAAAAACCTAATTTCTGAAAAAAAAAAACAGGCTTTTTTTTTAAACCGAAAGCATCTCATTCGCATATGAGGTGACATTATCAAAAGTATATAGAGAAAAGGCGGCCATCTTTTTTCGTTTTCATCATTCTTCTCTTTTTTTTTTTTTGCACGGGATCCGATATACAACACAAAAATTGGTTTATACCATTTTTAGGGCGTTTAATAAAATAAGAGTAACTTATCTTGCCTTTGGTAGCAATTCAGACATAATGCCACTTTAATTCAAAAAGTTAGTTTATATATTCATGCGGATTTTCTGCTTAACCAAGACTACATTCAATTTGTTTGGCTAGCAAGATTTTTTTATGTAAAACTGCAAATGGCTATTATAAATCGGAAAATTTTCTTACCAAACAAATTTCAATATTTAAAGGCATTTGATTCATTTTTTTATTATAATGATAGGTGTTTTATATATCATCATCATCATCATCATCATCATGCAATCCGTCAATTTGGACGATAACTAGTTGGGGTCTCAGTGCTTTATTCCTCGGTGTTGACGTAGTCTCTCTCCATCGCCGCAGGACTTTCCACCATGGCTCCAAACTTGCTTGTGTAGTTTAGGTGCAGTATCTGTTGCACATCAGATAGACACCCTCTGAACCTCCAATGTTCATATCCAGTGGAGCGAACCCGCGACGACTGGCAGCAGAGGAAAGTAATCTCAGTCCGGTAAACAGTCGCCCTATCGTGTCCGCTACTAGGTTTTTTCTTTCTGAATGAGGTTCCATAGCCTTTTAAGGAAAACTGCAAGGCAGCAGTAGAATTTGAAGTTCCCATCTCTTAGCCTTTTGCTGTGATAAGGCCCACAAGGCAGTGGTATTTGATTTGGGGGTTGGTTCCCCTAGTCTTCGCCCAACCAAGGGCACCCACAAGACAGTGGGGTAGGGGTTGGTAGTGTGCCAGGTCATGTCCACACATCGATGCGCCATAACGCATTACCTCAGGAGTCCCATACTACTCCAAGATCTTCTACAAGTTTAGCCTTGGGCCGCAAGGCACCCACTTACCGTGTGGTGGCCAATATTGAGGCACTGTAGAAGTCTTGATGATGGAGAGGTTATGTACTGACAGGGAAGACATGCATACTCCTTTTTCACCACGAGGTTAGCCAGCGGTGTTAGCTGGAAGCGAGAAGGCACGCAAGCAGGAACTTAACACTAACTTATACCTAACACACTAGACGCATCACATCCCCCTGCCAGATTAAGAATCCAAATACGGCCTCCGCTAATCGAGCCAGAGATGTCTCGTGTCGCGGGGTTCGAATCGTTCGACTGGTAGTAATCGTGACACCCTGCACTGAAGAATCCCGAAAGGATAAAACACTAGTGTCTGTAGGTATTTAATTATTATAGTACAAAAATAATTATGACAGCCCCTTTAAGAAATTCGTTTCTTATCGTTGAGCACTTTCAGTTGAATTAAAAGTCGGTCAATTTAGCTCTTATGCGTAGATCATCGTATAACGATTTGATCACTGTCTGTCTGACGTAATGAAGATTTAAATTAAAATGTTTAAAATTCAACGCTATTTCACACGGGTAATAGTAGCCGAATGGATACGGCCTCCGCTAATCGAGCCAGAGATGTCTCGTGTCGCGGGGTTCGAATCGGTCGACTGGTAGTAATCGTGACACCCTGCACTGAAGAATCCCGAAAGGATGAAACACTAGTGTCTGTAGGTATTTAATTATTATAGTAAAACAATAATTATATATATATATATATATATATATATATATATATATATATATATATATATATAAAAATAATCTAAGATGCAATACAAGTTATTATGGAAGAAAATAATTTCATTCGGGCAAAGAATAATAAACACTACGTATTTATTTGCGTTATTTGAAAGCATGCAAGGGAATAATTTTCCGAAAATATATTTTTTAAAAGTTAGAATATGTTTATAAACTTCCAAAAAACGTAAAAATGTACTTGCGTGTGATTTGGGTCCGGAACTGAGAGCATATCTTTTCCACAAGCGCCGGCAGGAACTCGGCAGGTGGTGGCGATCAGGCTGGCTTTGGTTTTATGGGAGGTCATGTTGGTGATGTTCTGGGCAAAATAGTCCAACATCTTCAGGTCGGTTGAGGAAGGGGTCAGTGAGAGAAGGGCACAAAGTAGTAGTATTCCTGAAGCCAAGCGGGAGTTTCTTTGGACTTGTGGGCCGGCTTCGAGTCCTGCTGCCACAGCTAGGTTTGCAACCAGCCACCTGATTGCATCAGGGGATCAACACACTCTTCAGCACACACAGGTACACTTTGGTGTTGAATTTCAAGTCGACTTCGAAAATGTTAAATAGCATCATGTGGCCCTCACTTGAAACCACACAAAGAACTATAACCGTGTCAGAAAACTTCGTTGAGTTGTCCCGCAAGCGTTAAACGGTTCGGATTTGCATTTTGAGGGTGCTGGCAACGATTCTATTGCCATAACTTGGATCGGTAGAGATCGTGAGTTATACAGCGCCGCATCTCAAATCTCGCTCGTTAAACATTGTGTCACTTTATTGCTCTTGGGATTTGTACAGAATTGGCCAACTAGTAGATTGTCTACAAAAAAAACATCATCAAACGGAACTTGAATCATATAGTCTTTTCTTGGGTGACAATTTTATCGTTCCACCCTGTATATGTACCTGTATGTATGTGTGTGTCTATGTAAATTGCATTGCTTTGAGATCGGTAGATTCCTAATTTATTATTGGTCAGTTTGTTTTCATAAACTTAACAGCGTGTATACTTAGGGCAGGTAAATGGGTTCAAGCCGAACGGAAGTGTTTGAGGTTTGGAGCGATTTGTCAGGACGCCATTAAAACTAGCCAAACTCTGACGTTTCTGATAAACTTTGTGAGCAACTTGCGTCACTTCCGTGTCCACAAAACCGGAACTTGACAACGCTCGGACCTCATTTCTCGCCATGTCCATCAGAATTCAATTTCTAACGAAAGCCGTATCATAACCGAAGAAGCGTACAGTCGACTGAAATCCAATCAATCACTCAGAAAACGACAGACCGTCTCCAAATATGTCATAACAGTCAAAACACTACCTCTCCAAAGGAGGCGTATATACCAAAAAAATACTCCCTGCATTTGTATGAGTTATATATATATATATATATATATATATATATATATATATATATATATATATATATATATATATATATATTTTCAAAAGAAAACTTATAAACCTATAAGGAGGATATACAAAATTTTAATTATTTGACAAGGTGTAGAAACAAAAGTTAAATAATAATAATAATAATAATAACAATAATAATAATAATAGCATATATGTGTGTGTGTGTGTGTGTGTGTGTGTGTGTGTGTGTGTGTGTGTGTGTGCGTGCGTGTACTAGCTAGACGCCCGCTGTTGCTCGGTTGTACAATAAGCTTAGACATGATATTTTAATTAAATAATAATAATAATAATAATAATAATAATAATAATAATATGTTAATAATAATAATAATAATAATAATAATAATAATAATAATAATAATAATAATTTAATCGAAAGAGGTGAACACTACTGGAAACCTGGGGAGACTTGTTGTCACTCAGCTTCCAGAGAACACCACAGGCTGAAGACCTGTGTGAAAGCTCCTAGTGAGCCGATAATAATAATAATAATAATAATAATAATAATAATAATAATAATAAATATATATGTATGTGTATATATGTATATATAAATGATAATATTAATAATAATAGCATATATACGTGCATATATATATATGTGCGGGCGTGTGTGTGTGTGTGTGTGTGTGTGTGTGCGTGTACTAGCTAGACGCCCGCTGTTGCTCGGTCGTACAATACGCTTAATCATGATATTTTAATTCATGGAGATTGCGTATATATTATTATAGAATCAGCCCTCTATTAAATATTATATATTACGAGAAATAATTTTGAACGGGACATTAATTCGCAAAAAAAAAGAAAACATATTAAAAATTAGAAAGATCATGATAATGTTGTTCATCAAATTCCGTTTGTGTTTGTTTACAGTATCACGTCAGCTGATATGTTGGTCTTGACGATGAATGGACTGGAGAAATCACGTCTGGTTAATGCTTAGTTTTAAAATATGCAAACGAAGAAATAATTTGCGAAAGTTTTAAATGGTCCTCTCTTTTTTTATTGTAAATTGAACTCCTTAATAAGAAAACATTGAAATAAAATCGTAAGTTACATGCGAATTTGAACACGGGCCAACCGATCTGTAGGCGAATATTTTAGCACTGAGCTATAGATCTTGTTGCCATCAGTCCTGTGTTTTTTTTTTTTTTTGTTTTGATTTTTAATAATGATTTGCGAAGAAGGGAATGTCTCTTGATTTGCAGAGAATTATCTCCCTTGACCGGTGCAAAGTCAAATGCTTCCCTGTAAAAATTATTTCTTATCTATGAGAAAAAAACTATTTAAAGATCGAATTTTTTCGACTTCCGATATATTTCGATCGGATGAATTTCTGTACAAAACGTATCTAAGAACACTGCCAGACATATGAATTAGCTTTGTGTGAAATTTGCAAAAGATTGGCTCTGCCACTTCGGAACCTATGAGAAAGAAACTCACACACACGTAAGGGACTTTTAAATATATATATGTATATATATATATATATATATATATATATATATATATATACATATTTGTTGTGTATTGATATTCATAATAAAACCCCCTTTCCTATTTATTTAAGAAGAAAATGCAACTTTGATACATATGGGTCGTGGAATTGCATTCATCTGTAAAAGATCTAGCAAATTTGTAGATTCTTTTAAAAATTCACTTTAATAAATTCCATATAGGATTGTTTTCGGTTTTTCTCATGGGATTATAATTTTTAGTTAACTATTACTATTATTATTCATGCAGATATTCTACTTGCGTAATATTGCGTAAAAATGATTATATCAAACACAAACATATTTCAATATATATATATATATATATATTGAAATATATATATATATATATATATATATATATATATATATATATATATATATATATATACTAGCAAATATACCCGTCGTTGACTGGGTTCAAAAACAGCTTACAGAAATTGTATTCTGATTTATGAAAGTATGATAGGTTATGAAAAGGAAGGGTTGTAAAGAGATTTCTTCGAATTTTGGGGTATCAAAACCAAAGCAAAATATGATGAAAGTAAAAATAAAGTAAATAAACACCATAATTTATTATACCATACCTGTTCACACTGAAACACTTATCACAATATTCTGTGGATCTATATTAAAAAATCTTGTTAAACTTTGTGACATATTTCCATTCTATGGAGGTCAGGTCCGAACGAACACCTCATAATTTTATTATACCATATTTCTTCAAACTGAAACATAATTATCAAAGTATACTTACGCAGATAGATATGAAAATCTTTGTCTACCACTTTAATATATATAATATATGTATATATATATATATATATATATATATATATAAATTTTAGTCGTTCAATGAATTTTATAGTTATGACGTGAAATGTTTACATTTCAAATCAAATAATTTTTATTTGAAATATTATAACTCCTGATCCTGTCGGAGTTCGATGTCTACCATCTCTTCAGAGGAAAAAATATTAGTAAATAGTTATAATAGTTTACACCGTATTTGCTAAAGTCAGTGAGACATGGAAAATCATAATTAAAAGTTGTTTAAATATTTAAATGTATTCTTTGTCTTACATAGAGTAATAAAAATATTTTGATTTGAAATTTAAACATTTCACGTCATAAATTTTTAAATTCATTGAATGACTAAAATTTTATTTATTTGCTCTATCTTGTATATCGAGTAATTCTTATTTAGGTGGGATAATACTTATAGAATATTACTGCTAGTAATATTTTGTAAAACTTATAATCACAGGTTTCCCTACTAGTTGACCGTTAAATAATTTTATTCTGAAATATATATATATATATATATATATATATATATATATATATATATATATATATATAATTTTATCGCCATTCGCACGATTCGAATCCCGATACTGTAACTGCATATTGTTAATCTTGCTTAGATTGGATATGTGAGATTTGAGCTTCTCGCCACCTGTTTTGATTGTTACGGTTTTTCGTCTTTTATATCTTACATTATAAGACAATGGGAATGGCATGCTGAAAATATTTTTTTAAAATCCCAAATAAAATGCCGACAAACAACTTGTGTTGAACTCGTATGAGAAAAATGTGCGAATGGTTATGGCTGTAGGGGAAGTCGTTGTGAAAGAACACGAGGACATTAATGGCGGGAAAAACGAGAGAGACAGAGAAAGTGTGATAAGGTGAGGGAGGTTGGGTAGTGTTTGCTGGATAAAATGAAAAGGGGGTTGAAGTAAGATGTGATAAAAAGAGGCAGATAAAGTAGAAGAATGTGTTAGCAGATCTGAAGAAGAAGAAGAAGAAGGAGAAGAAGAAGGAGAAAGACAAGAAGAAGAAGAATAAGGAGAAGAAGAAGAAGGATGAGAAGAAAAAGAAAAAGGAGAAGAAAAGGAGAAGAAGGAGAAAAAGAAGAAAAAGGGAAAGAATAAAAGAAGAAAAAAGGAGAAGAAGAAGAAAAAAGGAGGAGAAGAAGAAGAAAACTGATTGGTTATATATGAATTGAGAAATTTAAAATATAATTTTTTTAAGTGAAAGGCTTAGAAATATTGAAGAAGACTGTAAAGCATTTCTATTTCACATTCGCCAATACATTGCAGTATTAGTTTAAAAAAAACAACACAAGTCACGACTCTCCCACTGGCACTTTCATTATTATTAGAACTAGGACAACAGAATATTATTTCCATTGTTTTAACTCTAGAGTATATATTCGACACTATTGAACACAGTTAATCAACAGTCAAAACAATGAAAAGAATATGCTGTTGTCCTAGTCCTAAGTATTATATCATCATCATCATCATCATCATCATGCAGTCCGTCAATCTGGACGATGACTAATTGGGGCCTCAGTGCTTTATCCCTCGGTGTTGGCGTAGTTTCACTCCATCACTACATGACTTTCCGTCTTGCCTCAAAACTTGCTTGCGCAGTTTAGGTGCAGTATCTGCTGCGCAGCAGACATACACTCTCTGAACCCCCATTGCTCATGTCCAGTGGAGCGAACCCGCGACGACTGGCAGCAGAGAAGACCACAGCTTCTGGCCGAAAGTAATCTCAGTGAGGTAAACAGTCGCCCTATCGTGTCCACTACTACGCTTTTTCTTCCTGGGTGAGATCTCATAGCCTTTTAAGGAAAACTGCAAGGCAGCAGTAGGATTTGAAGTTAGAATTCCTATCTCCTTAGCCTTTTGCTGTGATAAGGCCCATAAGGCAGTGGTGTTTGATTTTGGAGTTGCTTCCCCTAGTTTTCGCCCAACCAAAAGCACCCACAAGACAGTGGGAGAGGGGTTTGTAGTGTGCCAGGGCATATCCACACATCTATCTCTGCGGCCGCAAGACACCCAGTTACCGTGTGTGGAATCGTGGAAGCACTGTAGGAGTGTTGATGATGGAGAGGCTACGTACTAGCAGGGAAACTTATGCATAGCTGCTCCCATTTCATCACGAGATTAGCCAGCCGTGTTAGCTGGAAGCGAGAAGGCACGCAAGCAGGAACTTAACACTAACTTATGCCTAACACACTAGACGCATCACCCCCCCCCTGCCGGATTAAGAATCCAAACGCACACACAATTATTATATAGCCACCAAGAATAGGAAGAAGAAAATAGAAAAAAGAAAGAGATATTGTGTACAGGACATGTCGATGTATGTGGATAATTTTTTTTTTATTTAATTCCTCTTCTTTTTTATCATTTTATTGCAAAAAGCCTTTATGAGTAGAAAATATTTATTTTTGGTGGTAGGTGTGCCGCAACAGTTAAAAATATACTCAATAGTGTGTGGCCATGTAATGAAGGTTGGGAATCACTGCTCTAACCAATCCCCACGTTTCTTATAAACATTTAGCAAGTACTCTAGTATCGTTTTTGTCTCTAACTTTTATATTTATTCAAATGTTTTACATTTAAATCATACTTATGGTGATAAGTGTGATAAGTAGAAGTTTCGGGTTTCAGTCAATGAATAATTTTATTTGAAATATTCCATAAAAGGAAATATTAGCGAACATTATTTCATATTATCTTGCGATTTAAGTATCAAGTTGCGGCTATTAAACGTTAGGGGGGTGCATTTGTGCTGTAAGAACTTGTTGCCTAAATAAAAAAGGGAATTGGGGGGGATAAAATACGAAAAATAAGTAAAAGAAAACAAGACAAAATGGGGAAAGAAGGAGGTAAAGAAGGAAAAGAAAAAAGGAAAAAAGATAATGGAAAAAAGGAGTACTTGCTGTTTGAACTTGTATAAAGGAGAAGGGAAGAGGGGAGGAAAATACGAAAAAGAAGTTTGAAATAACAAGAAAACGAGGGGGAAAGAGAAGAAGAAGAAGAAGAAGAAGAAGAAGAAGAAGAAGAAGAAGAACAACAACAACAACAACAACAACAAGAACACGAATAAGGAGGAGGAGGAGGAGGAGAAGAGAAAGAAGAAGAAGAAGAAGAAGAAGAAGAAGAAGAAGAAGAAGAAAAGGAAGACGTGCTTACGAACTTATTGCATAAAGAAGAAGGGAAGAGGAGAGGAAATAGAAAAAAAAGAAGTTATAAAAACAACAAGAAAATAGGGGAAAATGGAAGGAGGAGAATGGGGGAGAAGGAGGAGGAGACGAAAAAGAAGAAGAAGAAAATAGAAAATAGAAAAGAATACGAACCTGTTGTATTAAAGAAAGAGAATAGGAGATGTAAGGAAAACAGAAAGAAAGAAGTAAAGATAAACAAGAAAAACAATACGAGAGCAAGATGGGGAGGAGAAAAAAAAAAGAAACAATAGACTATTAGAAAGAAGAAAGAAGGAATTGAAAAAATCAGAGAAGAAAATGGGGAAGAAGAAGAAGAAAAAAATAATATAGCAAGAAGAAAGAGGACAAGGCAAAATTAGATGAGGAAGAAAATAAAACGAAGGAGGTAGTTTAATACATTGTAACATTTTTTTTACAAGGTGCTCACCACTTATCAAGGGCCGGAAGCCACTCATGGATAAGGGTTATTGCATGTACATTATGTTAGTGTTGAGATTTAATAAAGTGTCTACTTAAGGGGGCGGTTCATCAGGAATTTGTTTACGTTGGACTTGAAGACATCCAAGTTGAAGTCAGGTGGGAAGCAAGCAGATAGAACAGAGTTCCACAGGCGAGCAGTTCTAAGAAAGAAGCTTTGTTCATGGAATCTACGTTTTGATTTAGGCACAGATAAAGAGTGGGGAAAATTTTTCACAGTGGTTTCATCTAGACGGGTGTTTTCGTAAAAGATTGGCGAGGGGGGACCAGAGATTGGAGCTCAGACGAGCACCTGCCATGGAAATAACGATAAAACAAGGATAGGCTCGCAACGTCTCGTCTGTGGCAGAGAGGTTGCAGGTAAGAGAAAAGGGCATCCCCACTAAGCAACGAAGTCTATTTTGTACTCTGTCAAAGCAGGATAGGCTGTTTTTAGCAGCTCCTGCCCAGATATAACAGCAGTATTCCATCCTTGGACGTACTTGGCTTTTATATAGATAGAGAATTGCATCATTAGTGAGATATCTTCTGGGGCGGTAGAAGAATCCCACCATCTTTCCAGCGCCCTTGGCAACAGATCTGATGTTCGTGTTCCACTTCAGATCAGGAGTAAAGGTCAAGCCCAGAAGCTTGTCAAAACACGGGGCTTCTCCTAGACGAGAGCCATCCATTTCAATTGATGGCGGATGGGGATCAGAGCGTTGATGATGTAAAGATAGGAGCTTGGTTTTAGATGCATTAAAAGGTAACCAGCCACGTCCTCCCCCACTGAACCGCGCTCAAGATCAGAGGAGAGAGAATCAGAGAGAGCTTTGTCATTTACAGCCTTTGATGTGTTGCCGTAGATGGTCGTGTCATCAGCATAGATGTCAACGAATGATTTAAGTATGTGTTTAGGGAGGTCATTGATGTAGATTAGGAAGAGAGTTGGGCCCAGGGTGGACCACTGAGGGACTCCAGCATTAATACTGCAGGCCTCTGATTTTTGTCCATCGACCACTACTCTTATTAGCCTAACAGAGAGAAATGATTTAATAATTGAGATATCATTTCCAGTTATACCATAGCTGGAGATCTTGTGAAGTAGGCCTTTATGCCATACCTTCTCAAAGGCCTTTGATATGTCAAGAGCATTTACCCTAGAAAGGAAGCCTTTTGTCAAGAGATTCGCTAATCCTGAGATATAACCGTTAGCACATCTGCGGTAGATCTTGCAGAACGGAAACCATATTGCGTGTCACTAAGAAGGTTATTTCTGCTGAGGTAGTTGACTATTTATCTATTCAATATGGATTCTAGCAACTTACTCATGACGCACAGGAGATTTATTGGTCTGTACTGAGAGGGAGATGATTTATCACCCGAGTTCTTAAATACAAGGCATACTGATGAGGTTTTCCAGGTTGTTGGAAAGCACTTCTCCTTAAGGCAACGCTTATACAGTTTTGTGAGTATGGGAGCAAGTTCTGGTTGAAGCTTTTTTAACACTATAATTGGGATGCCGTCAGGGCCAGTTGCTTTACTGGACAATAAAGAATAGGAAGAGGGGAGGAGGAGGGAAAAGGGTAAAAAAGGAAACAAGAAAAAAGTAGGACGAGACGCGGATGAGGGGAGAAGAACATAGGGAAGAAGACGAAAAAAGAAAGAATAACAAGAAAAAAATGAGGAGAAGAAGATAAAGAAGATGATAAATCAATAAAAGGGGGAGGGTGTTTAAAAGAGAAAAAAAGAAAACAAGAAGGAAAATAGAAAAAAGAAAGAAAAGACCAATAAGAATATAAAGGAGATTGTAAGAAAAAGATGAAAAACAAGAATAGCAGTAGAGGAGAAAGATAGAAAGGAAAGAAACCAAACAGAAAGAATAAAACCGAGTAATGGGATGAAAAAGAATGAGAAAATAAAATAAAAAATAAAAAAGCAGAAAAAAGAAAACGAAAAAGAAGAGAGAAAAGCAGAAGGAGAGAGCGAGAGAGAGAGAGAGAGTAAATGGCTGGTAAATAAAGCGAATACACATATCAGGTTGACAAAAAGGTTCTTGCGGTTTTTAACTTTTAAATTCAGATAACCATATATCGGCTCACACAAAATGTTATTGATCGAAATAAGCACCATCAGAATCAACACACATTTTCCAACGTAAAACAAGTGTATTAATGCCAGTAATCTAAAAATCTTGCGAAAGAAAGTTGTCGAAATGTTTGAACAATAGGTAGTCGGTAGGTGAAAGGTCTTCAGAGTATGGCGGATGAGGCAGAGTTGTTTTTTCCAACTAATTCATCTTCTGCATGGTCTTTTTAGCAGCGTTTGGTCGGGTATTGTTGTGCAGTAAAATTGGGCTTTTTCTGTTGACTAATGCTGGATGTTGTTGTCGAAGTTTCTGATGCATTTCATCCATTTGTTGACAGTAATTCACCTGCATTTAAATAATTGTAACGATGGAGACCACTAAACAGTCACCATGGTCTTCTTTTGGTGCAACTCTGACTTCATGGAGCTTCTTCGGCGTCTAACCGTATGGCTGAGAGTCGCTGGTTATCGTAAAGAACCCACTTTTTATATCAAGTCAAAACCTGGTCGAGAAACGGATCGTTCTTGTTGCGTAAAAGAAGGGAGGATGACACTTCATAACAGCGTTTCTTTTGGTTGTCGTTCAATTCGTGAGGCACCCATTTATCAAGTTTTTCTTCTTTACAATATCTCTCAAGTGGTTAGAAATCGTCGTATACGTTACGTATTATTCTAGAAGCAAGTTCTAGAACATTTGTGCGTGGATTGGCTTCGACTAAGGCTCTTAATTAATCGTTGTCAACATCCAATGGCCAATCCACTACGCCCATGATCTTAAATACTCTCATTACCACCACGAAATTTCTTAAACAATCATTGTGCTGGGCATTCAGTAGTGGTTTCTGGGCAAAAATCTTAGTTGCTATTGCGAACAGTTTTAGCAGGTTTTCATACTAGCTTGAATTGAAATGAGAAAATTGTTCGAATTTTCCTGTTTCCCCATCTTTTATTCAACGTTTTAGAAAAGAAGACAATTATTTTAAAATGATTGTAATTTAAATGATTAGATCGAGTGAAAAACGTTCTTTAAAATGATACATAAAATAAAGGTATTATAACGAAAACTTATTTGAGAAAACATAATTGAAAAGCAAAATTAAAAATTCCGCAAGAATTTTCTTGTCAAAAAAGGAAATGAATGAGAGATAAAAGAGAAGGAAAAGACGGAAAAGAAAAAGGGAAAAAGGTGGAAAGAAAAAAGAAAGCAAACAAGAAAGGCGAGGAAAAAGAAAAACTAAAAAGCGATAGAAAAAGGTAGAGAAATCTATCTATATATCTATAAAAGTGAAAATGTGTGTGTGTGTGTGTGTGCATTTCTCTACCAAATAACTCTGGCAATTGTCGGTCTCTGCCAGACTCGAGATTTGACATAAGGGGTATATCTTTTAAATCAGTTTTCGGCCAGAAATTTTGGGCCTAAACACTTGAAATTTTAAATGTAGGTTACGTGGACATGGATCAAACATTTTAATTTGATTTGGGTCCCCAAAAATAAATATAAAGGGGTCAAAATTGGAGTTAACGTTTTAAAAAAATTGATCTCTGCGGTCTCTACCAAATTATTCAGCCAATTTCTGGTCTAAACATTTGAAATTTTGCATAAAGGGTATTCAGAGATAAGGCAAGCTTTTTAATCGGTTCGGGTCGAAAATTTGAGCTGCCAAGAGGTCAAAGTTCAAAAGTTTTACCTTTGCGGTGTCTAGCAAAATACTCAGCCAATTTTGGGTCTAAATATTTAAAAGTTATACATAACTCGTATTCAGACATGCGGCAAGCATTTTAATCAGTTTGGGGGCGAAGATTTGACTACCAAGAGGTAAAATTTGAAAGATTTGACCTTTGCAGACCCTACGAAATATCTCCACCAACTTTGGGTCTAAACACTATAAATTTTAGATATATGTTACCTGGACATGAGTCAAATTATATATATATATATATTTATTTATTTACCAGTGGTGAAAAAACCGGACTAGAGTGCTCAATGTGTAGTCAGAGCAGTATATAGGAAATTTATTACTGTGAGTCCAGAATGAGTTTACAAATTGTTTCAGCTAGAGGAAAATCCTCAAAGAGAGGAAAAATCCAACTAGCATCATCAGAATTCATGAATTCATAAATATGAATTCTGATGATGCTAGTTGGAGACTGTTCACGTTCGGTTGAGAAGGCCTTCCCTCTGTAAGCAGGAGGAATGCCTCTCGGGCTTGAGTGTGATTAGTCTCTAGGATCTTCGAGTAATATAACGTTGCTGTATTTCAATCGCTTTCCCCAATTTTTCCCCCATATATAACGTAACATAACGTTATTCTATTTTGTACATATTTTCAATTCCAATTCGATACCGCTTTGATAAAGAACCCCAACATCTATTAAACTGTAGAAGAGAAATAGCAAACAACTGTGTTCACAAGATAAAATTTACTCTAGGATAGCGATACAAAATAGTTTTAAAACTAACAAAAACAATAGAAAATAAACAAATAAATAAATTAAATAAACATGAATATACATAAACCATCACACATATATGTATGTATATATATATGTATATATATGTGCATATATGTGTGTACACATATATATATATATTATATATATAAACTAACATTAATAAAAAAAATACTAACCTAGATTTAAAACAGATCAAGAAACTAAATATCCAGGCTAAATAGAGCACACACAAAGGAACAGGTCAACCAGAGGTCAAATACGCCTTTGTCCGATAACTGCATGCTCATTGGCTGACAGGAAGGGCGCGGTGGATACTAGAAAGCTGATTGGCTAACTAAAATCTCAATAGAAGATGCGCATATAAAAACGATAAACAACCACAGAATTCGCGCATAAGCCTGAAGAGTCCAAGAGTGGATGAAACGCGGAATATTCAGTGTATCTTAATCCCTATATATATTTTATAAATTACTATATATATATGTATATATATATATATATATATATATATATTAGATAATAATCTACAGATATGTTTCATTATTTCTATGACTCATCAGTATGAAGAATCCTAGAGTGGATGAAACGCGGAATATTCAGTGTAGCTTAATCGCCATATACATTTTATAATTTACTATATATATATATATATATATATATATATATATATATATATATATATATATATATGAACAGTACATAGGACTTGAGCAAAGCCGGGCTGGGCTGCTAGTAAAAACGAAACGAGAAGAAGACAAAAGAGAAAAAGACAACAGAAAGAAACGAAAAGGTAAGAACGAAAAAGCTTACAAAATATAGAAAAAGGTAGAGAAAGACAAGATTCAAAGGAAAAAAAAGATAGAGAAAAAAATTCTTGAAAAAAAGTAAAAAAGAAGAAAACAACTACAAGAAAAAGAGAAAGGCACGAATGAAATTAAACATTAGAAACAGATAAGAGACGAAGAAGACGTAAAAGGATTAGAAAACGAATGACAGTTTAGGAGACGAAAAAAAGCAGCCGAAAACGAAGGGGACGAAGGAAATTAGGAAAGAAAATAAGATAGGTTGGAAGAAGCAGAAAAGAAAAAAGTGAGATTATCAGAAGGAATAAGAAGTATGAAAAAAGAAAAAAAAGAAAAGTATGAAGAAAATGAAAAGAAGAAGAAGAAGAAAAAGAAGAAGATAGAAAGAGAAAAAGAAAACAACAAATGAGAAAAAGAAAGAAAAAAAGAAGAAGAAAAGAAGAGGAAGAAGAAGAAAAGAAGAAGAAGAAAACAAAAAAATAAGAAACAAAAAATGAGAAACAGAAGAAGAAAAGGAGAAAAAAGAAGAAAAAGAAGAAAAAGAAGAAAAAGTCCGAAGAGAAAAATAAAAATTAAACAAAAAATGAGAAGAAAAAAAAGAAGAAAAATAAGAAGAAAAAGAAAAAGCAAGCGATAAACCGGAAAGAAACAAAAAATGAGAAGAAGAAAAAGAAAACGACCAAGAAAAAGAAGAAGAACAAGAAGAAGAACAAGAACAATAAGACGAAGAAGAAAAGGAAGGCGAAGAATATATGAGTAAGAGTATTCCAATAAATAAGATGAGCATGCAACTCAAAAGACTGAAGATGTTAACGTTGCCAAGGAGATGACCGGCGACACGGATAAGAAGCTGAAGTACAAAAGACGACAAAATTGCCACTAATTGAAATATCGACACCAACATCGCAGACCATTATCAGCATTCATTATTAGACAGTTGATAGCTAATAAAGCATATAGTTTCAAACTAACACAATAAAAATAACCTAAAAAGACAAAACTATCAAGTCCACAAACGCATTTGAGGATTATAACAAGATTATGAGTCAAGAGTTAAACGAATCTTTAAAAGGAAAACTTGATAAGTATTTGTTTACATTGACCCTGACAACGGCGATTTTGTAGTCTTTATCATGTGTCAATGTCTTCGACATATAAAGGTTAGCTGGAAATAAACCTTGTTCATGGAAACTACGTTTTGTGTTAGGTGCACAGGGGAAAGGGGACAACTCTTTGATGTATTGTAATAGATAGTTGTTTGTTGTTGTTGGTTGTGGTGGTGGTGTTGTTAAAAAAGAGATATCCTATTCCCTTCCCATCCCTATTCTTTTTTAAATTTGAATTGTTATTTGTTTTGTTTTTTTACGTTGTTACGTCCATCGGTCTCCTGCCGTTCCTAGCTCCCCCCCCCCACATCATCTACAATTTTATTTGATCTATTTCGTTCCTAATGAATCCCACGCTAGACGCCGCATCCCCACTATGTTACCTAGCATCTTCTCTACTCTTCTGATGAGAAGCATTAGGCTTCGGAATGCATTGGCATAAAGAGTCCCCTCTATCACCCAACATAGTGTTTGTATTCCCTATTGAATAAATGAACCAATCTATATCCACCAATATATAGTTTTGTGACTTCATTTCTTATTCCTATTGTTCTCCTATATAAGCTCCAAGGATAATTGTTGAGCTTTATATTGTCGGGATAAGTCTCCTCTTATAGAATTGAGCTCGCTTTTTTCTTCTAATGCACTAATATATATATATATATATATATACATATAGGAAATTTATTACTGTGAGTCCAGAATGAGTTTACAAATTGTTTCAACTAGAGGAAAATCCTCAAAGAGAGGAAAAATCCAACTAGCATCATCAGAATTCATAGATGGACTAAGTTATAAAGTCAAATAAAAATGGAAAGATCGTAGATAAAGGGGAGTTAGAAAAGAAGGGGGAGTGGTGGGGAGAGGACGTTGGAGTTTAAAGTAGTAGGAGTGTATTAAAAAAAGAGAGGGGTTTATAATTAAATATTAATTATGTGTAAATTCTTATATACGTGTTTTTTAACAGTTTAAACTTAAAAGACGCTACTTTTGTTGATAACGGCATAAGTAACAGTTAATTTAAAGGGTCACCATGGCAACAGGTTGGAAAGTTAATGTTAGTGAAGGAACGGGTTGAAAATGGGGTTTAAAGTAATTTAGCCGGGCGGAGAGAGATTGAAAGATATTTATTGTTTATAAAATGGAAAGAAAAAGAAAAGGAAAAATAAGTTAATGAATTATACTTTACAGGTTTATTTTAATAGTGTGATGATATATATAATTAAATATAATAAATAAATTAGCCGGGCAGGTAGAAATAATACGTTACAGGTTTATTTTAATAAAATAAAATAAAATAGGTGAAGGAACGGGTTGAAAATGGGGTTTAAAGTAATTTAGCCGGGCGGAGAGAGATTGAAAGATATTTATTGTTTATAAAATGGAAAGAAAAAGAAAAGGAAAAATAAGTTAATGAATTATACTTTACAGGTTTATTTTAATAGTGTGATGATATATATAATTAAATATAATAAATAAATTAGCCGGGCAGGTAGAAATAATACGTTACAGGTTTATTTTAATAAAATAAAATAAAATAGGTGAAGGAACGGGTTGAAAATGGGGTTTAAAGTAATTTAGCCGGGCGGAGAGAGATTGAAAGATATTTATTGTTTATAAAATGGAAAGAAAAAGAAAAGGAAAAATAAGTTAATGAATTATACTTTACAGGTTTATTTTAATAGTGTGATGATATATATAATTAAATATAATAAATAAATTAGCCGGGCAGGTAGAAATAATACGTTACAGGTTTATTTTAATAAAATAAAATAAAATAGGTGAAGGAACGGGTTGAAAATGGGGTTTAAAGTAATTTAGCCGGGCGGGGAGAGATTGAAAGATATTTATTGTTTATAAAATGAAAAGAAAAAGAAAAGGAAAAATAAGTTAATGAATTATACTTTACAGGTTTATTTTAATAGTGTGATGATATATATAATTAAATATAATAAATAAATTAGCCGGGCAGGTAGAAATAATACGTTACAGGTTTATTTTAATAAAATAAAATAAAATAGGTGAAGGAACGGATTGAAAATGGGGTTTAAAGTAATTTAGCCGGGCGGGGAGAGATTGAAAGATATTTATTGTTTATAAAATGGAAAGAAAAAGAAAAGGAAAAATAAGTTAATGAATTATACTTTACAGGTTTATTTTAATAGTGTGATGATATATATAATTAAATATAATAAATAAATTAGCCGGGCAGGTAGAAATAATACGTTACAGGTTTATTTTAATAAAATAAAATAAAATAGGTGAAGGAACGGGTTGAAAATGGGGTTTAAAGTAATTTAGCCGGGCGGGGAGAGATTGAAAGATATTTATTGTTTATAAAATGGAAGGAAAAAGAAAAGGAAAAATAAGTTAATGAATTATACTTTACAGGTTTATTTAGATAGTGTAATGATATATATAATTAAATATAATATATATATAAATAAATATAATAATATATAATTATCTAAATAAATAAACCTGTAAAGTATAATTCATTAACTTATTTTTCCTTTTCTTTTTCCTTCCATTTTATAAACAATAAATATCTTTCAATCTCTCCCCGCCCGGCTAAATTACTTTAAACCCCATTTTCAACCCGTTCCTTCACCTATTTTATTTTATTTTATTAAAATAAACCTGTAACGTATTATTTCTACCTGCCCGGCTAATTTATTTATTATATTTAATTATATATATCATCACACTATTAAAATAAACCTGTAAAGTATAATTCATTAATTATTTTTCCTTTTCTTTTTCTTTCCATTTTATAAACAATAAATATCTTTCAATCTCTCCCCGCCCGGCTAAATTACTTTAAACCCCATTTTCAACCCGTTCCTTCACCTATTTTATTTTATTTTATTAAAATAAACCTGTAACGTATTATTTCTACCTGCCCGGCTAATTTATTTATTATATTTAATTATATATATCATCACACTATTAAAATAAACCTGTAAAGTATAATTCATTAACTTATTTTTCCTTTTCTTTTTCTTTCCATTTTATAAACAATAAATATCTTTCAATCTCTCTCCGCCCGGCTAAATTACTTTAAACCCCATTTTCAACCCGTTCCTTCACCTATTTTATTTTATTTTATTAAAATAAACCTGTAACGTATTATTTCTACCTGCCCGGCTAATTTATTTATTATATTTAATTATATATATCATCACACTATTAAAATAAACCTGTAAAGTATAATTCATTAACTTATTTTTCCTTTTCTTTTTCTTTCCATTTTATAAACAATAAATATCTTTCAATCTCTCTCCGCCCGGCTAAATTACTTTAAACCCCATTTTCAACCCGTTCCTTCACTAACATTAACTTTCCAACCTGTTGCCATGGTGACCCTTTAAATTAACTGTTACTTATGCCGTTATCAACAAAAGTAGCGTCTTTTAAGTTTAAACTGTTAAAAAACACGTATATAAGAATTTACACATAATTAATATTTAATTATAAACCCCTCTCTTTTTTTAATACACTCCTACTACTTTAAACTCCAACGTCCTCTCCCCACCACTCCCCCTTCTTTTCTAACTCCCCTTTATCTACGATCTTTCCATTTTTATTTGACTTTATAACTTAGTCCATCTATGAATTCTGATGATGCTAGTTGGATTTTTCCTCTCTTTGAGGATTTTCCTCTAGTTGAAACAATTTGTAAACTCATTCTGGACTCACAGTAATAAATTTCCTATATACTGCTCTGACTACACATTGAGCACTTTAGTCCGGTTTTTTTTACCACTGGTAAATAAATATATATATACATATATATATATACATATATATATATACATATATGTGTGTGTGTGTGTGTGTGTGTGTGTGTGTGTGTGTGTGTGTGTGTGTGTAAACGATAATGATGAATTCGAAAAAAATAAACATCTTATATATCCAAACGAATTAAAATTGTGAACATAGAGGACAACAGGCTACATTTTTGGATTTAGATATAAACATTGAGGATGGGATTTTTCTTTATAAAATGTTTGATAAAAGAAACGCCTTCCCCTTTAAAATAGTACGTATGCCGCAGAAAGATAATACCTGCCCTGTTTTTATGTTTTATGAACCATTATGTCAGAGTTTTTGAGAATAGCTCGCGTTACTTTAAAACTAACATACTTTATACCACCAGTTTCTAGTTCAGTAATAAGGATGATAAAACAAGGTGGGGATAAAAATAAAATATTTAAACAGTTAAATAAAGCATTTGTTCGATATCCTGATGCTTTTTATCGTTTAAGATTAACCAGACTACATCAATTAAGGAAATCCAAAACTATATTAGCAATGTATAAAATGTATTTATAATTACATATAATAAAATTACAATAATAAAAAAAAATGTATATATGTAAAAATATTTTTAACCTTTATATATCTTATTTTAAATAAGAATGTAAATATACTAAATACTAATCATAGTGGGGGTGATAAGTAGTTAAATGGATTAATCCGTAATCTTATAAATACAAGACTGGTAAATTAAAAAATATATCCATTTCAAATGGATAGTACCAGTCAAGGATCCGTCACTTGACACTCAGCTCAACAGGTGAGGGGCCGGAGACCGGCCCAGCACCTGTTGGACTGAGGTACACCGCCTGGGTAATACCTAGGAGGTCCACCCTCCCAGGCCTTGCCACTGGGCTTTCCGGTGGGGCAAGTTTATTGCTTGCTGCCTGAGGCGCCCCGACCGGGGAATGCCGACGGGGTTACTCAGGCAATTTTTAAAATTGCAGGAGTGCCCCTCCTTTAGGGGAGCCTGCTGGGTTACCACTTTCCGGCCTTGTGCCACATTTTGCTGAGTGGACAGCAAATAAATATAATCCATTTCAAATGGATAGTACCAGTCAAGGATCCGTCACTTGACACTCAGCCCAACAGGTGAGGGGCCGGAGACCGGCCCAGCACCTGTTGGACTGAGGTACACCACCTGGGTAATACCTAGGAGGTCCACCCTCCCAGGCCTTGCCACCGGGCTTTCCGGTGGGGCAAGTTTATTGCTTGTTGCCTGAGGCGCCCCGACCGGGGAATGCCGACGGGGTTACGCAGGCAATTTTTAAAATTGCAGGAGTGCCCCTCCTTTAGGGGAGCCTGCTAGGTTACCACTTTCCGGCCTTGTGCCACATTTTGCTGAGTGGACAGCAAATAAATATAATCCATTTCAAATGGATAGTACCAGTTAAGGATCCGTCACTTGACACTCAGCCCAACAGGTGAGGGGCCGGAGACCGGCCCAGCACCTGTTGGACTGAGGTACACCGCCTGGGTACTACCTAGGAGGTCCACCCTCCCAGGCCTTGCCACCGGGCTTTCCGGTGGGGCAAGTTTATTGCTTGCTGCCTGAGGCGCCCCGACCGGGGAATGCCGACGGGGTTACTCAGGAAATTTTTAAAATTGCAGGAGTGCCCCTCCTTTAGGGGAGCCTGCTGGGTTACCACTTTCCGGCCTTGTGCCACATTTTGCTGAGTGGACAGCAAATAAATATAATCCATTTCAAATGGATAGTACCAGTCAAGGATCCGTCACTTGACACTCAGCCCAACAGGTGAGGGGCCGGAGACCGGCCAGCACCTGTAGGACTGAGGTACACCGCCTGGGTAATACCTAGGAGGTCCACCCTCCCAGGCCTTGCCACTGGGCTTTCCGGTGGGGCAAGTTTATTGCTTGCTGCCTGAGGCGCCCTGACCGGGGAATGCCGACGGGGTTACTCAGGCAATTTTTAAAATTGCAGGAGTGCCCCTCCTTTAGGGGAGCCTGCTGGGTTACCACTTTCCGGCCTTGTGCCACATTTTGCTGAGTGGACAGCAAATAAATATAATCCATTTCAAATGGATAGTACCAGTCAAGGATCCGTCACTTGACACTCAGCCCAACAGGTGAGGGGCCGGAGACCGGCCCAGCACCTGTTGGACTGAGGTACACCGCCTAGGTAATACCTAGGAGGTCCACCCTCCCAGGCCTTGCCACCGGGCTTTCCGGTGGGGCAAGTTTATTGCTTGTTGCCTGAGGCGCCCCGACCGGGGAATGCCGACGGGGTTACTCAGGCAATTTTTAAAATTGCAGGAGTGCCCCTCCTTTAGGGGAGCCTGCTGGGTTACCACTTTCCGGCCTTGTGCCACATTTTGCTGAGTGGACAGCAAATAAATATAATCCATTTCAAATGGATAGTACCAGTCAAGGATCCGTCACTTGACACTCAGCCCAACAAGTGAGGGGCCGGAGACCGGCCCAGCACCTGTTGGACTGAGGTACACCGCCTGGGTAATACCTAGGAGGTCCACCCTCCCAGGCCTTGCCACTGGGCTTTCCGGTGGGGCAAGTTTATTGCTTGCTGCCTGAGGCGCCCCGACCGGGGAATGCCGACGGGGTTACTCAGGAAATTTTTAAAATTGCAGGAGTGCCCCTCCTTTAGGGGAGCCTGCTGGGTTACCACTTTCCGGCCTTGTGCCACATTTTGCTGAGTGGACAGCAAATAAATATAATCCATTTCAAATGGATAGTACCAGTCAAGGATCCGTCACTTGACACTCAGCCCAACAGGTGAGGGGCCGGAGACCGGCCCAGCACCTGTTGGACTGAGGTACACCGCCTGGGTAATACCTAGGAGGTCCACCCTCCCAGGCCTTGCCACCGGGCTTTCCGGTGGGGCAAGTTTATTGCTTCTACCTGAGGCGCCCCGACCGGGGAATGCCGACGGGGTTACTCAGGCAATTTTTAAAATTGCAGGAGTGCCCCTCCTTTAGGGGAGCCTGCTGGGTTACCACTTTCCGGCCTTGTGCCACATTTTGCTGAGTGGACAGCAAATAAATATAATCCATTTTAAATGTGGAAATTGATGAATCGCACAGGTAAGAAATTCATTTTTATAGTATGAAAAGGTTCGTAACTGCAATTAAGAATAGGACATTGGATCAAATTTTTGTAACATGTCTTCTTCCTAAGATTAAGGGCGGTGGTGTTTGATCAACACTGCTGGGGAGCCATGATGTAATATACTATTTAGTTTCTAAATCCCCGAAACAGTGTTTCATGCTAGACAAATGATGATCCCTTGAAAAGTAAATTATTGGTAATATAGTTAATTCGAGAGCGAGTTGATGCAGTGATTGCAGGTGATTAAATAACTTACTGATAAATGGTTTTCTAACGAATGATAAAAAATATTTTTTGTATAGTTTTAAAGGTTGAAAGCTTCAGAGACTATATATATATATATATATGAAGAGAGAGAGAGAAAAAGAGAGATCAGTTTATGTGCATATGTATGTATGTGTATGTTATTCCAAACGGGTCAGCTAGTTTCGAGAACTTAATAGGAGGCAGGGCATAACTAAGGGCCACATAAAAGAACCCAACGCATTTTTTATTATTCTCCTTATGTCTTTTTACTGGTCCGTCTCCTTCTCTCTCTCTCTCTCTCTCTCTTTCTCTCTCTCTCTCTTCTCCGTCCTCTACCTCCTCTTTTCTAGTCACTCAATTTCTCTCTTCTCTTATTTTCATTTTTATTAACTATATTTTCCTTCTATTCACCTCGTATTTCATCTTTTTTTAACCTTTTTCCTAGGAAATACATAAAACTGTTGTGTGTTTCACACTGTAAAGTCCGCTACTAGCTCGTTTCATCTGAAGATGCTCGTAAACGGTTGAAATAACTTTATAATGAGATCAGGCCAACTTTGTTTTGCACTTTTCGTTTTAACTCTAACATGGTGGAATGAGGTGTTATTAAAAGTAACAGTGGGAAGGCAGGCTTCAATCCGTAACGCGAAGGGGAAAAATAAAGTTTTTAAAAAAATACGTGTCGTCTTAGCCGATGTCTCCATAGCGTGACTGGAAACTCTGAGCGTCGAAATTAAGCGTAGTTAATCCAACTGAGACGATGTCGTTGCGAAGATGTCGACGCAAAACCGATCCCTCCTTGTAAAAAAAAACTGCCCAGTTGAAGGTGGAGAAATTTATGTTTTGGGGCCGATTTTTCGATATTTGTCACCCGAAAGACTGAGCTTGAAAACGATACCGACCTAGACAGGATTCGTCGAAAGTTCTTGCAGACATACAAACACACACCGATTTTGTTTTTATATATTACATATCCCCGTTTTGATACAACCGTATGCAACAGGTGTATATATATATATATATATATATATATATATATATATATGTATGTATGTATGTATATATATATATATATATATATCAGAAAACAGTTAATAAAATATGTTAAAAAACACTTTGAAATGAGTTAAAAACATATTTAATCTGAAAAGGAAACACTAGATAAATGGATAGTCCTTAATCCGCGGAGTTTCGAAGAAATACTCTCCTTCTCATCAGAGAGTAGGAATTAGCAAAATGCTGGATCGGATTTTGCATGCAGAAGTATTTGATGAAACAACAAGTAAGTCAAAGATCTTACTTGAAAACAAAACAAGTTAAGCAGAGGGAATATGGTAAAGAAAAAGATGATTACACATGAATGGATGGTCTGGCGGAAGATAAAATATCCAGTGACGGTAAAATCCAACTGTAAAAGTTCAAGTGTGTGTGTGTGTGTGTGTGTGTGTGTGTGTGTGTGTGTGTGTGTGTGTGTGTGTGTGTGTGAAAAGTTAGAATGCAAAATGCAATACACTCCATTTACACAACTAAGAAGCTCTTGTTACAGAGACGTGTTGCATTTCACCAGCCGAGTTCACGCTCAAATCATGTTGAATTGTGATTCGATTTTGAACGTTATTTGCTTTCAATTCAAATAAGTTATTAGATTTCATATGTCCTTCGCTTCATTGTTTATAATCAAAACGAATTTGATTCACCGTCTCTTGCATTACCAATCTTTATTCATATATACATACATACACTTATATCTATATAATTATAAAACTCTGTGGACCGTTCGTTCTTGTTTTAAATGTGCCCATCAAAACATGGTAATATATATATATATATATATATATATATATATATATATATATATATATATATATATATATATAACTACTTCATTAACTCACATAAAATTAATATACGAAAGTATAGATTTATGCGTAAACTTTAAGTATTTACTTCAAAGGTGCTCAATACGTAGGTAGACCTAGTTAGTAATTTATAAAATATATATGGCGATTAAGCTACACTGAATATTCAGCGTTTCATCCACTCTAGGATTCGTCAGGCTTTTTTGCAATAGTGGGACAACAGATTGTACTTTAGTCGTGCACTTGTTGTGAAAATAATGTTCAGTGTAGCTTAATCGCCATATATATTTTATAAATTACTATATATATATATATATAAATATATATATATATATATATATATATATGTTTATCGACAATTACTTTCTGTTGCAATTTTAAAATACAATTGTCTATAATACCAACTCTATTATAATCTCAGCTCAATGAATTTTCAAAAGAGTTTTCATAGCATATATACGTCGATTGAATAAAATCACAACCTTCATGAATAGAAATTCGCCTATTTTGGCGTTAAGCTCTTACAGCTGTTTCGTGAAAGGATGGACAATTACCTCTCGTCCATAGAACTGCAAATATTCCATCCAGTCACTCCTCAGAGACGCTTACAACTATTCCCAACTACTAACTAAGTATAAATATGAGCTCCATTTGATGAGAAGGGAAAATGAACGTGTTCACAACGGATTGAAAAACTATTAACCAATTAATCGCCAAATTTCTGGCCAAAAACAGATTACATCGATTTTCTCAAATCTCAGTATCCTGTATATCAAATTTCGAGTCTATAGGTGAAAAATTGACAGAGTTATTGCGTAGGGAAGTGTACACAGACACAGACACAGACACACACAAAGACATTTTCATTTTATATATATATATATATATATATATATATATATATAGAGAGAGAGAGAGAGAGAGAGAGAGTCACTTCTCTATCGATCAGCTAGAATACTAATATATATATATATATATATATATATATATAGACAGATAAATTGATAGATAGATTGATAGATAAATAGAGAGATAGATATATGCGTATATATTAGTATTTTTAAACATTTTCTTTCTCTACTGAATATATATAACTGAAGAACAGGAATAATTCCTATTTGTTTTTCATTTAATATATTTTTCTTTTTTGTCCGAGCGTTCTGCTCAAGTTTAAAATGAAGTTCGTCAAAGGAATTTTTAATTAAGCATCTGCCTGAAGACGGCTCATGGAAGTCGAAAACGTTTCGACTACGGCAAACTCATCTTACACTCGAACAGAGAGTTCCAAAATTAGCCGGCCAAAAAGACAAAATAGATTTCAAGAAAACCTTCAGGAATTATCCCTGTTATTCGATTAAACATGTACACACACACACGCACACACAAACACACACACACACACACACGCACACACACACACATTTTAGCGTGGGGGATAACTTTTCTCTATAAATTTAACATGAAACGCACACACACACACACACACACACACACACACACACATATATATATATATATATATATATATATATGTGTGTGTGTGTGTGTGTGTGTGTGTGTGTGTGCGTTTGTTTGTAGGTGTGTCTGTGTGTCTCTGTATATATATATATATATATATATATATATTAAGTAATGTGATCTATAATTTAAAAGTTTTAAAAAATTTTTTAATTTAAAAATCAAAATTTAATTAAATTAAAAATCAGTTTCATAAGAAGGAACAACAACAAAGTCAATTATCTGTACGATCGTTTCGGAAATCCGTGCTTTTTATTTGTGGTATACATGAAGTCACGTAGAACAATTATACATAGTTTTTTTGGTAAGCACGGTCTCTTCATCAGCAAATTTAGGAGGATTTCTATTGAATTGAAAAGACACCAAAAATAAACCTAGCATTAACAGTAAGGCAGATGAATCTGAAAAATTGAAGTAAAAGGTTTGGATTTAAAATTTATAAGAAAATTAATAAGAAAATTGGTATAGGTTAGAGATAGAAATGAGTAGAAAAAATATATATATTTTTTGAATTTACATAATAAATTTGATTTAAAAATATATAGATATATAATTACCTTTTGGTTTTTCTTTTTTTGAAATCAGGAACTGTATTTAAAGTAGTCATTTAGATGTTTGCTATAGCTTTTTATTTTATTGAATGATGAATTTTAAAAAGGGCTACGCTCGGGCAGTAAATTGTTTCCGTTAGCGTATTTTGATTTAGAGACGCTACAGTTAATATCTAGAGAGAGAGAGTATTTTTTTTTGCAAGTTTTTAAGGGGAGATAATTGTCATGGCTTTATTTATTATTTGATTTACGAGTCTAAGGGCGGTAATTGGTTTAACTTAATTTATTAAAAAAAAAAAATCTATTTTTACTAATGAGTAATTTTTAATGATTTAAGGTGGTTTATATTTATTAAATTTAAACCAACGTTTATGATTACACGATAGAATCTCGTGTCTTGAATTTACTAGTTTGGTTGTGCTTTTTATATCTTCATATTTTAAAATTTTTAGGGGTTCTTTTGTACATAATGTACAAAATTTATCTCCTGGTTTATATGATTTGCAAGTCTCAATTATTTGCCATTTTAAGTTGAAAGAAATATTGCTATTTTTTAGTTGCCAAATATAGTTGGATAGAGTAGTTTGGTTTGATAGAGAGTTATTTTTAAAAGAATGTTTGTGCGTTGAAATTCTATGTTTTATTGGGCCAGATGTGGAACCAATATATATTACCTCTTGATTATTATGATTATTTTCCGTTAGGTCTATTGTTGGATTATAATGTGGTGGGTTGGTTAATAATTGATCGGTAGATTGATTTAAGTTGGTGTTATTATTTAATCTGGTAGTTGAGTTATGGCTGTTGATAGGTTCTTGTATATTTGGAGTTTTTGATACTGTGCAGCTATAGATAACATTTTTAATTTTACAACGAGCATTTCCTGTATTTTAATTAAACTAGTAATTTCACTATTACATTAAAATACACTTAGCTCTTTAGACTATTATTCTAATCTCCTTTAAATTATTAGCTCCCTATAACAGGTTGAGTTTTTATACGTAATTGTAGATATGTTTCATAAGAAGGACATACAATTATCAACTAAATGCATCCCCATACCCCCTAAAGACACCTTTATAACCAGCTTAATTACAAGTATAAATACATTTATAAGGAACTTGAGATGGAAAGCCTACCATTTTGATAATTACCAAAGTGAAACCACAGAACCAATACACCACCAACCTGGAGAAATAAAAGAAACCATCCTCAGACAAGACAATGAAGAAAGAAAAGCAGCGAAATACTACAGACTAAAAACATACAAAAACCCTAAGAGAAACATAGACACTAAAAATTTTGAAAATATCTTAATCAACCTGATTAAAAATATTAAATTTAAGAAAAATAAAAAATATATCACTCCAACACTTAAAAAAATAAATAAATTTTTAAAATCTATTTCTACAAGCCACCAAAATAAACTCATAGTACCGGCAGATAAAACTGGAAATTTCTACACAATGGACTATATACAATATAAAAATCGTATATATAAAGAACTTAATAAAAATTATAAAACTACTAATAAATCAGCACTAAATAAAATAAATAATGATGCAAAAAACATTTTAACTAAACTTAAAATAGATAAATACACAGAAATAACGGTACCAGGTACCCCGAGATTTACTTTAAAAGACCACAAACACAGCTTCAATATTAACCCTACTATTAGACTCATCTGCCCCTCGAAATCAGATATAGGACTGGTTAGTAAAAAAATATTAGATAGAATTATCCCCAAAATTAAATCCATAATAAAATACCCACTATGGCAATCTTCAAACCAAGTAATCGACTGGTTTTCTAATATTCAAAATAAAAATAATATTAAATTTCTTTCTTTTGACATTGAATCATATTACCAATCTATATCACCTATCCTACTTAATAAATCTCTATTAATGGCACGAAAATTAACTAATATAACTCAAGACGAAACTAAACTAATACTTATAGCTAGACAGTCTTTAATAACATTTGATAATAAATATTGGACCAGGAAAAATACCCCTAACCACTTCAACATTTTAATGGGATCGACGGACTCGACTCAGGTCACTGATCTAGTTGGCCTTTTCCTTTTAAATGAAATACATTGTATACTCCATAAACAATTCAAACTTGAAGGAGGGCTATATAGAGATGATGCACTTTTCATAACGAATTCTACTAATAAAAATTATGAAAATGCAATTAAAGCTCTACATAAATTATTTAAAAATTATGGACTTAGTATAAAAATCGACCCTAATAAAAAAATTGTTAATTTCTTAGACATAACCTTAAATCTTGAAAATTCTACCTTTGAACCATACCATAAACCTAACCAATCACTTCTATATGTCCACAATCAATCAAACCACCCTAAATCAATATTAACATCAATAGTTCCCAATATCGCTCTAAGAATTTCTAGACTGTCTTCTACTAAATCAATATTTACCAAAAATGAAAAATACTATAATGAAGCCCTTAAAAACTCTGGATATAATTCACAAATTAAATTCATAAATGAAAATGATAGAAACATAAACTGCATTAAAAATAAACCTATTAAGAGCGTAATAACATATAATATGGCAATGTCTTCCCGTATACGAGTTAAGAAAAATAACCAGGAGAAAAAAAAAAGATAAAACCAAACTACAAATATTATATAATAATATAAATAAACAACAAACTAAAACCCGCAAACGTAAGAATAGACACAAGGAGATCCTATGGTTCAACCCCCCGTATTCCAAAAACCTAGAAACAAACATAGCTAGAGAATTTTTTAAAATATTAGATAAGAACTTTAAAGCCCCCCATAGATATAATAAGATTTTCAATAAGAACACAATTAAAGTCTCTTACTCTACTATGCCCAACCTTCATCAGAAAATAATTAGCTCTAATAATAATAAAATTAATAAACTACAAAATGCAACTATACAAAATACATCGGACTGTAACTGTAGAAGAAAAAATAAATGTCCCCTACAAGGCTCATGTAAAATTAAAAATGTTATCTATAGCTGCACAGTATCAAAAACCACTAAATATACAAGAACCTATCAACAGCCATAACTCAACTACCAGATTAAATAATAACACCAACTTAAATCAATCTACCGATCAATTATTAACCAACCCACCACATTATAATCCAACAATAGACCTAACGGAAAATAATCATAATAATCAAGAGGTAATATATATTGGTTCCACATCTGGCCCAATAAAACATAGAATTTCAACGCACAAACATTCTTTTAAAAATAACTCTCTATCAAACCAAACTACTCTATCCAACTATATTTGGCAACTAAAAAATAGCAATATTTCTTTCAACTTAAAATGGCAAATAATTGAGACTTGCAAATCATATAAACCAGGAGATAAATTTTGTACATTATGTACAAAAGAACCCCTAAAAATTTTAAAATATGAAGATATAAAAAGCACAACCAAACTAGTAAATTCAAGACACGAGATTCTATCGTGTAATCATAAACGTTGGTTTAAATTTAATAAATATAAACCACCTTAAATCATTAAAAATTACTCATTAGTAAAAATAGATTTTTTTTTTTAATAAATTAAGTTAAACCAATTACCGCCCTTAGACTCGTAAATCAAATAATAAATAAAGCCATGACAATTATCTCCCCTTAAAAACTTGCAAAAAAAAAAAAAAAATACTCTCTCTCTCTCTAGATATTAACTGTAGCGTCTCTAAATCAAAATACGCTAACGGAAACAATTTACTGCCCGAGCGTAGCCCTTTTTAAAATTCATCATTCAATAAAATAAAAAGCTATAGCAAACATCTAAATGACTACTTTAAATACAGTTCCTGATTTCAAAAAAAGAAAAACCAAAAGGTAATTATATATCTATATATTTTTAAATCAAATTTATTATGTAAATTCAAAAAAAAATTTTTTTTTCTACTCATTTCTATCTCTAACCTATACCAATTTTCTTATTAATTTTCTTATAAATTTTAAATCCAAACCTTTTACTTCAATTTTTCAGATTCATCTGCCTTACTGTTAATGCTAGGTTTATTTTTGGTGTCTTTTCAATTCAATAGAAATCCTCCTAAATTTGCTGATGAGGAGACCGTGCTTACCAAAAAAAACTATGTATAATTGGTTTACGTGACTTCATGTATACCACAAATAAAAAGCACGGATTTCCGAAACGATCGTACAGATAATTGACTTTGTTGTTGTTCCTTCTTATGAAACTGATTTTTAATTTAATTAAATTTTGATTTTTAAATTTAAAAATTTTTTAAAACTTTTAAATTATAGATCACATTACTTAATATTGAATTAGCTCTAGGACATTTAACTATCGAGCTTATTATATATCTAAATTACAACGAGCATTTCCTGTATTTTAATTAAACTAGTAATTTCACTATTACATTAAAATACACTTAGCTCTTTAGACTATTATTCTAATCTCCTTTAAATTATATATATATATATATATATATATATATATATATATATATATACTAGCATGGCTACCCAGCGTAGCATTGATTGACATGAATTTCTGTTTGAAACACACCTGTATACTAATCATTTTCATCATGGGCAACGTGGATACCCCCACAAAAAAATAAAAGAATGGATGAAAACGTGTAAAAAGAAGTACGTGATACCCTCTCCACCAGCAGCAGAAGTGCTACAAAGAGAAGAAACTATTCTCCGGATATTGATCAGTGGAAAGAACCCCCCCCCCCTGCAAAGAAAAGATAATTAAAAATAAATCATTACAACTTTTGTTTCAATAAAAATAGCAGTGAATTCCCGTGCGATCGCAAAAAAAAAAGAAAAAAACAATCTACCAAAAATTAATTCCAAAAACAATTAACTGACATTTTTCGTCATTTTATATTTCTAATGCAATCCTCCTCCCCCCCCCCCCAAATGAATTTGTCATATTTTGGGGTTCGTTCTGTTTATTAAATTGTTAGGTGAACGTGCAGAATCGTTTCATAAAAATTAATTAAACTTATCGTTATTTTATGTTTCAAGTGTAATTCCTGCCCTCCCACCACAAAAAATAAAAGTTTTTGTATTTGTCATGTTTGAAAAAATGCTAGAAATTACATTTCTGGTTGAACGCTTTGTGGCCAAAAAGTAGGTGCTCATTTCATGTTAAATTTATAGAGAAATGTTATCCCCCACGCTAAAATGTTAATTGTTTTTCAAAATTTCTTCTTTCATATTATTTATAAAGACTGCTTAACCGTATTAGGTCACAAAAAAAAAACAGGTCTTAATTTTTTTGGTCAATGTCAATTTTCTTTCCAACTACCCCAAAACTTTAAAATGACGAATTTTAATGGTTTTCCGTGGTGCTGAAAACGAATATTACGTTTAAACTTGGGTCAGATAAGTAGTTTTCATGATATGAAGAAACTACTTTTGCAAAAAGTGGGATATCACTTACCTATATAAATTTAACGTAAAATGAGCACCCACTTTCTGATCACCTAGTAATGTCTTCATATCATAAAACAAATTTAACTGTGATATTCGTTTTCAGCACTCCTGAAAATTTGCGCTGTTTCTTTTTTACTAAGAGATGCGTTCATTTTTTCATTTCATAATTTACGACGCTAATTCTGCTGTTAGTAAGTTTACAAAAGCATACTTTTGTTTTTCGTTCTTTTTTCATAATAGAACTTGTATAGTTGTTAACAGGTGCCTCTGCAGTTTCACATTTCACAAAAATTCTGATTACATTAGGAGGCGGTTAAATAAAGTACAGGAGCATCTGGTAAAATTTATACAAATTCTATAATTGAATACCCACCTAAAAAAAAACATATTTTTGTAAACCGCTCGTGTAAGCTTACTGACAGCATTATTTACATCATAAATTATGAAAACATAAACGAATCTATTAGTACAAAAACAGCGCCGGTTTTCGGTGGTGCTGAAAATGAATATCACAGTTAAATCTGTTTTATGATATGAATAAATTATTAGGTGGTTATAAAGTGGGTTCCCATTTTACGTTAAATTTATATAGGAAAGTTATCCCCCACTTTTTGAAAAAGTAATTTTTCCTCTCATGAAAACTACTTATCTGCCCTAAATTTAAATGTGATATTCGTTTTCAGCACCATCGAAAACCATTAAAAGTTGTCATTTTCAAGATTTTGGAGGAGTTGGAAAGGAACTTGACATTGGCTATTTTTTTCTAGGGGTTAAAAGATGCTGGGTCACGTCGTAAAAATTGAGCATTTTTAATTGAAGATATTTAATAAATTATAAAGAAAATCTGTTTCGCAGGCAATTAAACACACTTGCTATGGTATAATTATTATAATAAATCCTGGGCAACACCGATTAAATTTAATAAAAAAAAAGAGCAGAGGATGATGGATTTTGTTCATATGTGTCTCTGACTAACTCTGCCCTCGTGAGGATGCAAGTAAATGAGGACATTAGTTTTAATTATTTTTCTCTAACAAATAAAAAAGATTATTTAAAAATTAAGAATAAGTGAAAAAAAATTCATCCGAATTAAAAATAAAAATAATAATTCAGTTTAGAATAATATTTCGAAATGAAAACAAATATTTAATAACGGGCTCCGTTTCAACTAAACTATCACAGTAAATTCCCCTATTGGTTTTCTAGTTTTTGGTTTGAAAATAAAATGAGTTTCGATTTCAGATAAAATCAGCTAAATCAAATATAACTTGAAGTTTAAATAAACTAAAAAATTATTTTTTTAATTAGTACAGTTGAAACAAAGCTATTATGTCGAATAAGTAATGTCATTGAGGTAATTATTTAAATAGATTTGATTTAATGTGATATATTAATAACCGTAACTCAATAATGTAAACGTGGTTTAAAGAATGCTATATATTGAAAGTCCGTATACAATATAATGTCTCCGTTGACAGAAGTATCCTAACATGGGCATTAATATTTCTTGACCAGGAGAGGTGTACACACATTTGGCCGGCCTTTATATTTCTTTGGTAATTGGGAGTGGTACACAGAGACACACACACAAAAACGCTACTACTTTATATATATATATATATATATATATATATATATATATATATATATATATATATATCAGCATATACAGGTTTATCAGCATGGATCACAAATAATGATCAAACTCACAAGCCTACTATCAGCAGTCTGTCTCCCCCCCTCTCTCTCTCTCTCCTTATATATATATATGTATTTCTATGATGATTGCGACGTCTTGTCAGACGAGTGTCACTCCCTCAGACACTTAAAGTCCCTGAGCCCCAAAATGACTTTTTTTTCTTTTTTTGTTTATCCTATTGGTGAATTTACACGCTCAACCAGGCATGATTTGTACGACAGCTAAGTCTCCCTCTTGGTTCAAAATGTTGAGATCCAGCAACAAGCAAGAGCAAGACAGCCAGCAACAAGCTAAACTGCAGACTAGCTTAATGCGGGTACTGGTCTCCCTCTTTTTGGTTTTTTAAATCAGAGATTTCCTTCTCCAAGAAAGGTTGCCTTCACCACAGCTTACGGGAACCCTCTCCACCCCAACACACACATACATACGCACAAACACACACGGTGCTAGTTGGCCGTTGACCCCGAAAAAGGGTTTATTCGCCCTTTGAAAGGTCTTGTTTTTAATCCTTCAGGGAGACTAACAACCCTCATCACCAAACAAGTTTGGTTCCCCACCAAACAAGTTTGGTCGCCGGTGACCCGACCAGGAGGCAGGTAGTACTGAGTTACATGGTACCAGTAGCATATGACATGACCTGACTACATGTATTTATATACACACACACATACATACATACAGACACACACAGACACACACACAGACACACACACACACACACACACACACATATATATATATATATATATATATATATATATATATATATCAAATTATAGTGATTCATTGAACTTAAAAAACTTTTATTTAAATCAAGGATTTGTTATTATTCCAAGTTATACAACGAATACTTTAGAAATTTTATCGCCTTATCTTATATAGGGTTTCAATGCCTACCTTCTCTTCAGAGGAGAAAATATTAGCAAATAGATATAATGGTATTCACCCGATTTGCTAAAGTCAGTTAGACATAAAACTCATAATAAAATAACATGGAAATCATAATAAAAAATTGATGAAATAGAAGTAACATAGCAAAAAGGATAGAGAAGGATATATAAAGGATATAATTGTTTGATAAATTTATGCAGAACTATATATATATATATAGTTCAATCTATGGTCCCCCCTCGCCAAACTTTCACAAGAAACACTCGTCTAGCTGTAAAAACAATCAATAATTCCCCCCACTCTTTATCTGTGCCTAAACCTAAACGTAGATTCCATGAACAAAGCTTCTTTCTTAGAACTGCACGCCTGTGGAATTGTCTTCCGTTTTCCTGCTTTCCGGCTGACTACAATATGGTTGTCTTCAAGTCTAACGTAAATAAGTTCTTGATGAGCCGTTCCATATAAGTTATCAAATTTACCAAATTTTCATTACTAATGATTACTATATTGTCCAATTTCTACTGTACACTCTTTAACCCTTATCCTTGAGTGGCCTCTTGGCCTTGATAATGTGGTGATACCTATGTAAAAAAAAGATGAACGTATGTGTGTGTGTGTGTGTGTGTGTGTGTGTGTTTGGTAACGAATAGGCCCCTATATGGTTGACTATTATAGAAAACTGATCACATATAATGATAGAAGATGTATAGAGACACAGGAATGGGTATGTCTGATCTGGCATAATGATGATTCATTAAAATTGTGGGTCTGCATACGCGCCTGGTCCACAAAGTATGGAAATAAAAAATGTAAATTTAAAAATTAAAAAAAAAATGTTTACAAGTGTTTTTGATATAGATGTACATAATAATACTTTGATAAGTATGTTTTAACTTAAATAAGGATAGTATAATAAAATTATGGGGCCTGCGCTCGCGCCTGGCTTCCATAGAATGGAAATAGGCACAAACTTTAATAAATACTTTTCATATCTATCTGCGTAAGTATACTTTGATAATTATGTTTTAATTTGAATAAATATGGTATAATAAAGTTATGGGGTGTTCGTTCGTGCCTGGCCTCCATAGAATGGAAATATGTCACAAAGTTTAACAAGGTTTTTTTTTTATATAGATCCACAGAATATTGTGATAAGTGTTTCAGTGTGAACAGGTATGGTATAATAAATTATGGAGTTTATCTATTTTATTTTTACTTTCATCATATTTTGCTTTAGTTTTGATACCCCCAAATTCGAAGCTATCTTTTTACAACCCCTCCTTTTTGATAACCTATCATACATTCATAAATCAGAGTCTATTTTGGCTGTTTTTGAACCCAGTTAACGACGGGTATTTTTGCTAGTATATATATATATATATATATATATATATATATATATATAGAGAGAGAGAGAGAGAGAGAGAGAGAGATAGATAGATAGATAGATAGATAGATAGATAGATAGATAGATAGATAGATGCATATATTTCTTTTTGTTTGTGCCATACGTTTTGACTGAATTCAATTATCTTTACGAAAATGCGAGTTGGGAATAATTTTCTCTTTTACCAATTTAGTATTCCAAACGGGGAGTGGTATGCGGCATGTATATTATTTTTAAAATATAATTATATTCTACAAAACAATATATATGCCGCTCTTCATTTGAGGGTACCAAATTGGTAAAAAGGAAAACTATTCCCAACTCGTATTTAGGTTAAAGTGTACTTTCCTAAAAATAATTGCATTCAGTCAAAACGTATCGCACAAACAAAAACAAACAAATACACCTTCGTAAATAGCGATACATTTAAACAGTCGTGCGAAACGGTCCCGTGGAAAGGGTTTAGGCTTCTTACCATGGAGTCCCAATTTCGAATCTCGCTAGATTCAGCCACTGATGAGTCGTAGACAACAAAGCACGTGTCAGGGGCTAAGTATATTTTAAAAACTATATATATATATATATATATATATATATATATATATATATATATATATATATATATATATTATTAAATACAAATATATAATTAAATACAAAGGAGATAATTTGTTAATAATTCGGGGCTTATATATATATATATATATATATATATATATATATATATATATATATATATATATATATATATCATTAAATACAAAGGAGATTCTTTGTTAATAGTTCGGGGTTTTTCTTTTTCAATTGTGTGTATAATATTTTTATATCAAAGTTTTAAATATTTATAAACGTTCCGGAGTTATCACGAATGCTTTCGGTGCGACTGCGAGTCATCTTCAGATGGAATTAATGAAGTCGATAAGATAAAAGCGTATAAAAATTAATTAAAAGTCGTTTAAAGACAAAATCAATAAAAAAAAATCTTTGCTTTAAGATCAACGAACTCATAATCGATTTTCAATCGATTTTTTATATGCTTTTAACCTCCCAATCACGTTAACGCGCACACACACACATACATATATATATATATATATATATATATATATATATATATATATATATATATATATATATATACTGCGTATCAAATTATTAACAAGTTTACATTTTTAAGGAACGAGTGAATCAAAATCCTTGAAACTTTGGGAAAGTGCTTACAATAATATTCAGCTCCTCAAGTAAAAGAAATTAACGTATTTAAAGCAGTATTAGCGAAACTTTGGCAGAACTATGCTTTCAGTGTGTAAAGTTATTAACGAGGTTGAGAACAAATATAATATACCCATAACATTTTTATTGAAATAATTTTTAACATTAAATGAACTTGGAAAAATGCTTAGAACACAATAACTACATAGCAATTCCTACGTTGACATAATTAGTAGGGGATATGCGATCCGTTTTATGAATGACTTCTAAAAGACGTCGGTCCACAGAATTAGTCAAATTTGTTATTTCGTCAACAATTACTCCATCACGATATCTCTTGGAGAGCATCCCACAACGCATCTTTGTTATTAAATTGGCGTCCACATGCATAGAAGCGTCGATTCATGATACTCAAAAGGTTCTCAATTGGGTTAAAATCTGGCGAATTCGAAGGTCACTCCATCGTCCGTAGGCCAAGGAACCCCACTTGTTGCAAATACTATGTGGTTTTTGTTTTTTACATGCGAAAGCAGCATTATCCTTCATAAGAATAATATTTCTTCTGAGTGTCAACCTTTGCTTCTTCGGCCCTGGTTCAAAGTTCTCTTTCAGAAAAGTTATGTAAGCATTTGACGTCATTTTTACGCCTTCTGGCGCTTTCTATGTGCCAACTAAAGTGCCTGCGATAATCCCAGCCCAAATCATTATCTCACCACCACCTTGTTGACGCCTTAAACGCTGATGACGATGTCGTCTATCTAGGACTCATCTCTTGCTCCAGCCATCTGGGCCATCAAGAGTGACACGCACTTCATCCGTGAACAAAACTTTGGAAAAATCCGTCTTCATGCTGTCCTCTGCTCATTTCGATCGATTTTGTATGTGATGTTGCTTTAATGGAGGTTTTATAACAGGCTTAACAGACTTTGCCACTTCTTTCAGAAGGCGACATCCAGTACTTTTTGAGACATTCTTCAATTCGGCTTGCTCAAGAACTTCTCGACTTGTCTGCCCAGGGTTCTTAACAACTTCACGTTTTATTTGGAGTACAGAACAACGTGAAACAACTCTAGATTTGCCTTTATCAGCTCTCTTACGTATCTTTTGTACGGTCCTTGACAAAGTTCTTCACAGTTTGATGGTACCTTCCTATTATTTTCGATATTTCGAGGTAGGTTTTACATTTTGCTAGCTGTGCTGTAATAGTACTCTTTTCAGAACTAAGTAATCCACCTTTACGACCCATTTTATTGACAAAACAAACTGCCTTGTTAATAATTTGACACACATCAAATACCAGGGATTTAGCAATTACGATGGCAAGTTGTTTCACAGTATGCGCGGCTCAGCATTGCCAACGTTTCCGAAGCTTTTGATACGAAACTACCAGTAAGTTTCTGAAACTGGTAGAAACATTTTTCTCGTTAATAATTTGATACGCAGTATATATATATATATATATATATATATCTCAATGGTTGTGTATAAAGATTATCTACTTTCATTATACTATACGATTTGATAAATTTACAAAGGGACGGCCCCTGGTGTAAATGCGGTATTATGGTGATTGATGACTTTAGTAAACAATTCTAGCTAAAGAAGAATAGATATTACTTTAATCATGATGACAAAGGATGAAAAACAACAGTGATTTCCGGTCAGAGTAATATGAGCTTTCACGGGCTGATTTATTTTCGCTTAGGCTGATCTTAATTCTTTAAAATTTTAGTCGTAAATCATTTTTTTTTCATTATGGTTGACAGTCTGCTTTTCTCTTCTTTTTATTGCTCGATCCCATTTGACTGGAGATAGACATCTCTTTGTGATACTGCAATATCTGAAAAAAAGATTTTCATTATTTCAGCTGTTCTGAAAGCTTTCCAATCGGATTATATGCATCGTCACGTTGGACTTAATTTTGGACTCTCATTCTCTCTACAGAACTATTATCTCATTTCAGATCAACTTGAGAGAATTTTTATGCAAGTTGAAATATCATGTGCGGTTTCTTTTTATATTTTTTAATATCTAACATGTTTCTTTCACTTCTTTTCTTGGCAATTCATAACTACAATAAATTGCGGTTTCACTTAATGCCATAACTAGCAAATTCTAGCATTGCTACAAATATAATTTGCTGATTTCTTTATGTCCTCTGATGAGAAGAATAAAAGAATAGCATTCTTTGAAACTCTGCGTAATAAAGACTTTGTAAATTGTTTTTTGGAGTATTCAGTAATTCAATAATTTTTAGTCACGTGCAAGCGACTCGCCTCACAATGGTCCGTTGTTCGGTCGGTCGGTCGTTCGGTTTGTCGACTGTCGGTCTGTCCATAACACTTTTGTGCTTGGCCTATTTCGTTAAGATCAAAGGTATGTTCTTAATAGATGCTGTTCTTAGCTATGTAAGTTTTTCTTGGCCTTTTGGCTAAGATTAAAGTGTAGTATCTGTTCCGATAGATACTGCAAGCTATGACTAGCTATGACTAGCTATGACTAGCAAAGACCAGATGTGGGGGCAACCCCACATGCCTGACCTTTAACCAGCTCCCATTTCCCACCTCTCGGGAACTGGTCCCCTATTTCCCTTCCCCCTCCCTTCACTCCTCACATTAAAAATTGGCCTTGTGCCTAATTTGCTCGGTGGGGGAGCAAATAAATACCATCTGTTCCGATAGATACTGCAAGCAAAGACCATATGTGGGGGCGACCCCACATATAAGGCCTTGGTCAGTGTAGGGGAAACCTACATACCAATTGTCACTATCCAGCTCCCCTGCTCCCCGGGGAGTTGGTCCCCATTTCCCCTTCACTCCTCACATTAAAAATCGGCCTTGTGCCTAATTTGCTTGGTGGGGGAGCAAATAAATACAGCTTTTCTTGACCTTTTGGCCAAGATCAAATTGTAGTATCTGTTCCGGCAGATACTGCAAGCACAGACCATATGTTGGGGCAGCCCCACATATAAGACCTTGGTCAATGTAGGGGCAACCCTTCATACCAATTCTCATTATCTACCTCCCCTACTCCCCGGGAAGTTGGTCCCCATATCCCCTTCACTCCTCACATTAAAAATCGGCCTTGTGCCTAATTTGCTCGGTGGGGGAGCAAATAAATACCAAACCTTCATACCAATTGTTACTATCCAGCTCCTATTTCCCACCCTTTTCCCTCACTCCTCCCTCTCTCTCTCTTCACATTTGAAGGAGTCCGGTTATTTTTTAAGACTTCTTAAGGTCATTCAATTCATCCTTGAATTCATTAAAGTCATTCTAAGTTCTTTACTTTTTATTTATTTAAGTCATTCCAGCCCATTTTTCGGTCATTTTAGTTTATCTTTAAGAATTCCATGTCAATCCTACATTCAGACATTCACTCATTACACGAGAGCACGCGACTAATGGCTATCGTCCTTGTTTATTGTAAAGTTCAACTTACAGTTCTAATTCTTTCTCTTATAATAAGCTTTACTCTCTATTGCGTATTGAGCTTTTTTATTCGGCTGAGATTAAATTATCTAACTATAAATACTGTTATTTATAGTAGTTTGAAGGTTACCATTGCGTACATCAGGTAAATACTACATCCGTTTGATTTCATTACTATATAAATATATATATTTATATGTATATATGTATGTATATATATATATATATATATATATATATATATATATATATATTGGTATAACTACTTAATTTACTCACATAAAATTAATATACGAAAGTATAAATTTATGCGTAAACTTTAAGTATTTACTTCAAAAGTGCTCAATACGTAAGTAGAGCTAATTAGTAAGTTATAAAATATATATTGCGATTAAGCTACACTGAATATTCCGCGTTTAATCCACTCTAGGACTTCAAGCTTATGCGCATAAGCCTGAAGAGTGCTAGAGTGGATGAAACGCGGAATATTCACTGTAGCTTAATCGCCATATATATATTTTTAACTTAATATGTATTTTTTTATTTTTTTAATTTTTAATTTTTTAATTATAATTTGATTTTTAAATTTTAAATTATCAATCACATTACTTAATGTGTATATATATATATACATATATATATATATATATATATATATATATAATTTAAAGGAGATTAGAACAATAGTCTAAAAAGCGGAGTGTATTTCAATGTAACAGTGAAATTACTAGTTTAATTAAAATACAGGAAAGAGAAAGTGATCGTTGTAATTTAGATATATAATAAGCTCGATAGGTAAATATCCTAGAACTAATTCAATATTAAGTAATGTGATTGATAATTTAAAATTTTAAAATCAAATTATAATTAAATTAAAAATCCGTTTCATTAGAAGGAACGACAACAAAATCAATTATCTGTACGATCGTTTCGGAAAACAATGCTTTTTATTGTGGTAGACATCAAGTTACGTACAATAATTACATATAGGTTTTTAATAAGCAAGGTCTCCTCGTCAGCAAATTTTGAAGGGTTTTTATTAAATTTGAAAGACACCATAAATAAACCTAGCATTAAAAGTAAGGCAGATGTATCTGAAAAAAATTGAATAAAAGGTCTGGATTTAAAATTTATAAGAAAATTAATATGGGTTAGAGATAAAAAAGAAATAGAGTAAAATATAGATTTGAATTTAAATTATAAGTTTGCTTTAAGTACCACATTACAAATATATACATGCATGTATATGAAAAAAATAGACACACATATATACATATACATAGATATACAGGTATATACATAAAATTGTTGTTGTTCCTTCTTATGAAACGGATTTTTAATTTAATTATAATTTGATTTTTAAATTTTAAATTATCAATCACATTACTTAATATATATATATATATATAAATATATCTCTCTATATATATACATATATATATAATTTCTGTTATTATAAATATTATTCGATGAAAATATAATTGAAAAACTCAAAACAATATTGCTTTTGCTGTTATAAAAAAAATACAATAAATGATTATTGGGCAATTTTTTTTTTTCGAAACTTAAAAAATAGAATTAAGTCATGAAAAAATAATCATTGTAAGGTAAGTTTTGTGAATAAATATTTATTTTTTAAATAACAAACAACTGATAGCCTACTTGGTAATTCTTTTATGAAAAGAAATGTCATTTCTCTCATCATGAGAATAATTCAATGAAAAAGTAATTGAAAAAATCAAAACACTTTTTTGTTGCTATGAAAATCAAACCAACTTATGAAGAAACCCAATGAATGATTATTGGATCACGTTTACAAATCTTTAAAAAAAAATAAAATCCAATCTAAAAAAAACTCTCGTTGTAAGGTAAGTTTTTAATAACGATTTTTTTTTTATTTTAATGTAGTTATCTTCGCTTTCCTTATGATATTATGTGATTTTATTTTCAAAACAACAAAAATATTCAGTCAATTGATTCCAATAGTAAAATAAGATGGAATCCTCATATGTACCTTGTTGAACTCGGGAATCTTTCTGTCAATACGCGAATCTGCACAAAATTTCGATCCAAACCTTTTATTTAATCCACATGTGTAGCATTTCTTCGTTCCGTCAGCCATGACTGGTTAGAAGTACTAAGTAATTGATAACTGTATTTTGTGTGTCGCCTTCACTAAGGATTGAACCTCAAGAGTAGTGGAACTTTTACAACTGGATTATACCAAGTACTTTATCTGTTACATGATAAGGGCTGTCCCCTTTTCATGTAAGTATAAAAATAGAGAGATTTAGTTAAAATCAAAATGAAATAGAATAGACGAAATTCGAACCACGTAAATTAGGTTTAGAAATAGATTACGAGAGAGAATTAGCAAATGGAATGTAAAACAAACCATTGTTAAGCTTAGAGATAAAATAGTTTCAAGAAAAGAATGTGCGTTGTCAATTTTGTTATGAAAAATTCAATTGAGGAATGCAACTACAAGATAATAATAAACATGTTTTTAACATATTGGAAAAATAGGTTATTGGGAATATAGGTTAAAATTCCTTTTGTAAACAAAGGAAAAAGTTTTGGGCACGCATTTCGAGAACACGTGAAAGAAGACACATGTTTTAACATGTGTATGACGTCATGGAAAAGGGGAAGTTCTCGATATAGTTAGAAAACTTTAGAGTTAAGAACAGAGAACTGAGAGAAACTGGGGAGAGTCAGAGGGAGTCTGAGGACGACAGACGACAGTCCAGACATGGACATTCGAACGTCTAGAAGCGAGACGGTCACTTTTAAAAGTTAGAATGTGAAGCTTTGAATCTTTGATGATGAACACCACGGCCGGTCGTGAGAAGAAATAAACCCATCACGTGTTTTTTATAAACGTCGTCTTTGTGTTGTAATTCTACCAAAAGGTAAAGTGAAAATTGTTATTATATGTGATGTACATCATGTGTTTTAAAATGTCTTTACATATACATCTTACATACACAATATGAACACTAAGACTGTCTCAACACAATGTCTCGACACTCAAAGAGCTTCTACACTTCTAAGTATAAACATTTTTTAATATGTATGAATCGTTATAACACGAACAATCTCTCTTACAACATCTCCCTCTTACAACAACATCTCTCTCTAAGAGTCTAAGACACACTCTTTTAATAAGACTTAAATATAACATATCCACTAGGCCGCGGATCCTTGCGATTTCTGAGTTCGAGAAGAAGATTGCCGAGTTCGGGAATATAAACCTGAAGAAGATCGGTTGTCGCATCGACCGATACATTCTTAAAATAATGTTTAATATTACAAGTCATCCGAAGAATTCAAATAATACGTAATGTGTTCTTGATATTTGTATAATTCTTTTTTTAATTATATTTTGCGATTTTATTCGTCGAGCATTTCCGCACATTCCGGCTTTTTACGTAGATAGCACGGTCTCCATTCTGCATAAATACCTGCACTTCTGTGGCTACCTCAAGCAAATGCCTCGCACGGATCCAATTCAGTCGTAATGCATTTGCTTAATCCAGACATCAAACGGCACACTTTAAACTGGCTGAACTTTTAACGCAAGACTAGGCGTTTTGGGAGGGTGACAGCGGCAGCGTAAGCTGATTAAAACCGATTGACCAATGACCGGACGCAGAAAGCACGGGACATGACTTTCGAATAACCGATGGAGAAATAGCGAGAGAAGTGGGGGGGCGGCTTTACGTCAGAACATCGCCTTCATTCACGCAGGCGACGGAATGAAACATTAGATTGAGGGGATTTTGGTCTTGGGTTCAATAAAGACACGAACAAACTCAATTTAAATGACAATACAATCAACCAAATAATAACACGTTACGAACTATGTGTCAAAAATATGTCCTGTGACGTTTAGCGTATTAATACTTAATAGTATAGGAGTGATGTCATATTTGTTGACCAAATAACAGTGGCATGATGTGGCGGTGATCTCGAACGGTCAAATAGTATTTCTACCACTAGTATTATATAGAAGAAACTCTGTGTGTGTGTGAGTGTGTGTGTGTGTGTGAGTGTGTGTGTGTGTGTGAGTGTGTGTGTGTGAGAGAGAGAGAGAGAGAGAGAGTTCCCTATAGACTTTTAAACGGCTGGATCGATTTTAATAAAGTTTCGCAGGAAGGTGCTTTAATTAAATTTCACGGGAAGGTGGCATCGGTTGAAATGAATGGCTCTCGTCTTGGGGAGGCTTCACGTTTTGACAAGCTTCTGGGCTTGGCCTTTACTTCTGACCTGAAATGCAACACGTATATCAAATCCATTGCCAAGGTCGCTGGAAAAATGGTGGGATCCTTCTATCGCTCCAGTAGATATCTCAATCCTGGTGCAATTCTCTACCTATATAAAAGCCAGGTACAGCCAACGATGGAGTACTGTTGCCACATCTGGGCAGGAGCTGCTATAAGCAGCTTATCCTGCTTTGATAGAGTTCAAAATAGACTTCGTAGCCTAGTGAGAGATGCCCCTTCCTTTTTCCCACGGATGAGACGTCTGCTTTATCGTTATTTTCATGGCAAGTGCCCAGTTGCGCTTCAAACTATGCCCCCGCTGGGCAAACTTTCATGAAAAACACTCGTCTAACCAAAACCACTATCAACAATTTTCCACACTCTTTATCTGTGCCTAAACCTAAATGTAGATTCCATGAACAAAGCTTCTTTCTTAGAACTGCACGCCTGTGGAACTCTCTTCAGTTTGCCTGCTTTTCAACTGACTACAATCTGATTGTCTTCAAGTCCAATGTAAACAAGTTTGTGGTCAACCGTCCCCCTAAATCATCCAATTTACAAAATTCCCACTACTTATCTCTTCTACGCTATAATCACATTGACTAATGTATACCATTAACCCTCATCCTCGAGTGGCATCAAGGCATTGATAAGTTACGATTCCAGTGTAAAAAGAAGGTATTGATAATCGAAATAATCTATTGAAGGAAAGAGCAGGCGATTTTGACCATAGTTAACACCTTACACAGCCTAACATCATGGATCCATTTGAAAAATGTTATTACTAAATTATCATTTTATTACAAGCCGAAAAGCTCAAGAAATAAATTCAACAGTGGGTTCTTGTATATGGCAGGGGCGCATTTGAAATGAATGTTTCAATTTAAAAACGCACTTGTTCCATGATACTTGACTTTTTCATTTTAAACTTAAATTTCAAACATTCTCACCGCACAAGCAGTAAGGTCAGACATATAAAATCAACAGTAGGTTCTTTTATATTATAGGGGCGCGTTCGAAATCAATGTTTCTGTTTAAAGCACATCTTAAGCATGGTACTCGCTTTTGCATTTTAAACTTTTATTTAAGCCATGATATATAGAAAATAATTTTATAAGATCAACAGTAGACTTTCTACAGTGCAATGTAAACTACAATGTATTTTTGACTAAGTAACTACTAGTATTATGTGAAGCCTATCCCGGTGCACTGCGATGGGTCCCCAATTGCCGCAGATAAGCAATCGGTTTGATTGAAAAACGGGCGATTTCGATGACAGTAAAAATATGGGAATGTAAAACATTCGTGATCATCATCTAATTCTGGGCAACGTCAGGTCTCCCTGCTAGTAATGAATTAAAAGCGTATTTGCAAAATTGTGTTACAGAAATACACGTCATGATTCTGTGGCCATAACTGCCACGATTAGCTGTAATTCACTTCCTTCCTACTGCAGGAAGATACAACACAAGCTCAAAAGATAGGGAGAGTCAAGCTAGCACTGCTAAAGAGGAAGTACAAATTGATTAGACAGTCTCGTTAGCATTTATCGGTCAAAGCGCTTCAGGCAGTAAGCTTAACTTAGATTTACTCAGCTCGAACCGTGGGAGACACGTCCTGAGAGGGTGTATTTCTAAAGACTACCCAAAACACATTGCTCAACCCCTTTGATGAAAGGTCATCGAAATGATATAGTTCCTGCTAGACTGACTGGCGAGGTCGAAACCTCGCCTGACACGTGACTGCGATCACGATCTTACTTAAAAATTGCGTGGGCAGTTCCACCGGCAATCAATATGCAATAAACTAACTCCACTTAAACATCGAGACGTCAGGCATGTACATTAAACTAAAAAAAAATAATTCTCTTTGGGTTTTTAAAGAAAATTCTCGTTATTGCTTGGAAATTTGTTAGACTGTTATATTCATTATATTATTGATTCCTCGACGTACATATCCTCGACAAACCCGCTTAGCAGCAAAATCTCACCCATACTACTGTTAAAATCCCCTAAACGCTTTCTACTCTAAAAGTTTCTTCCCTAAAACTAGACTTTGGAATTCCCTTCCTGCTACTTGATTCCTTATATATGCAGAAGTTTAAATGTAACGTTAACCAACATCTTGTTAATCTTTCCTAGGTATGGTCCCAAATAGTAGCCCCTGTGGCGATATACCTTGTTTAGGGTGAACGTGAGTAAAAAATGTGCATTGAACATATACCATAACACTTAGTTCGCTGCACTAATGAAGATTTTGTATCTTTGTGAAATCGAAATTTTATTATTACTATTTATTAATTCTCGGTTCCGTTTACTTTCATATCAAAATCGGGTACAAACATTTAATTCTCAATTAATTAGCATAGTGTAGTATCTGTTCAATTAGCATAGTACTATCTTCCCCAGAACAATTTATTCATTAGCAGGACCAGTGGAAATTCCACAGCGGCCTTTATCACATGTAATATATTGATGTTTGCATTCTGTTGATGTTCAGCGCAAATATTAATGCCCTTATATAATTGTAGCTCTTTTGTTAAAACTGCAAAAGTATATATCAAAGCTAACAGGGACGCCCGGTATAGCTCGGTCGTAAAATATGCGTAAATATGATATTTTAATGTATGCGGATTTTGTATATATTACTATAGTAAATCTTCTATCGATTCTTGTCTCCATATATAATGAAATGGCTGCAGAAATTCTTCTCTGGACCAAAGTATCGTAGCTTTGCAACCATAGATGCCATATCCAAGCTGAATGCATCTAGGCTAATAGCCACTATCTTATGTAACCTTCAAGCACTATTTTTGACACATTCAGTCGTTATAATAAAATGCTACATTGCATCCTACGAGCAACACCATCACAATCGCAAAATCTTTAAACGAAGAAGTCCCTATTTTTCTCCTTAAATCTTTAGTCCTACCAACGAATATCGAAAAATTGGCTACAAACATTAGTTTCTTCGCCCTCAACTGGGAAGTTTTCTACAAGGAGGGTCGTTTTTTTTTTCGTCGCCATTTTTGTAAGTCATCGTATCGGTTGAAATGGTTTTACTAATTCCAACGTTCGGAACTTCCGGTCGCGTCATGGAGTAAGGGTAAGACGTCAGGGTTTTTTTTTCACTTTCTTTTCCGCCTTCACATCACGGGTTCGAGTTGCCTGCTGATTACCACATTTTTTTTTTTTTTTTTTGCTCAACAAACATCCGGGTCCAGGCCAGTTACAATTAAACGACAGCCAATCGAAAGGAAAAGGATGAAACGTGACACACAAAATAACACACATGCTATCGCATTAATCTAAAGATACAGTTACTGTTCTTTTTTCATGCATCCCTCATGAATTTGGAGAAAGATTAATATATGATCGTTCGTAATAATTTTATCGTCCCATGAATTAACTCCTCCTTTTTTAAGTATTCAAGTATATTTTGTTTAGTAACGATATAATTTGCCTTTGGATTACCTTCTCTTTTAGTGGAATTCTTTCTTCGGGTGAATATTAGTATATGTTCTTTGCATCTATTAACTCCACTTTTTTATGTTGTATGTTAATGACGTGGTTTACGCGGGACTTATTTGGAGCACCTTGTTTGTGTTCAAGTAGAGTGCAGAGATTCTTTGTTCATCCTTTCGACACTTCTTTCTTTGGTGTGGGTAACGTATTTTCTTCATCCTAATAATATTTCCCCACTGAAATGCAGTATAGTATAGGGTGGAACGATAAAATTGTCGCCTTAGAAAAGACGACAAGATTCCATTTCCGTTTAATGAAAATTGGTTTACTTTTTTGTTGCAGAACACCTAATAGTTGGCCAGTTGTATACAAAGCCCAAGAGCGATAGGAGCCTTTTATCATGTCTGAAAGTGACATAATCTTCAGCCAGATAGAGGCCCTGTCGGTGCGGAATTAGAATACACCGACTGCTCCCCTGCAGAGCGTAAAAGTCCCTCAATGGGGTCCTGGATATGACCTTAATCTATATCCAGTGGTGAGGCCCCAGCTTGTGGGCTTTGGAGAGTGTGTAGCCACCCTTTAATTACCATTGCTCCCAGGTCCACTCTGACCCGGAGTGGTAGTACCTGTTAGTGTTCCAACTATGGGTTAAATAGAAACCGACTTGAAAACAGCAAATATATTCTATTAAAAAATTTTTCTTCAAAATCTTTGGGTTCGGCATTAAATAACCCGAAAAGGGTTGATATGCCGTAAAACAAAAACAACCAACCAACCAATCAGCCAGATAGAGGATGCGCCGCTGTATAACACATGCTCTCTACCGATCCAGATTATGAAAAGGTGCCTGAGGTGATGAAAACAAAGTCTGGTTTCAAGCTCATCATGTCATCTTATATCTTCGAAGTTAGCTTGAAAGTCAACACCAAAGTGCACCTGGATGTGCTGAAGAGTGTGGTGATCCCTTGGCGCAAGCAGGTTGCTACTGGCAGACCCTTGGTGCGGCAGCAGGACTCAGATCTCGCCCACAAGTCAAAAAAGACCCGGGTTCGGCTTCAGAAGGAGTGCTATGACTTTGTACCATTCTTCTACTGGCTCCCCTCCTGCCCCCGACCTGAACCATCTGGACTACTTCGTTTGACCATACATCGAAAACATCACCAACATGACCTCCCACAACACCAAAGCCAGCCTAATTTCCGTCATCCGCCGAGTAATCGCAGAGCTCCCATTGTCCTTTGTGGAAAAGGCATGCTACCAGTTCCAGACCCATATCGACACAGTGGTTTAGGCTGAAGGTGACTACCTACATAGAATAGAATAGATGTCACTTCTACTACATAATCAAGTATCCTGACTTTTTTTTTTCAATAAAAGTTTTAAAATAAAGCTGTAGTGATCTTTGGGGCGACAATTTTCAATTTTCTTTAGGGCGACAATTTTATCGTTCTACTCTGTGAGTAGCTGTTACATATGATGTCATCCATCTATCCAGGATAGTAAAAAATATACATTCGCTTGCAAATATCATGTACATATGCTAACATAATATTATTGGATTGATAGACGTTTAGAAAGTGTGTCTCGGCCGTTTGTTTTCAGGTGTAGATGTTGGAATAGTTACACCCGCCCCCCCCCCCGTTTATTCTCGCTTACTTTCCTGCACAAATGAAATTGGTGTAATTGGATTATGAAACAGACAATAGCAGTTCGCCAATATGGCGACACTGTGTACTTCCGGCCGTCATCCACTCGTCTTTGTGATCATCTAACCAGCGCCGGAAATGAATACCAGTGAACAATGGCGACTTTCAAAAAAAAAAAAAAAAAATAAATATATATTTTAAATAAAGAAAATAATAATAATATTACTACTACAAGTATTGCTAATACTAATACAAATAAGAAGAAGAAGACGAAGAAGAAGAAGAAGAAGAAGAAGAAGGAGAAGAAGAAGAAGAAGAAGAAGAAGAAGAAGAAGAGGAAAAAGAAGAAGAAAAAAGAAGAAGAAGAAGAGGAAGAAGAAGGAGGAGGAGAAGAGGAAGAAGAAGAAGAGAAAAAAGAAGAAAAAGAAGAAGAAGAAGAAGAAGAAGAAGGAGGAGGAGGAGGAGAAGAGGAAGAAGAAGAAGACGAAGAAGAAGAAGAAGAAGAAGAAGAAGAAGAAGGACGGGAAGAAGAAGAAGAAGAAGAAGAAGAAGAAGAAGAAGAAGAAGAAGAGGAAAAAGAAGAAGAAAAAAGAAGAAAAAGAAGAAGAAGAAGAAGAAGAGGAAGAAGAAGCAGGAGGAGAAGAGGAAGAAGAAGAAGAGAAAAAAGAAAAAGAAAAAAGAAGAAGAAGAAGAGGAAGAAGAAGGAGGAGGAGAAGAGGAAGAAGAAGAAGAGAAAAAAGAAGAAGAAAAAAGAAGAAGAAGAAGAAGAAGGAGGAGGAGAAGAGGAAGAAGAAGAAGAGAAAAAAGAAGAAGAAGAAGAAGAAGAAGAAGAAGAAGAAGAAGAGGAAGAAGAAGGGGAGAAGATGATGGAACAGAGGACGGCTGAAAAACGGATGAAGAAAGCAGAAGAGCAAAAACACAAGAAAAAGCGGAAGAAATGAAGAAGAAGGACAAGGATGAAAAAAGAAGGTAAAACGAAAAAAAAAAAGACAAAGAAGAAAAGGAAGAAAACAAAGCGGAAGAAGACGGTAAAAAGAGAGAAAATAGAAGGGAAAAAGAAGGAGAAGAAAGAGAAGACGAGGAAGAAAGGTTAGATGAAAAGAAGTAAAAGTGAACGAGAAAATAGAAAAAAAAATGAAAGAAAGCAACTAAAAATACTTCCATGAAAACGACAAATGGCGACGTGAAGAAGACAAACGTAAAGAGAATATGAAACTAATTTAACAATGGATGCGACATGAATATTTTCAAAAAATAAGAATACAAAATAAGAACGCTGTTTTCATTCTCGGAATAAAAGGATAAGAATGAAAGAATAACAATATGAATAATATTATGCGAATAAAAGAATAGAGGAATACAATATAAGAAATAAGAAGAACGAGAATAGATGCAGTGTACAAGAACAAAAGAATCCGAATATGCGAATAAAAGGGAACGAACAAATTGCTGTGGCGGCGAGGAAGGGGAAGAGGGCTGAAGTCAATGCGATAAATTGAATTGCGGATTAACAAAGAAACGGAGCGATGATTTAACCAATTGGTTAATAATGGATTAGAAGAGGAGGGTTGAATCATTGCAACGGCTTTTCTATTTTCGACGAGAAAATGAACCTTCTATTAAAGGAGTGTATCGGATTATGCGTCCATCAGTCAAAGGATTTTGCTCTAAGTTTTTTTTTTGTTTTTGTTTTTATCGCTAAGACATTGCGATGAGCGAACGTACATATACATATTTATTCATACACAAAAACATAAACACACACATATATATTTCCACAGTCAAACAACGTCGCAGCCCACAAGAGCCATGACAGCCAACAAACTGGAAGTTCATGACTCGACCTTCGCCATCATTTGGGCTCTTCAGTTAGACATATCCGAACCCGGGATTCGAAACCCGAGCCTCAACTGAGCAAACGCCCCGCACACTAGAGATTCTATTAACTAACGTTGATCAATACCTTAAAATAGATAAAACCCTACTTGTGAGACATTGGTTTGAGGATATTAGCTGGTTGGATGTCCGCGTCCCTTGTCGAGACGAAGTAGGTCAATTCCAGTCGGATTTAGCCGGATTTGCTTCATCTGTGTTAGTGTCTTCTGTTGAATTCCTGTAAAACATTCAATATTTACAATGGACAACACCCGTTGCACCACTATTAGGAAGGACTCTATGCCTCTAATATTCACTTTCATATAGTGTCTCTTTTGTAAGAGTTAAATAGTGCCCTGGTCTCTTAGGGGTTTTTTTTTTTCATATTTTCTGTCCATTTTCCTCCAGAATGTCCTTATATCGCAATGTGCCATTATCCATGCTTCTATCAACTCCAATAAATTTTAGATTTTCCACACTTTCAATATTTTTTCAATTTTTTTAGTTAAGCAGTTGTTTTTGCCCTGTCAACTTTACATTTATCAATAATAATATTGCTCATATGTACCTATACTATTAATAAAATATTAAATGTTTGTTTGTTTATTTATTTATGTGTGCCTATCTATATATCTATAAAAGTGAACGTGTCTGTCTGTCTGTCTGTCTGTGTACATTTCCCTACGCAATAACTCTGTCAATTTTTAGTCTATAGACTCAAAATTTGAAATACCGGGTACTGAGATTTGGGAAAATCGATGTGACGGGTGTCAGCCAGAAATTTGGCTGTTAAGGGGTATAATTTCAACGATTTGCCCTTTAAGAACTCTACCAAACTCCTCCGACAATTTTGGGTCTAGACACTTGAAATTTTAGATATAGGTTCCTTGAACATGGATCTAACTTAATAAAGTAATTTGAGCCCGAAACAATAAATTTTAAGGGGTCATAATAGGGGTCAAAGTTTTAAAAAATTAACCATTTTTTTTTTTTTTTTTTTTTTTTGCTTTTTTTGCACAGCATACACCTCCAAACACCCGAGCAAGGGGTCAAAGTTCAACGATTTGACCTTTGAGAATTCTACCAAACTCCTCCGCCAATTGTGGGTCTAAACACTTGAAATTTTAGATATAGGTTCCTTGGACATGGATATAACTTAATAACTTGATTTGAGTCCAAAACAATAAATGTTAAGGGGACATAATAGGGGTCAAAGTTTAAAAAAATTGACCGCTTTTTCTTTTTTTTTTCTCAACATACACCTTCAAACACCCGGGCAACGCCGGGCTGAAATGCTAGTATACCAATAAAACTTTCGAACGGATGAATTGAAAAATTCTTTTTTCCCCTGAAAGATGTGAGTCCCTAGATTGTCCTTATCTATATATATTCATAATGAACAACGCTGAGTCACACAAAAGCCCGAGGTAAAGGTTTTTGGGCCGTTTCGTTTTTGTCAAAAAAGTTACCTGGCCATGTCAACGGAATTTACCACTGTCTGTATACAGTCGCGGTAACATCATTCGGCATACGGACAGGACTTGTGACGCAATGGATAAGGCGTCTGACTACGGATCAGAAGATTCCAGGTTCGAATCATGGCAAGGTCGTAATAATTTTAACCATCATTTTATCCAACGTTTACTCCTTATCCTTACCCTTACGAGGGGTGTGCAATAAGTAATGCCCCTGACCCACTTTCCATAGGAGTAGAGCAACGAAACTTGGCACAATTATTAGTCTTTCTCTACATAGGTACCACACAGAGTTATGCATTTCTCCCATCGTTTGATGCAGCTATGGAGACCGTTTTTGTAGAACACCCCAAGTTGGTCCTCCAACTACGACGTGACTTCAAAACTTAAGGCTGCATCATCTGGGAAACGCTTTCCTGTCAAAAACAACTTCATGGCTAGGAAGAGGTAAAGTCAGAGGGTGCAAGGTCAGGAAAGTAGGGAGGATGGGGTAGGATTTCATAACCACACGCCCGTGTTTCTGATCTGGCGACATGCGAGTTGTGGACCGGAGCGTTGTTCTGCAGGAGGAGGTTACCTTTGCTGATCTTGCCCCGTCTCTTGATTTTGATAGCTCCCCTTAATTTCCTCAAATGTGAAGCATAATAGGCTCCTGAAAGTGTGGTACTCTTTGTCAGGAAATCTGTCATCACTACTCGTCCTGGTCCAAGAAGACTGTGAACATGACCTTGCCAGTGGAGGGCTGCACCTTTGCCTTCTTTGGAGGTGGTGAGTCCAAGTGCTTCCACTGCATTGACTGGGCTTTGGTCTCTGGATCATAGTGATTGACCCAGGTTTCATCCTGTGTAATCAGTCTTTTGAAAAACTTTGACTCATCTTCTTGGCACATCTCCAAATTCATCCTCGAGATCTCTGAATCATAGTTATAAACCCAGGTCTCATCCTGTGCAATCAGTCTTTTGAAAAACTTTGGCTTATCTTCTTGGCACATCTCCAAATTAATCGTCGAGCACTCAACGCGTTCTCGCTTCTGGAATGGTGTGAGCAACCTGGGAATGCATCTGGCAGACACCTTATGCATATGCAAATGGTCATAAATGATAGTTTCCACAGACCCTGCACTAATCTTGACATTTTGGGCTATTTGGCGAATAGTAATGCGCCGGTCTTTCAAAATGGCAGCTTCAGATTGACGGACAGATACCTCATCAATGGCAGAAGGGGGTGACCAGGTCTGGGCGCTGTTTTCACAGACTTCCAGCCATGTTTGAATTCACGACGCCAGCGTTTTACAAGTTCATATGATGGGGCATTATTTCTCTCATTTCATCAAAAGTCTCCTGTGGTGTGCGTCCTTTCAAATACAAAAACCGGATAACTGCTCGACATTCAACAGGCTCAATTTCACACCTGACTCAGTTCAAACACCTGTAAAACAGAAACTACAGTTAGTTCAGAGCTGTAATTTGCCACGTCACCCGTAGAGATATAAACCATTGCACATGCAAAATTACAGCTAGATCAGACAACTGGAAGTGGGTCAGGGGCATTACTTATTGCACGCCCCTCGTAGTTAGAGTATTTTTGTTTTTGCAGTGATTTTGATTTGTACATATAGGAATTTTACATACTTCAAGTTCACAGGGTAAGCTTTGATGGTAAGACGATGTTGAGTGTACTTGATGTTGAGTGTACTCGATTTTGTGTTTGAGTCGGCGTTATGTGTGCCGACGTGGCGCAGCCGCTAGTATTAAATATAAGACGGCCCATAGCCTTCAAATCTTAGAGCTGGCTCCAAAATAAGAAGATATGTCTTCACTAACTCCAGATCATATCTTGGAAATGTTATAAGGCTATAAGGCCTTTTGGGTGACTCTTTGGCTGCCATATTCTTCTGTTTCTTCACTTACAGAAGATGAGAATGGGGGGTATAATCCTGAAGATTTGATGTTGATGCTGCTGGTGATGAATGTAATTTTCTCTTAATCACTCCTTTCCATTTTACTTTTTTGTATGACACTTTTATTTACTGGATCGAACTGAAAAGGCAATAATTTGCATTTCTAATCCTTTAAGTATTCACGGTCCTCAACGGGTACCTGAAAATCAGATTTTATTTATATTAAAAACTACATCTAAATGGATTAATATAAAAATGAATTTGCATGACGAATAAAATTAAAAGAATGGTTTATATATTTAAATAATGTTAAAATATAATAAAGACAATCACACATACACACAGACACATATACACACAAACAGATACACACAGACACACATACACACAAACAGACAATCACACATACGCACAGACACACATACACACAAACAGATACACACAGACACACATACACACAAACAGACAATCACACATACGCACAGACACACCTACACACAAACAGATATACACATACACACATACAGACACACAAACATACACAAAGACACACACTAAAACAAACAAACACACAAATACAGGCAAGATGTCCTATAAGTATAAATAGATATGTATATGTTGTTGAACATCCTATTTGTGGTACCAAATATCAGGAGTCTACTTCCTAGCCAAATACAACATAGCCGTTTTCAAGTATTATGTAAATCAATGCTTGTTCAGTTGTTCCTATGGATTAATATATATATATATATATATATATATATATATATATATATATATATATATATATATATATATATATATATATATATATATATATATATCACAGAAACATAGGAAAAACGCAAAAAAATGTGCTTAATCTGACAGTTTTCTTTTTTGCATTTTACACGACAGTCGTCACAGCTACAACCTGGGAGTTTGCAAGAACAGGATGAAATATCGAATAATGAATCCAGTTTTTTCTATCCAGAATTTCTTTTGAGAGGCACGGGGAAAATTTTCTATTTAGTTATTTTTCTTCCTGGAACATAGAATATAAACATTTTTTAAAATATCCATTTCATTTAATAGAGGTAAACATTTCCAAATATCTATTACTTCCTTTGCTATTAATTCGGAAATAGAAAAATCTGAAAACTGGGGGCAAACATTTACTAAATAAAAGCCAAGCTTGCTGGGAAAATGGTAGAATCCTTCTACTGGTCCAGTAGATATCTCACTCCTGGTGCAATTCTCTATAAAAGCCAGGTTCGGCCAATGATGAAGTACTGCTGCCACATCTGGGCTGAAAATGCTAGCAGCAGCTTGTCCTGCCTTGAGAGAGTTCAAAATATATTTAGTAGCTTAGTGGAGGATGTCATTTTCTCTCCCCTGCAATCCCACGGTCTCTGCTTTATCGTTATTTCAATAGCAAGTGCTCGTCTGAGCTTCAATCTATGCCCACCCCGCCAAACTTTCACGAAACACACTCGTCTAGACAGAACCACTACCAACAGTTTCCCAGACTCTTTATCTGTGCCTAAATCTAAACGTAGATTCTAGAGCGGAGCTTCTTTCTTAGACTTACATGCCCGTGGAACTCTCCTCCCTTTGCCTGCTTTCCAGCTGACTACAATCTGATTGTCTTCAAGTCCAATGTAAACAAGTTCTTGATGAATCGTCCCTCTAAGTAATCCAACTTACAAAAATTCCACTACTTATGTGTATTACGCTATAATCACATTGGCTAATGTGTACCCATTAATCCTTATCCTCGAGTGGCCTCCGGGCCTTGATAACTGGTGATTCCTGTGTAAGAAAATCTGTATTGGAAAATATATCGGTAAATTCGAGGCTCCGTTTTATTTAATGGTCACAATAGATCTTAAAAGTCCATTTCATTTTTACTGCGAGTGGGAATTGCAGATTTTCCGGTAATTCTTAATAAAATACCTGCAAAAAATATGTATGTATAATTAGAATTTAAAATGCATTTGACTAAAATTATTTTAAAATTAATTTGATAAAATTAACAATCAACACATTAATTTAAAAGTAATGCTTACTTAATTAAGATTTATTTCGAAGATGGGATCGTGAGCAGGCTTTTAATGAATAACTTTAAAATATAAATAAACTAGCATTTTAGCCCGGCGTTGCCCGGGTGCTTTGAGGTGTATGTTGAGCAAAAAAAAAGCGGCCATTTTTTCTAACTTTGGCCCCTATTATGACCCTTAACATTTATTGTTTGGGGCTCAAATCAAGTTATTAAGTTAATCCTTGTCCAAGGAACTTCTATCTAAAATTTCAAGGGTTTAGACCCAAGATTGTCGGGGGCGTTTTGTGAGTTCTCAAAGGTCAAATCGTTGAACTTTGACCCCTTAGGAGCCAATTTTCAGACCGAAAACGGATCACAAAGATTTTCCCAAATCTCAGTACCCTGTATATCAAATTTCGAATCTGTAGTTTGAAAATTGACAGAGTTATTGCGTAGGAAAATGTGAACGGACACACACACACACACACACATTCACTTATATATATATATATATATATATATATATATATATATATATAATATATATATATAATAGATGGATCAAACAAAAATATATACGTATACATAAATATATATGGAAATAATTTTGTGTTTACTGTAAGCTTTTACGCAAATATTATGCAAGTATAAATCATGTAGAATATCTGCATGAATATAATTACACGTAATAGTTAACTAAATATGATTATCCCATAAGAAAACCGAAAAAAAACTAATAGGGAATTAATTAAAATGAATGTTTAAAAGAATATGCAAATTAGCTAGATCTTTTGTTAATGAATGCATTTCCACAACCCATATATAAGAAAATTGTATTTTCTATTTAAATAACTAGAAAAGAGGCTTGCCTTTTTTCTGTTGTTCTTAGCCTTCGGTCCGGGATAAAGGTGTAGTATATGTTCTGCAGATGCTGCACTTAAGGTAATTTGCCGCAGTCAATGGAGGGGAACCCTCTATACTGGGACAATTACTAATTTTGGACCCAACTAGAGTGCCCCTTTTCCCTTTTTTGGGGGGGGGGCATGTTTAACCCAACTTTAAAAACGACCTTGTGTCACATTTTACTTAGGTGGGAAAGCAAATAAATACTAATAGAAAAGACTGTTTTTAATATGAATATCAATATACACAAAAGAAACACGAATAGATAGATAGATCTATAGATAGATAGATATATGCCTCTATATATATATATATATATATATATATATATATATATATATATATATACAATTTGCTTAATGTGACCCCAGAAATTAAAAAATCATATTAATAAAAAATAAATATTAACATTGATTCGTCACTTTGTGGTCACCCTATATATATATATATATATATATATATATATATATATATATATATATATATATATATATATAGAGAGAGAGAGAGAGAGAGAGAGAGAGAGAGAAAAACAAAAATATATACGTATAGATAAATATATATGGAAACAAATTTGTGTTTACTGCACACTTTTTACGCAAATATTATGCAAGTATAAATCATGTAGAATATCTGCATGAATATAATTACACGCAATAAGATGATCATTCCACAAGAAAACCGAAAAAATTAATAGGGAATTAATTAAAATGAATGTTTAAAAGAATATGCAAATTAGCTAGATCTTTTGCTAGTGAATGCAATTCTACGACCCATATATAAGAAAAGTGTATTTTCTTTTTAAATGAATAGAAAAGAGGGTTTTTAATATGAATATCAATGCACACAAAAGAAACACGCATTTATAGGAGTGTATATATATATATATATATATATATATATATATATATATATATATATATATACAGGGTATTTAATAGCTGTGATAAGCATAGAGAGGACCTACCTCAGAATCTGGCGAGAATCTCTCGGCAGTAGGCTTAAAGACAGAAAAAAGGTAAGAAAAAAGGGGGCCAAGATGGCGGCTGTTGTCTTTGAAAGCTTCCGGTCACGCCTAGATCTCTAGGAATCTCGTGTAGTATATTCAAATTAGGCGTGCCCGAAACATTCTAAAAGGCGAGTTTGAATAATTAAATCTACTTTTAAATGAACATCTGTTGCCTTTATGAAGCACCCTGATTTGACAAACTTCTGGGACTCCCTTTTACCCTGAATCTGAAATATGTTAACAGATAGCAGCCATTCTCTTACCCCATTGTCGGCTTTTGTAGTGTTGGCATAGATGGTGGTATTGTCTGCATAGATGTCGACAAATAATCGAATAATATCGTTTGTAAGGTTCTTGATAAAGATAAGAAAGAGAGTTGGGTCCAATATGCATCCTTGGGTGTATACCAGCATTAATACTGTGACCTACGAATTTCTGCAAATTAATGACCACTTTAATATACCTATCAGAGCGAAAACATGTGGTGGTGGTATTGTCTGCATAGATGTCGACAAATAATCGAATAATATCGTTTGTGGGGTTCTTGGTGAATTATTAAAATCGTTTAAAGGTAACACGGAAGAGAGACCACTCGTTTAGAACAGAGATTAGATTGTAAACAATGTTTATTTAATTAAATAATAATAACTTTAGGAATATAAACAAACCAGAATAATTATTTTTAAAAAGTTAACTCTAATTAAATAAATACAGGAAAACAAATGAACACATATCTAAAGAAATGGCAAAAACACTAGAGGATGATCTCCAATCTGTAGTGGAATGGGGACAGAAATGGTCGCATTCAATGCTGCCAAGACTAAACTGGTTTCCTTCAATAATTACAAGAAACCTTCTCTGCCACCAATAGCAATGGCCAGTGACTCCCTGTCTGAGAGTACATCTTTCAAATTTTTTTGGCCTTACATTCACAGGAAACGTGAGTTGCCAGAGCCGCTGTGAAGAAGGTAGGCTCTCTCTACCGTGCTAGAAAACTACTGACACCTGAAAGTATCCTGTACCGCTATAAGGTCACCATTCGCCCATGTATGGAGTATTTTTGTCATATTTGGACTGGTGCATCTACTACTAGTCTCTCGCTCCTAGACAAGGTTCAAAAGAGAGTCGCCAATCTGATAGGCCCTGAACTGGCATCTAAGCTTCAGTCTCTGTCCCATAGACGAGACATTGCATCCCTCTGTCTGTTCTGCAAGTATTTTAATGGTGAATGCTCTGACGAACTGCAGACACTTGTGCCCCCACGACGGTGACACCCTCGACAACCCCGACAGGCAGCTAAATCCCACCCCACACAGTAGAGATCCCTAGATGTAGTAGATCTTTCTAATCCAGTAGTCTCTTCCCCAGAACCGCTAGACTCCGGAATTCCATTCCAGGTCCCTGCTTCCCCAACTGTACTGACATGCAGAAGTTCAAGTGTAACGTGAACCGACATCTTGCTGACCAAATCCCAACATAGTGCCCCAGTAGTTGCTGCCCCTGATAGTAGTCTCCTACACCGAAGTGGCAATGTGCCTTGTTTGGGGTGAAAATGTAATAAAAAAAAAATAAATAAAAGTATCAGTAATAATCAAAAACCTACACAACACACATGTGACAAAAATGATTGTTTAAAGGTAAAGTCAATCGGTGGATAGCATATAAAAAAAAAACAAATAAAACGTCTGTAGAAAGTGATTAATAAAATGTTGTAGTGCCCTGTCACCTTTTTAATTTGATATTTTAATTTATTTTCTAAATAAAAAAGAATAATAAATTTTAAAATATTTATTTTAAAGCGTACTGTATTATTTTCTTTTTGTTAAAACATGAGCTTTATTTAAGCAACACATGTTTCCGGTGACAGTCATATCGTAAAAGAAAATCAAGGATTATTTTAATTACGAAGGAGGAAAGGTTCCTTTCATTGTTAATCCCGGAGATTATCAATGAAAAGAGATTTCCCCAATTGTAATTAAAATAATCATTTTGAAATAAATTTAAGTAACAAACCAATCCTAAAGAAAGGTAATCCTAAGGGAACTCGAAACGTAATCTCGTAGAAACATAAGACAGATAATGTCTAGATAAAGGAATTGTACAGGGATCGAAAATATAAACAGTTAACTGAAAATCTGAAGACGCAGCCTAACATTCAAAAACTAGTAAAATATAAAACCAATTGAATCAAATAAACAACTCAGGATTACTTATATAACAAACGCTAAATAACGTTGAATAAAAAGAAATAGTAATTCAGAGTTATCTCCCTTAAAAATCATTTTACTCATTATTTATCCGAAGTGATAATTAGGCTGGTTCTTCTTGACTGCTTGTCTAAGGCAGTAAATAGCTATGGCTGGGGATGGGCTGTTTCCAAAGACATGTATTCTCATCCGGTATTCCGTGATTTCCTTGTTGGGGTCATATTCTTGGTACCAGAGAAATCTCAGGTAATTCCTGTACTCTTCTTTCACTAGAAAGCAGTGAAACATCTGTTCAATATCTGCCCTAATTGTGAATGGCTCCATTCGGAAATGGCTGAGAACCAAAATCAATGTGTTGTTGAGATTAGGTCCGCTGATCAGAACGTCATTGAAGGATATTCCATTGTGTTTGGTGCTAGAATCAAAGACCACTCAAATCTTTTCGTTTTTTTTTATGATACACGCTAAAAATAGGCAGATGCTTTAATTAACCTTAAGCGGAGGAGCCTTCTCGACGTGACCATTTTCAAGCAACTTCTAGCTCCTAGTAAGGAATATAATTTTATTTTATTTTATTTTATCGTACAGAAAACAATTTCATTCAGATGTCTAAGAGCAAAGAGCCAAGTTAAAATTCGAATCGATGTATCACACCCGGAAAAGCACAAGATACGAAAGGTTAAGAACAGAGGTTACACGTGAAATCTAACCAACTACTTAGGGTTGAGAAACAAATAACACGCAATAATAGTAAATTAAATTAAAAAATAATTCAGAATCAAGTTTACTTCAAGTTTAACAATTTTCACCATAATTTAAAACAGAAATACGAAAATAAAGGCCCCCCAAAAATTCAAAAACACCGGAAGAGGATTTATCAAAACATGATGAGACGGATCATACTGCTTGATAACGTTAATAAAATGGCAGAAACATGTTCGGATACGAATTAATCTTGTATTGCTTTCAATAAGTCTGACGAGATGACAACCTCGAACATTTTTGAACACTATAAAGAATAAAATTGTCTAGTTGATGTTCACACAATCGAAACATTCGAAAAAAGACAAATATTATGTTACTTTTTCTTTGTTGTTTTGGTTTTTGCAAGTATATATATATATATATATATATATATATATATATATATATATATATATACATATATATATATATACGTTTTATTTTTTATTACTGTATCTTTCTGTTAAGTTACATTATTTTTCAGCTATTCGGCCGTTTTTTTTTGGCTGTCTGTAGCTTCCTCAGACTTTTGCAGGTTTCTGTAAAAGTCTGAGGAAGATGCAGACGGCCAAAAAACGGCCGAGTAGCTGAAGCAATAATGTAACTTAACAGAAAGATACGATAATAAAAATAAAACGCATATTTGCTCTACAACAGTATTGAACACTTTCTTCAGTTTTTATTAATTACCATTTGCACCATATATATATATATATATATATATATATATATATATATTATGGTAGGTCCATTTTTCACTTTTCTCAGATTGTTAAAAATGGCACTTACAGAAAGTTGCGTCTGGATTTATTAAGTACTCATCCAAAAATAGATCAAATGCTTGAACCGTTTTTAAGCGTTTTGTATCAACGCCGTAGACAAAAATATACTGAAAATTCTTCGTTTTTGCAAGGTCTGTCTTGAATATTCGTGTGAATACCAACAAATTTCAGTATTTCAAATCAGGTGATATCTTTTATTTTATAAAAAATAGTGTTGTGGTGGCACTCACTCATTTACATATGTGGATAATATTACACATAAATAGCAAGACTCGGTTAGTCTGAGTGTGTGTTAACCAGAAGCCACCGAAGACCGAGCCGAGAGCAGATATGTTCTCCAGCCAAGACTCTCTTACTTGACAACCATTATGTAAATATACTGTAAATATACTTTTCCTAATACACTTCTTATTGATCTACCTTTGTTTGTTGAGTCTTCAGTTGTATTGGCTTATACGTTATTTGGTTCAACCTGCAAACATGACAGTTGGCGACGAAGATGAACGTCAAACATAACAAATAGTATTAATATAACAAACCATAAATAATCCTCAAATTGAAAATCTGCACACACTCACCCCTATGCATTTTATTTTTCTACTTTGAGGGTCACCACTTATCAAGGTTCTGTGGCAACTCTAGCATAAGTGTTAAGTATTATGTAGATGTTCTGCATTCTGTCAAGACAGGGAAGGGTATTTTTAAGGCTCCAAGCCAGATCTGGGAGAAGTACTCCCTCTTAAAACGAAATTGTTTTGTTTTGTTTTTTTTGTACAGGTAGAGGATCGCAGCGGGAGTGAGATACTTCTTGGAGTGGTTAGGGATCTTATATATGTATTTCATTTCAGATTCAGGGTAAAAGTGAGTCCCAGAAGTTTGTCAAAACAGGGTGATTCATCAAGGCAAGAGATGTTCATTTCAATTGGTATAAACTGGGGATATACAATTGGTGAACAGATAGCAGCCATTCTCTTACCTCATTGTCGGCTTTTGTAGTGTTGGCATAGATGGTGGTATTGTCTGCATAGATGTCGACAAATAATCGAATAATATCGTTTGTAAGGTTCTTGATAAAGATAAGAAAGAGAGTTGGGTCCAATATGCATCCTTGGGTGTATACCAGCATTAATACTGTGACCTACGAATTTCTGCAAATTAATGACCACTTTAATATACCTATCAGAGCGAAAACATTTTATTCTTGAGAGGACATTTCCAGCTATTCCGTAGCTAGAGATTTTATGAAGTAAACCATTGTATCAAACCCTAAAAGCTACCGCTCTAGAAATGAAACCTTCGTTAATAAATTCACTAATTCTGTGTGATATAACAATTAGCACATCGGCTGTTGATCTCTACGAGCGGAAACCACATTGCATGTCACGGAAAAGGTTATTTTTGTTGAGGTGATTGACAAGTTCTCCATTTATCATAAACTTGCATTAGCAAACTGTCGTTTCATGTTATGAATCAAGCAGTAATATTTCAATATCTTAAAATTGATTTTTTTTTTCTGTTATAAGTGAAAATATAAAAAACAAACAAATAAGGAAATGTAATTATCCACTGACACGTGTTTCGTAGTCTACGACTCATCAGACGACGAAACACGTGTTAGTGGATAATTACATTTAAAAAATAATATATACCATGTGGGGGTACCAAATTGGTTAAAAGGGAAAATTATTCCCAACTCGCATTTAGGTAAAATTCACTTTCATAAATAATTGAATTCATTCAAAACATATCGTAAAAACCAAAACAAACAGCATTTAAGTAAATCGGCGATGTGGGTCAGAGGTAAGGGGCCTCGGTTCATTACCGTGGGGTCGCGATTTCGAATCTCGCTATATTCAGCCACTCTGATGAGTCGTAGACGACGAAAGGCGTGTAAGTGGATAATTATAGATTCCATGAACAAAGCTTCTTAAGTGGTGATCACTGTGTAAATATATATATATATATATATATATATATATATATATATATATATATAATAAAATACGCACCAAGTGCGCTTGAAAGCCAGATACAACGCTCGTTATTTCTAGCGTTTGTATTTTGAAATGTTTGAACTGTGCGTGAGCAACGCGAGAATAACGTCAAAGAATGAGAGTTCATATATATAATATATATATATAATATATATATGATAAACAAGAAAAGGTTATAGTACTTGAAAAACGCTAAGGTAACGGAAAAAACAACGTTTCGGAGTTGTTACTATCGTTAAATACAACGTTAAATACAAATCTTATATATATATATATATATATATATATATATATATATATATATATATATATATGGCGATTAAGCTACACAGAATATTTCGCGTTTCATCCACGCTAAGATTCATCAGGCTTATCTAAGCCTGATGAATCCTAACGTGGATGAAACGCGGAATATTTTGTTTAGCTTAATCGCAATATTTTTTTATTTTTTATTTTTTTTACACAGTGATCACCACTTATCAAGGCTCGGAAGCCACTCAGGGATAAGAGTTATTGCAAGTACATTACGTTAGTGTGGAGATTTGATGAAGTGTTTACTTAAGGGGGCGGTTCATTAGGAATTTGTTTACGTTGAACTTGAAGACATCCAAGTTGTAGTCCGGTGGGAGGCAGGCAGACGGAACAGAGTTCCACAGGCGTGCCGTTCTAAGAAAGAAGCTTTGTTCATGGAATCCGCGTTTTGATTTAGGCACAGATATAGAGTGGGGGAAATTTTTCACAGTGGATTCAGCTAGACGGGTGTTTTTCGTGAAAGATTGGCGAGGGGAGACCAGAGATTGGAGTTCAGGCGAGCACCTGCCATGGAAATAACGATAAAACAAGGATAGGCTCCCAACGTCTCTTCTGTGAGAGAGTGGTTGCAGGGTAGAGAAAAGGGCATCCCCCACTAAGCCACGAAGTCTATTTTGTACTCTGTCAAGGCATGATAGGCTGTTTTTAGAAGCTCCTGCCCAGATATGGCAACAGTATTCCATCCTTGGACGTACTTGACT